>NW_020799113.1:9358725-9384539 GCF_003259725.1 Athene cunicularia
CCCCCATTCTACAACATTGGTTCATTGGCAAAGTTGGTGTTTTGAGCAAAAAGGGGCATTAAATTCCTAGTAAACATGCTCAGAGATGTTGGGCAAACTGTGTAACTAGTAATCATCCTGGTAATTCAGAGTTGAAGCCATTGACATTAGAAATCAGGAAATTTTTCAGTACCTGTCTTTGCACACTTGTTTTACAGCTATTTTTTAGAACAAACAGAATGATTTTCTCTTCTGATTAACCTCTCCAAATAGTTAAAAATTTATAGTCAATTTGCAACAAACAGACTAGCCATACTTTCAATTTTTTGAGCAATAAGGCAGATGGTACATTTGTGGGCAATGTTTAAGAATATGGAAACTGAAGAATTATGGGCTTTACAATGGGCATTAGATGTACCTTATATTTATGACTAATAGCATCATTGCTGCATCATACATGTCAGATGTTTGTTAACATTGTATACAGATCATACAGTGATTTTACAGTGTGAATAAAGGAAAAAGTATCTTGAGTGTGTGTATGTTTTTCTGTAAAGGGAATGCTATGAAAGCCGTTTCTTACAGGGGAAGTTCTGTTTATCCACCACCTGTAAAGAGTCCAGTGCAAAGTAAAATTACACAGAACAAAAAGTTGCAAAAATGGTTTAGAAAACATAATCATATAAGATCTTTAGAAATCCAGTAATTATGCATGTTCAATAAATTTAGGAACACTAAAAGCCTGTTCTCTCTAGAACTCGAACTTGGGTAGATGTTATCTTGAACTACATGTGTAGTGTAGTTGCCAACAGGCTGCAGTACTAAGAAGAGGGGGAGTTACAGTCATCTTAACTCTATTGTGTTTTATGGCACTGCATGTATGAATGTATCTGTATGGGATAAATAAATTAATAGTTGAAGAAGTTTTCCATCTTGTGGAAATGATTGCAGATTTCTAGCAGTACGAACTCCACTGACATTCATGAACTATCAATGCAGTCTAGACTGTGAAATAGCATTATCTGGACTGAAAACAGTTGTGTAATAGAAAAACATTAGATAGCCTTACATAACGGCTAATGTATCTAAGAGTAACTTACCCATGTAATTTTAGAATAATCCAGCTATAGCTATCATTTTGAAATATTAATGCCTATTGTTCAAGTTTCACATAGCAAAAGATTAGACAGGAGGGAAAAAAAATACATTTTTTTTCCTAATTCTATGTATTTTAACAAATCATATTTCCTGTTGCACTAAGTGTTTGGGTAGAGCACTAGAAAAAAATGGAGTGGGAGAAAAACCCTCTGCCCTGATCCTCTGATGAAGTACTCAGAAAAGATGAATCTGATGCTGTTTTGCCTAATATTCTAGGGACAACACCTGAAATACAGTAATAGCTGGAAAGTATTACACTTTTAAGAGGCATTCTTTACTGCCTCTTTTTACCAGGAACTAGAGCAATGTAAGTGTAAAAAGAAAAAAATCCTATGTCAGGAGAGAGCTACACCTGGGAGATATTCAATGTATTCTCACTGAAACAATGTTATTTGTTGGGCAGCATGTCCATTGATAATGAGATTCAACGTTTCAAGTTGTGAATAGACAGAAAAACTAAATTTCAGGATTGGTATTAATCTCTGAAAATTGTATTATAAAATGTAAATTAAAATATATCAAACTATAGCAATCAGTAATACTGTATTATTTTTATAATACTGTAATGCTGGCTTTATACTTGCCAAGCAGCAAAATGATATTATTAGTCAATATTCTTGTTGCTCAGTGTTCCAACTAGATCGTATGGTAGCAAAATCCTAACATTAGTATCAAGTAACACAAAATCCCAACCAATGTTAAACATCTATAAACTATAGTATATAGGAAATCAAATTAAACTTTAAATTCAATTTATACTATTTACATTTGTGCTCTCTTGGATTGTCACATTCAATACTGTAGAGTACTATGAACTAGAAACGCAGGACTCAAGTTCTGCCTATGTAAATTTGGAGTCTAAACCTACAGTGTTTTTTCAACTTTTGAAGTTTGTAAGGTACCCGAAGTTTTTGGGGCAAAAGCATCTTAATTTTACCAATTCTGAGTTGTTTACCTAGCTGAGTCAAGTCAGTATTAATGGTGTTTCACTTCATGAGTGGCTCAGTGTGACAGCTCTTTTCCAAATATGCTTAGAAGACAATGCAAAAAAAAGAACAGTGGCATGATGTATTTTCTGCAATAATTCTGACCATAAATACTTGCCAAAGATACAAGACAGTGATTCAAATCCCACTGATGTGTGGCAGGGCTCTAACTCAATTTCTCTTAATTCCCATCAAATGTTAGGTGTGCAGCTCTATCCCAACAAGCTCTGTGTCCAGTCCCCGTTCTGCAACAGTGGCAATGTTCATGAGCAAGCATGGTGCCCTTTCTCCTAGGAGCAGCAGCCTCCCTCTGGGCTGGCCAGCACTAGTGAGGAGGGCTGGTGTCTGGAAAGACCTGTGCTTCACAGTAGATAAGGTGTCTTGGAATACCAGTTGGATCACACACCACCAGGTTATTTATGGGATGAAGCAACTTCTGATGAGGTTTGTCCACTTTATTAAGCCGAAGTCAGTAAAGGTATTTTAGTCCAGTGAATAGGGTAATACCTGGATGCCTCATCCCACTACACAGACTTTTCCCCCAGGTTTTGCATTAGAGAAAATGTGAAAAAAGCTGCACAACACTGTGCTCTGTAGCATTACATCTAAACCTATTTGTAATTCCAGCTTTTTTTTACTTCAACTTAATTGGCTCAGGGTTTTAACAATAAACAAAAGGAAAAAAGGTAGCCTGTTCATGTGAGTGTAAACCATGATAACACCAGCAATGGGTACTCTGGCGTTACTTTCTCTTTAAACTCCTTGGTCAGCAACAGCAACTGCATTAAGATTTTTCTTTTTTTCTGAAAAATATGGGGAGAAAACCTCCAGAAAGGCCAAGAAATATGCTGTACATTTAAAAACAGGTTGCAAGATATGTTCTAGCTTATGTGATGGATAAGTAAGAGTCAATCACTTACCTGAAAAAAGCTGTGTAAAGCTTTCATTCCATTTAAATTAGGGAAAAACACTCCCACTAGGTTCATTATGAATTTTGAAAGTGCAGTTCTGTCCTTCAGCACTGTCCCATCATAACTGCATTCAGGCTTACAAGTATTTTAGTTTGATAGTAGTATATTGCATTATCACAGTTACTTTTATAAAACTTGTATTTTTATAAAACTTGTATTAACAGTATTAAAACTGTAACAACTTGACACGAGTGATAAATGGCAGTAAAGCATTTAAAATAATTTTTGATTTAAACAGATTCCCATCTCTCTAAACACTGGTTCAGTGTTTGAATTTTCCATATTCGTATTTCATACAGGTCAAATAAAAGTGACTAAAGCATTTAACAAAAAAAGTTTATTACCAAAATACAATATTAAAGTCAATACGTGACAAACTCCTGTAAAGCAAAATAAATTATTCTAACATTGTACAGTATTTCAGAAGGTAGTTAAAGTAGTACTACAGACTTTGCTTCATAGTTCCAAACAGTCGTCTATCAGGAACACAATCCTAGAGACAGCTTAAGGCATGCAGCTTAATGTGCTGGATAATTTTATAAAATGAAAGTCATCCTATTTAATAAGATACAGTATCAGAATTAACTGCAGTCTTTACATGTCAGTTTTCTAAATTTTTTATACTTTGGCTATAAAAGCAGTGCCATAGTGTTACAATACCTTTTCTTAAAAAAATACATGTACCCATGTCCATGAATATCAAATGCAAATGTAAATTTCTATTAAATATATCTTAACAAATGTTACTTTGAGCACCAACTGTACATTTTTTAAAATGATTAAACAAGTGCTTCTGAAAGAGGAAAATACAATAACTCTGACTGAATTCCACTCTATTTTTCCAGCCCAAGCATAAATCAGAAAGATGAAATATGCACCTATTTATCAGTATAGTCTAATATGAATGAAGTTTTCTCTTTAGTAGAAGTATAGGCATTTAAAACAAAGCTGCAAGTTACAGTTTGTATCGCAGAATAAAATCTAATTTAAACAAACAGCAAGTGAATAGCTGATCATCTGACAGCACTGTGACAGAAGATCCAAAAATATTTTAAAAGCTTAAAGAAAGGGGAAGACTGCAGTGTTGGTGACTCTGAAATGTGCTTAAAAACCCTTACATAACATGCAACCAAGCCATACACTTCTAAAGCAGATAACCTGAGGAATAATTTGCTTTCAGAAAAACTAAGTGTATAATTACTTCACATGCAGAACTTCTGATAAAGTCCATGGGAACTGAGTGGGCAACTAATGGCAAGCAGCATGGAGACAGCTAAAACAAAAATAAATTTCTGTGCATATGGGAAAGAATTATTTGTTGGCATTTGTTAGAATTCATAATGGTTTTCAGAGGCAACTAACTTTCTACTGTTTTATAGAATCACATGGTCAAAAAAAAAAGCAACAAGATGGCAAACAACTGTGAATAGATGTACCCTGTTCAGTAATCCCATTACAATGAGTCCTTGTGCACCATACTTAATGCTGCAAGTGTGGCTTGCACATACACCAAAATGGGTAATTTTGATTCAAGGTTACTTCCTTTTAAGTCTTGGTTCATTGTCATCTCCTTCTTAGCTTATGAATGCAAGTTTTTCAGCTTTTCATCTTTCATTAGCTGAGAAACTTTGAAATAATGATCCCTTTACACAAAAATAACAATATGGCAAAGTACTGTTTCTGTGAATACTTACTGGTAGTTTAGCATTACTATGGGTCTCATTATAACTTTAATTTTTTCAACAAATGGGATCTCTGAATAAGAAAGGTGAGATATATTCCAGATAATGTACTCTTTTCACATGAATTCTATACTGAAGGTAAAATATTGGTGTCAGTAAGACAGTATGAATATCCCATTAAAAGTTTACTATCTCTACCTGAATTTGAGCTCATGTAAATAAAGAATGTTTTTCAAATATAAAATTCAGCTGTAGGAATCTGAAAAATAACTTTTAAATGACAATAATGTATTTTCCACTTCTAGTCAGTGATAGCACAATAGACTGCATACTACATATGCCCCCTTCTTACATTAACAGTTGTAGCTTATTTCTGCTAGCAGAAATGTATAAATAAAGTAACCATAAAATACTGTTTTTCTAAGAGTAAGTAATTTTTAAAGTAATGAGTTACTAAAAATCAGGTAACTGCATCCCCATGACAGGAACTAGGCATGCTTCTGTGCATCTGCCATTCATTAAAAGCAGAAATACATGCCCAAACTAGGAAGTTTAAACCTGGCTGCTAAAGGGCTTCTTTGGATGTGCTACTACTTCACCGGATTGAAGCATATATTTCAATTTAAGTAGCCAACTTTATAAATAACCTCAACAAAACTGCCAGGTAATTAGCCAGTATAACAACATTCCAAACTGATACACAGATCAATGTCTTGTACTGCAAACTGCTGTAACTGTAAGAAAAAAAAAACCAAAAACAACAAAACCAGCACTGTAATTTTAGAAGCTAAAAGCTTTAAACCAGAGAGATTTCTATGTGTTTCTTAGAAAACAAAGTAATCCCTAATTCCCTTTATGAATCCATATTATATGCACTAGTAAAATTTATTCTACAAGTGACTGGATACAGTTTTTGCTTAAAATATTGTTTGCCTTTTTTTTTTTTTTTTTATTATTATTTTCTACAGGAAGATTACTCTATCTTTCAGTGAATTATTTCTACAGTTACAGCTCTGCCAGAAAAGTGGGAAATTTAGACAGCCAGTGGGATTTCAAAGAACTCCAAAGCATGTAGACATTTCTCAAAATCCCACTTTGTGCTCACCTACATTTTTAGGATTCTGTACAAATTTAATCTACATCTCTTTGTGGCAATATCTTGTTCTCATCAAGAAACATTGCTCATACATACGGCAAAGTAATCACCACAAATTAAAAGTGACCTATGATAAGCTTTTTTTTTTTTAATAATAGCTCTGCTGAACGTGTCAAGAAAACTGTTAAGAAACAGCAGGTCATTATTATAAAGGATCTTTTACACACTATCAATTCAAAAGATAGAAGTTTTTTAGTTAGGATCCAAATAGTTATTAGCAAAATGCATCTAGGCTCCTCAGCTCCTGCTGCTCTAAAACGATAGAAAGGACAGCAGTCTGCTGAAGGACATCTTGGGAGTTTGTAAGTCCTTAAGACGAGATTGGGAAAAATCAAACACCTGTGTGTGCATTCAAGCACACACACGCCCTCACCCACATCCTCTCCCCTTACCTTCCAGAATCCAGGCAGTGGGGTTTACGAGACCATATTATAAAATTGACTCTGCTGCCAGTTTCAAAAACGAGGGTAAAAAAGTTCTTTGCTGAAATACTTGGAAAACAACAAAGAGGGAGGCAGAAAAAATACTTTTCAATTGATACAAAGCTTTCATACCTTTGGGTTTTAACATAGTGTATGAATGCATTATTACTGACTAGTACCTGACAACAAAAGGAAAAAAAACCCAAGACTCCTACATTCTTGGCACCATACAGGTGAAAATGGATTGTTCTATTCCCCACTCCTTATATTTATCTCCTAAATGATTCATCGGTCCCTGGTTAAAATATTGTACTCCTACTGAAACAAGGACTCAGGATGGGAAATCAAGTTTTGCTTGCAATTATTATCTTTAGCAAGTTTTCTCAGGCAAAAATTAGCAAACAAAGAAAATATTCATTCTATGAAACCCTCCCTTTAACTTACTGCTTCACCTAGTTTGTACTCTGAGTTGTGCTGTGGTCCTTATTTAGAATGATGTTTATGATTTCACCCTCATGTTCTTTCATATGATCAAGCAGATTTTCTTTGTTGGTAGACTCAAAACCACAAATGCAGCAGCAGAAGAGAAGAACACAGTATTCTGTGCCAAGATGGGGTAGAGTGGAGTTCTTTTCTAAACTGGATGAGGTATTCATCAAGTTAGGTTTTTCATTTTCATCAGAACCTGAAATTTCATTTGTAGTCTGGTTAATAGACTCTGTAAGAGACACTAAGTTGTCTGAAATTCCTAGTATAGGTACTGTACTTTCATCTGTGCCTTCTAATAAGGTTTTGTCAGGAAGCTGTCCTTGAAACCTGAAATAATAATAAAACCCCAAAGAATATCAAAATGTAATTGTTGCTTTTTGACAGGAACTTTATCTTTGATCATTGGGTCCTTTGAAAATTCTAGATGGTAGGGATTGAAAATAAATCGGACATACCTGCTGCTTTGTGAAATGGCATCATTAATAGCCTTGTTCACTTGTTCATAGTTATAATTTTGGTCACTTGCATGTTTCCACATGTGGGACTTCAGAGATGGAGGATGGCTACATACATATCCACAAAGAGAACATCTAGGGGAAAAAAGAAAGGGAGAAGGAAAAAGAGAAATATTTAGAAGTTAGGTTTTATTAGTTTAGTAATGGATTAGTTCTAAAAGGATGAGTACACAGAGAGAAACAGTCAATCCTCTTCTTGGTCCCCCTTTTCAGTTTCATGGCTAGGTCAAGTTAGTTTGCAAAGTTTCATTTCATTAGGGTCTGAGAAATGTCAAGTTTGAGTTTTCTGACTTCTTAAAAGAGTTAAAATCTTATCTGTTTGGCCTGTTAAAACTGTTTAAATACTGCAAAAATGCAATAGTTCTAATGACTGCAGAAACAGGGAGTACATCAGCATGGTATCTGGCAAGCCAGGAGTGAGCTCTCTTTGCTGTTGTCTGAACCAAGCAGGAGCTGTGTAATTAGCACTGATAATTTTAATTGAACTAATAGAGTCTTTCCTTGTGTAGCTTATATGAGTTTATTTAAGGATCACGGAATTGTTGAAGTTGGAAGGGACCTCTTGAGATCACCTCGTCCGATCTACCTCCTCATGCAGGATCAGCTACAGCAAGTTGCTGAGCACAGTGTCCAGTTGAATATCACAGATTGAGATTCAGACAGGTGACAATTTTGTCCATAGTCTTCCATCAGTGTGGGTACCACAAGACTAAATTTTCTATTTCCCTATAAAATAGTCTTATACAGTAAAGAACAAAAAATCCTATTTATACAGAGATGAAGTGTATATTTAAGGACACAAATAACCCCAGACTGATCAATCCCATAGGACTTTTTTCAAATACGTAATAGAGGAGTGTTTTTTACAAGTGTTTTCTAAGATGATAAATTAGTCATCTCAGCATGAGATGAGTGATACTGCAATGACATCAGAGCAGAGCAGTATTCATGGTAACGATGATGTACCTCCTTGCCTTTTGGACAAGGAAGCTACTTTGCTTAGCTACCTGCTACTTTGGAAGTCTTCAGTTTCCCAAATCAGATGGAAAAGACCAGGATATAATTTTTCTAGAAACTGAACGTGACCTTGTTCTAATAAATTACAGCTAGGAATGCATCTCAGTCTCTCTCATTCCTCAATAAGGTTAACATGTTTTCTGCTCAAGCAATGTGTTCCCGATATGTCACACTATGATGTGTCTGTTAGCATGACTACTATACTAAATAAGTTTTTGTAAATTTTTAAGACCTTTTCAAAAATATGACCTGGAAACATGAGAATGCCTATGTAAAAGTGTTACACACTACAATACAGTAAGGTTTCGCCACTTTTCTTAACAACTGTAGGATACAGTCCTTAAATGCCTTGCAAATAATCATATACAGGAAACTATTTCTGCTCAGCAGAAGATTGTGGAGAACAGTAAAAATCATGAGCACAAGTTAGGTGAAGGCATGGTACATTGCCTTGCTTATGTAGCAAGGTAATTCTGTCCTGCTGGGTAACCACAGGAATATCCTTCTAGCTCACTTTTTCTCTATTACTTGATTTGGAATGTACTATCCTATTTTTCTCTTTTCCTTCTAATTTGAAGCCTTATAAAGAAAATGGATGTTTTCAAATATAGGTAAGTCCACTCCCAGGTCAAGAATCTTAGTATTTCTAATAAGGCTGTTATAAAATAATGGCATAATTTATTGTTTTTCAAAACATGAAGATCAACAAATAATCTTAATTCCATTCTATATGCACATGTATTTCACTAGTCATCTTATATATATGATTTTTCTGCCTCACTAACACAGCTTGGTCAGTGGGTTGGTAACACAGTGAATGAGGCAACAGTTCAGTGTTTGTTTTTATCCCTTTTAATTACAGTCTCATCTTTTGAAGTACATTAATTTACTCAGGTGATTTACTAATCAGATTTACTTTGCTGAGAACAGTACCATGAGCCAAATGCCACTGGCTGCTTTATCATACAGTTCAAATCAAAGACACAGAAACTCAACAGTTTTTAGCATGTTGCATTATACTTAATGATCATACAGTTAATGTATAGTTACAATATATGCAAGACATTCCCAGAGAAACAAAATTATTTTACCATTGAGTTTAGTAGTAGAATCCTTTCAATTCTATAGCATGATTTGCCCTACTGGTTGACCTATGTTGAATTATTAAACTTTACTGTTCAAGTGTATCCTAAATTGATCTACTGAGAAAACAATTATCTTGCAGTTTTTGAAAGACTATTTCCTTGGGGACAGAGGGACCAAAGTGTGGAGGTTTTCAGTAATCATCTGTAATACTAAGAGCACTCAGCAACACTGTATGAAGTATAACAGCAGAGGAAATAGAACATCATGCTAGTAGGAACATTTTGGGGAAAAAAATGCAGCAGAAGGACTTTGAAGTTGTAGAAGCAGATTTTCTTGAGAAGAAAACCTTATGTGAATGTGTTTTATTTGGAATCTTCCTACTACCTTTAAAATCTTCTACTAAGAAAAGTTCAGAATATTCCTGATTTTCTTTCTTTTCCCAGATTTTATTTTTTGTTGCAAATCAGTAGCAAACAATTGCACATATCTGTGCCAACTTTCTCACATATATAGATAAAACACACATATCTATGGACAGACTATAAAGAACATGCCTCACTTAAACATAATGGCTATTCATTCTAATTCTTAACGAGGGCAGTGTGATGCCAATCTGGATTGTAACATGTATGCACAAAGGCTGTGCCTAGATTAGGATATTAAACAAAGCCAGAGAACATTCCTGGGTACTGCAATTTACCAATGTGTAATGTCAAATGTTAGAAGTGTTTCTGGCATGGTTTTGGCACAAGCATTCTCCCAAACAATTCTGGGCATGCTTTGGTAATTAACACGTTCCAGAAACTACTTGCAATAGGCAGTTTATATGCAACAACCCGCTTCTGGAAAGAAAAAGCTGAATACTGAACCAGAGGAAGGTCGTGGCCATGTTTAATTAGCTAGCATAAACATCACCTGGAAATGCCACATCAAATCTCTTTCTCAAAAAAAGAAAAAAAATCACTGGAACAAAGAATGAGTCTAGGAGGGAAAAGAATAGAATCTGAACTCTACTTTGTACCTTAACATAACAAGATCACTACTATCACAGCTTTTTGCCAAATTAGAACTTTACATACTTGTACTGTTCCATTAGCTGCACTGCCTGATGCTCCTGGGGGTGGCGCCTCATATGGCATTTCAAGCTATTCATATTTGTGGTGGCGAAGTCGCATACTCGACATCTAAAGAGACAACAAGAAGTAACTAATCTGACAATTAACTGCTAACACTATTCCTGAAATAAAAATCTATGAGAGGAAAGACTGCAGTTAAAGACTAACAATATTTGCAGAAGTCCAAGCGATGACATTAACTCACTAGGCATATGGACTATGTTCCTCTCTGACATCTATCTTGTGCATGTCTACTGAAGTTGGTAAGCATCACAAAGTATAAAGGAGATGTGGATGCACTTGAATGGATGCAGCCCTGATGCAAGTTGCTCGACTGTGTTATACAAAGGCAGAATATGACCATAAGCTATAAGAGACACTGTATTTAGAAGTCTTGTTCCTCAAGAATATGTGTTCTACGTAATGCAACAACTTCGTTCATCATGACATTTAAAAAGCCAAACTATCTGTTTAATAATAAAACATCTGAAGTTTCAGAGCATTATACCTGAAATAGAAGTCAGGGACAAGATCATCACATTTAGGTTCAAGTGCCCTAAGACAACTGAGTCACATCATGCTGTCTAACTATTACTTTTTTACTTCTGTCATAGTATCTTTGTATAAAAACAATATATAGAACAGTCTGGATCTAGATTTACACCCATGGATTTAGATCCCAAAGTATTACACAAAATATTACGCTATTCATATATACCAGTATACTTCCACACAAGCTTCTTGTGTAGAACATATTGAAACAGAAGCCATCAAGCTGAGCTAAAACTCTGCATATGTTAGGACTTTAGTTGTTTCTTTTTTTGAAATGGTAAAATGTCCAATATTTATTAAGTCTGGTCTATAGTGTGAAACAGTTTGAGACTGCAGGATGCTTTGAGATTACTCACTTTATTTTTGAAAGGATTTAATTGTGCAGTATTAAAATCCATAAGGTATCAAATTACAAAAAAATGCATCATTGGAGACTATACAGTTTAATTTCCAGCAATTTTTGTCAACCAAATAATAAAATATGTTTAGAACTATTAAAATGTCAGCAGTATAGTAGGTTGCTATCTGATAATATGGAAGGCTTGAGGAATACATGTTTCAGGAGAAATACCATAAATACTGGATCTTTATGGTTTTTAGGCTGTGGCTTAAGTGTCCTACCAGGTCTGCAGATTTGTCTAAGGGGTTTATGAAAAAATAGTAAGAAAAGTGAGCCAGATCAGTAGGCTTAAATTTAGTATGCAGCAGTCTATATCACCAATGGAAAAATCGGTGATATAGGCTGGCTAACAGGCTGGCTAACACCAATTCAGAAAACTACCGTATATAAGACACGCTACAGTATTTGCTGTTCCAAGCCCACTAAATAACAAATAATGGCAATAGGGAAGATTCTGAGGAGAAAAAAAAAATCTATTTGTATTTCACATTTGCTCTCTGAGCAAACACCTTGCAAATTATTGCTAGTGTTATAGGATATCATTATAATGCACAAATCAGAATACAACATGTCTTCTGGGTTTGTTTATCCAAAAGAAAAATTCCCTGGCTAAGCTCAGCATTTCAAGGTGTTGAGTTTCCAGAATTTGTATTAAAAGATAAAGTATATTAGCTCAAAAATTCTATTAACTCAGATCTATGTTCTAGCCACTAGAGAGGGACAGAGATCCACACTGAATGAGCACAGATTGAATTTGCAGGAATTTATGCAGGAACCAATAGAAAATGCATGATTTATTTTTCTGCTGGGGATCTGAACTATAGTATTACATATGATTTTAGATATCAAAGTTTCTCTATAAATCTATGTAACATCCTTGTAGAAAAGTTATAAAATCTGATCCTAAGTGAGCATGTTAATATTGTTTGAAACTGTGAAAAAGATGAGTGGACTGGTGACAAGAAAAAGGGCAGAATTTCGCCACACTCTGTAAAAGCCAATGTGCAAAGTAGCAATATGACAATGGAGAACACCTTGTATTAAAGCAAATCCAAAATAACCTTAAGTGAGCAAAGGATTCAAGAAATATATTATTACTATTGGCCAAAGTTCAATATTACAACGTTATTATTTTCCTTTCCACATCTGAATGCTTCAAACTGAAAACAGGCAGTAGACTGCTATAGCAAAAGATGCATCCTGGAAAAGCTAGTAAATCTTAATTACATAGTTTGAGTCAACCAGCAAGTGTAGCTCCTTCAAATTGGCAGTAAAATTATGTAATTTAAATCCTTTAACAGTATCGTCAAAATTGCATGAGCAATTAAGCTACCTTTTTAGTTAAAATAAGTAAACCAAACAGGTGGCATTAGCCAGCAATAATTGAGACACTTACCTATATGGCTTATCGGAGTTATGAATTCGTCTGTGATTTCGTACACCAACATAAGTTGTGCTTGTGTAGTCACATACATCACATCTATACAGTTTCTGAACTGAAGACTTATTTCCTATATGAAAAAAAAATCCATTATTTTAGAGTTGCATTCAGCATTGCAAGAAGTTCTCAGATGATAATTTCAGCACAACTGAATTACAAAACATGAATTAACATTTTAAAGTAATACTTCTAAATTTCTATAAATATTTAATGCTTTCAAAGCCTCTGGAGCAAACTGGCAATGGCCATAGAGATAATAAAGGTATAGTTTATTTACTATGTTGTTCTGCATTCTCTCTAATATTTACTGAAATTATTAAAATTTTAGGAAAATGCATTCTTTCTCCCTGTGTGGCCACTTCCATTCTTCCTGCAGTTGGGTTAAAATCCTGTGACAGCAAAAGGTGATAAAATGTGGGAACTGCTGAACCCAGCAGTTTCACTGCTTTGCGGAATGAATAAAAAAAAAACCCAAAAAACAAAACAAAACAAAAAAAAAACAACCACGATGGGCATTGAGAAAGGACAAGTTTCCAACTGGCAAACATAGAAAAGAAAAAGGCCTCCAGAAGCACCTAAGCCCTCTTTGTCATCCACATACACTCACACTTTCAGAAGGATCTGAGATGATAAGAAAACAGGTACTACCTGTGTGTGTAAAGAAATAATTTGGAACTTCTCCATATTACTAAAAAGCAATTGTTAACAAAAATATTTTTTTCTTTCTAGAATGAAAGACACTCTTGAAAAATTAATGATTGCAGAGACAAAGGTTAATGACTAATATAGGCAAATATGTGCCCGCCAGTGAGCAGTTTGAATATTTTGAGATGCGTGTGGACTTAAACAGCCCTATTCCTTCTCCCTCACTGAATAATGGAACTGATTTGAGTTAAAATACTAACATTAGGGAAGAGGGATGGTATTTTTTATGCAGGTCATTTTCCCATTCCAGCCTATCATGAAGCCTTCATGCACTCCTCAAATGAGGGAACAGGACAAACATGATGGAATGCCAAGGTTGGAGCTGTTTATATCAGCACTACTGCCAAAAGAAACATTGAACTAAAATCAGTTTTCTTTCTGCATCTAACATATTCACTAGTCTAAGTAATTCTACTTTACTTTTTTTTTTTTTTTTGAATTGCAAGTAAGGTGCTCAAGTTAATTTTATCTTTACACCAAATTCTTATTAGCTGGCTGAATAGTCAGGCCATCACTCAGTTACATACATGGGCTTTGAAGAAACTCTGATAGAGATCCTTGGAGAATTTCTTTGGTGGCTAAAAATCATTACTAAAGTACATCCCCAAACCAAAATAAATACACAGTTCAGTAAATAATGTGTGAGAGACTAAGGAAAGCTCAAATCTTGCAAGAACATACTTCAGAAACTCTTCGTGCTCATATGAAACACATCTCCAGCACAAACAAATAATTAGTTTGTGTTGTGAAGGGGTTTACTACGAGTAGGATACACCATAAGATTCTAGGTGGATCAGAAAAGGGTGTATTAGGTGGACACTTTTTAGTATACTGATATTGCCTTAAAAACTCCAATAATATCAGCAGGTGATCTACTTCTCAGGCCTCCTAGCTCCTTCCCAAACCAAAAATAACTTCCCTCCCTGACAAAGGTTAAGTTCTGATTTCCCAAATGAGACCCTCTGATCTGAATCCTGAAGAATTCTGTTAAAGTCTTGTCAAGGTCAAGAGCACTGAAGGTTCATGTCACACTGAGAGAAGGTCTATCTGCCACTGTTTGATTTGTAGTTTGAAAAGACAACCAAGATTGAAATTTGAAATAAGTGACTACCCCAAAAGATGAAAAGTAGACTTTTTAGACATATCTCTGCTTAGGTCCAAATACCATGAACTTACTTACAGTTTGGAGTAATAAAAACTGACCAAAACCCTCTCCCTTATCACCTCCTAAATTCCAATTCTTTTTAGCTAAAAATGAAAGGAATGGGATGAGCAGATTGAATTCAGGAGAAACTGTAGAGTTTATCAAAACCAGAAATTCCATCTCCTGAGTCCAAAATACTAAAGAGATTTTGTAAAGATAATTTTGTTCTGGAATTTCCTCTTGATGACGCTGGACTCCAATAACACAGACTGAATCTCTTCATTACTAAAGCAACAAATAAGAATCCTTATGGTAAAACTCTTCTAAGGAGACACCGCAGAATAAACTAGTAGAATGAGTCACCCAAAATGGAAGTTCAACTTTTCACTTTGATTTTTTTTTCCACAGGTGGGCACTGAATTATGTCAAAAAAGTTATATTATTCTGAGGGATACTGTCACCAGCTAACTTAAACAGCAAGGGGAAATTACCACCAGTTAAACTTTGACTCCAAAATTCAGCACTTCTGGTTCAAGACACAAAGTAATTAGGTAGGGCTGATAACTACAGAGGATTTTTCTGAAGAATATATAGTATGGCTATAAAATAAAATAGCAATCTGAATACAAAGACAGTATGAAATAAAATTTGAATAATTCTGTGTGTACCAAGATAACAGAAAAAATATTTCATATTTTTTACTTTAAAATGTGACACAGTGCTCAGTCTTCTAGCATTCTTATAAATAATAATATGGAAGTAATATATAACATGCACTCTTTGCACAGCAATCTTAAAGCAAAATATGTCAGAATTTTTCCTACAATATGCTCATACAGTAAAATTTATGAGGTTTTTGTCAATGTAAGTTATCAAAAAAATCTTAATTATATACTAGGAGACTTTGGAATTTACATTTCTACAATTATTCTTTTATGAATTCACATTTATGTAGAAGACCTAAAATGAATACAAAGACACTTACTGAGCTGCAGATCTATGGGAGAGCAGGGGTTGTGTGAAGGTTAAGCTATTGCATGCTCTACTTGAATGGGTTTTCCATCTTAAATTCCGCAGCTTTAGAATAAACTGCTTCCAAATGTATTTTCTGTTACGAATTTGGTATTTTATTGGGCAGGCAGCTTAAAACAAACAGTATCTAATGAGATTTTTAAAGAGTTATACAAACATATTATATATTGCATAGTTCTAAGTGGCTAACCACCCAGTAGCGCACACTTAAAAGCAATTATTTATACCAATTACTATTTTATATTTATTCCTTCAACAAAATGCACATAAATTATAAGACATCATATAATCTCTTGCTGTTATGAAATAGCTGTTGTGTCCCCCACCCCCTCCACTGGCTTATTTCTTGTGGGTTTGGGGCCTTTTTTTTCTTTTTGGATGGAGGATATCAGGTCTCTTAAAAGTGAACATGGAAATGACAGATCTTTGTTCTAGAAGCAGTAACAGGTGCTCCTGTAATGCTGCTTATTACCCTATTCCTTCATTATTAGACATTTACAATCTGATCATATCCAGTGTCATAATGCTCCCTTTTAATTTATTGTGCAACCATGATGAATAAAGAGACTTTTAGGACTAACTATTTCATAAACAAGAAATGAAACTGTTCCAGCTCAGGCATCTTTCACATAAACAGATGCTATGCCATAAACTTCTTTGTTTTGTGTCGTTTTATAGGGATGACATCTGTTTGACAAGAGATTGCTGTACTGCAGTGGTGTTGCAATTTGATTATAAATTGGTTCTGAAATAATTTAAGCATGCCACAGTATGAGTTAATAAAAGTTTAAAAGGAGAACTGTTTTCATTCAAGCCACATTACTAAATTTCATGTGGGGTAAACAATCAATTAAACTGCATGGCTGTAACACTTTTATAAGATAATAATCAGCAAAAATTTTTTAAAAAGTCTCTAAAGTAATTAAATTGAAAGCAGGCAGTTTTCTTGAATAGGGTCTCCTCTTTTGTGGAAGTTATGTTACAAGATCAGGATATAAACTCTAAAACCACCTTATTAAAACATACTGTTTTCAAAAGCAGATGATCATACAGGACTAGATCAAAAGGTACACTATTCTGCAAACTCTGACATGTTTCAGGCATTGAAAGCTAGTTATTCCTGTATCATGACATCTTTAAAAATATTGGTTTAAAACAAACAAAACATTGTCAGAAGTAATAGTCCAAGCTGTGCTCATAGGTATTTGTAACCAGCTAAACTAACAATGTTTTCACAGAATCATCTAGATTGGAAAAGACCTTGATCACCTAGTCCAACCATTAACCCAGCACTGACAGTTCCCAACTACACCATATCCCTCAGCGCTGGGTCAACCCGACTCTTAAATACCTCCCTGGGTAGCCCACTCCAGTGCCTGACAACCCCTTCTAGAGAGAAATACTTCCTAATATCCAGTCTTCCCTGGCAAAACTAGGGCCATTCCCTCTTGTCCTATTGCTTGTTACTTGGTTCAAGAGGCTCATCCCCAGCTCTCTGCACCCTCCTTTCAGGGAGCTGTAGAGGGCCATGAGGTCTCCCCTCAGCCTCCTCTTCTCCAGACTAAACCCCCCCAGTTCCCCCAGCCGCTCCCCGTACGACCTGTGCTCCAGACCCTGCCCCAGCTCCGTTGCCCTTCTCTGGACACGCTCGAGTCATTCAATGGCCTTTTTGGGGTGAGGGGCCCAAAACTGAACACAGGAATCGAGGGGCGGCCTCACCAGTGCCGAGCACAGGGCTCAGATCCCTTCCCTGTCCCTGCTGGCCACGCTAGTGCTGACACAAGCCAGGATGCCATTGGCCTTCTTGGCCCCCTGGGCACACTGCTGGCTCCTGTTCAGCCGGCTGTCAATCACCCCCCAGGTCCTTCTCTGACTGGCAGCTCTCCAGCCACTCCTCCCCAAGCCTGTAGTGCTGCTGAGGGTTGTTGTGGACGAAGTGTAGAACTCTATTTTTATTTCCTATCACTTCCATTAAAACATTTATGCTATTTCTTTTGGGAAAAAAGCCCATTACTTAATGGGGAACATTCCCACTACCAGCAGACCCTCCCTAGCCTTTTTCCTGTCTCCCCCAACTTCAGATGGCTCTCTCAGGCTTAGGTCTTAGGGGTGTAACAAGCACCACAGACCAATTTCCTGATTTTATGTGCCTTCTGCATTGATGAGAGCAAAAAAGGAGTTGGGAAGGGTCATTTTACCTGAGGCAGATAAGGTAATAAACTTTTAAGTTTCTAACTTGTATACTGAAAGCCACAAAAGAGGCAGCATGAGCTAAGAGAACAGAATTCAAGAGGTAAGGATCTCATTCTATTCTGACAGGTACCATGTTGCTTTGGACAAATCATTAATGGTTCAAGCCATTCACCCCAGCTCATGCTGGTTAGTACCTTTTTTTCACAAGCAGTTGCATCAATTTAAATGATTACTTTCACACTCACTGGTCAGCTGTAGAGGTAAGAGTAGAACCCAGAAATTCGAACTGCAATCTATGCATTATTATAGTGTACATTTTGCTATCTAAACAAATAAGAGACCATAGTTAGGACAGAAAGCTATGTGCACAAAATGGAAATACTTCGGCCCACGATTGTTCAGAGCTGATAAAATTACTAGTATTTTTCCACAGTGGTCTAAAATTTCAAATACTAATAATTACAGTGTTGCCTTCAGAATAAAAATGCTGTAAATATTTTCAGTAACTTTAACTCAAAGGATGCAATCAAGTTGCAATAATAAATAATCAGGCCTCCAGGCTACTTGAATGATTTTAAGACCACATTTTCTCCTCAACTTCAAAACTTGGCTATTTCTCCCTATTTCACTGCCTTAACACATCACAAGTTTGGGGGTTTTTGTTGTTGTTGCTTTTAAAACAAACTTTATTAAATTATAAGCAGATACACAGTTAAACAAACATTTAGAAAATGCATACCTACTGTTACCCTGGCAACTATTATAGATACAGGTGGCATTTTTAGAATGCCTTATGTTTGCCTCTCTAGGATTAAAACAAATGACTCATTTTGGACATTACTATAATTAAACAGAAATTTCTAAAGACAGAATGGATGGTATTGTATGACCACTGACACCAGACTACATTACCACAGTGAGTTTAAAAAAAGGTTTTCTTTTGTTTACTGCTGGTGACTTGGAAAATACTGTAGCTGCTGAAGGAAGGAAAAAAAGATTTTTTTTTTTGTCTTAAAAATTCATAGTAATACTCCATACCAGTTGTTTTTCATGAGAAGATATACGAGGTCAAATTACAGGGGCTAAAAATGTCTTACCTACCAATAAACGTAATCTCAAAACTGACTATGCTAAATTTTCCACACTGAAAAGAACATACATTTAAGGTTATGAACAGGCATGAAAACATTTCAGCATGAACGAGGTCTTAAAACCAGTTTTATACAAATATAGAAAACAAGTAATGTTATGAGTGACTTTTTGTAATTTCAGGTGTAAATATAAACAGTACCTTCTCTTTCATCTACTTCGTTGGAAACTATTAGTTTGTTAGATGTAGCTGTTGAAAAGATATCTGGAAGACTGTGTTGTTCTCTTTCATGATTTCGCAGTTGGCTCTGAAAAAACAATTTCCCACATTTAAATATACCCTACAAACATACACTGGTCACTTTAAATATTGCAGTAATTTGTAACGTTACGCAAGTTTTAATAACTGTTAAAAATGTATGTTAACATATATACAGATTATCCCTCAGGTAATTTTACTAGAAACAAAACAAAGTAAGTAGCATTAATTAATAACATATAGGATTGATTGATGAGAGCGACTGAGAGGATTATTTTCCCCCATTCCCATAGACAAGTGGCAAACAGTTTTTCCTCCAAAATTATTATACTCCAAAAGCAGCATTGGATTAAAAATTAGATGATGGCTTGTGTGAAAATCGACTCAATTTTCATATTGCCTAGTGACTTAAGAATAGGCTATTCCTGTTTCTACTTGCCTGGGGAGAAGAGGGGAGAGAGCACCTTTTGCTACCCTAGCTGTACATTTTTTCAAACTAGGACTAAACAATACTAAACATGGGAAAATTTGCATTACCATTGCCTACAAGAGTTTCAGTTGTACAGCTAGATACTATGCTATCTATTCTATATTCCTGAGTACTGAACGGAGTATGTGGGAACACACTCAGCAGCAGTAATACTTAAAATATATATAAAAATGACATTAGTACATTATTCTGCTCTCATCTGTAATTCACCCTTTCAGATCCAAATTCTACAGAACATCCAGACCAACACAACAACAGACAAAAAAAGAAAATAATTTCTGCTTCGGGGTGTCTCATGTTACCCTCAAACACCACGATTACTTTTGTACACACTCACAACTAATGGGCATGTCTGAGCATTCTTTTAAAGTTTCAACTATTAAGTTCTCTGATGCTTCCATTTCTTCCTGTAGTTGCTACACATGGGCAGAAAAACAACACGGTATCAATACATCCGTAAGACAGTTCTCTTTTAGAGAAGGAAAATAACTTATGTGAGGAAGCAAGTTTATTTCAGTGGGTAAAGCAGAATAGTTACAGCTGAATTACACATCTGAAAAGTGCTGCTGGCAATAATCCCCAATTGTAACGACAATGAAGCCAGGATGTCAGACTGAATTAAGTTAGAAGGAGGGATCACCAGTTATGAAAAAAGTAGCAAAATAGGTTATTCAGCTATTACAGACACAGGAAAGAAGTTTACCTTATAATGAAAAGATTCTTCACATTGCTTGCACTGATACATTCTTGTTTTGCAGTGGTTGATCATATGGCTCTCTAAATCCTTACTATTGCCAGCAATGTGTTCACAGATAGGACACTGGTACGGCTGCCTCTGACGATGGACTCTCAAGTGTTGTTTTATGTAGCCTTTATTACCACTGCTATAATGGCAGAGGCGACAGCGGTACGGTCGATCTACATTAGGTATATATTCTACTAGGTTACTTCCAGGAATATTTGTGTCATTTGCATTTTGGCATTGTGCATTGTCTTGTAATTCTTTCAAAATGTCATCATCAGAAGCATTCTGATCTGTTCTCTCCTTCAGTTTTTCAATGACAGTGAGTAGTGACATACTGATGCCCATTTTAATTGGTGCTTCTGATAATTCTTGCCTTTCTTTCTGTATCTCAACTATTGCACATTCACTTTGGTTTAAGCCACTAAACTCCTCTGAAGGATTCTTAAGAGAGGATACCATTTTAGAATGAGCCATACATGGGCCATGAGCTTCTCCCTGCCCTGCACCTGCATCCACAGCATCTTCCCCAGTCAGAGTCCTTAAGCCAGACCTTGTTAGTTCTGCAGCTCTGATAGGCATTGTAACAAGAGCTTCTGCAGCTAGTGAGTGTAATCGTAAAGACTCTGAATTCGTCCTTCTTCGTGCAGGAGGTACATTTTCATCAGATGTTACATTTTTATTAGAGCTTAATTCATTATCTTTCTTCTCAGCATTGTTCCATCCTATTATTACTTCTTGAATTTCATTTGAACGATAAACTTCTTCAGGTTCTTCACAGGTAACATTGGACTCCTCCGAGATTAATTTTTTTTCTGCTTCAATGTCTGCATTCATCAAGAAAGGCTTTTGTAAGACACTTTCTTCAGCACCTGGCAAACGCTCTACTATTACATTAACATGACCCTTTTTATTTGGACTACAATTGATGATTTTCTGTGCGGATGAAAGTAGGCTATCAGTAATCATATTATCCTGTTCTGTATCTGATACAGTCTCCTCTATAACCTCTGTAGTAGGAGAATGCACTACAGACTGCTTTAACATGTCTTCCTCTTTTAAGTTTGTTCCTACTGGTGATTTACATGACAGTTGCTCAGAATTGCAAATCTGAAGTTGAAGAGAAGGTTCACTACGGATATCAAGTTCATTGTTTTCCAAAGAAAGAACAACTGTATCCACACTATGAGGTGTGGGAGTTACAACCATCTCTGACGAGTTGGTAGTTTCATTTTCTTCCTCAAAGATAGGATAGGAGCAATCAACCTCACCCGCATGTTTCCAAGCATGTGTTTTCAACATTCTTTGCTGACCACAAGTGTACCGACAAATTAAACACCGGTACATGCCATACTGCTCATAAGTATACCATTTTCTCCTACCCATTTCAGGCATATGAGTAGACTGAGTTACATCTTTACATTCCCGATTTCCTGTCTGATCAGTCCCTGATTTTATATTTCCTTCCACTGGCCCTTGTAAAAATGAACTTGTGACATTTACACATTGCTGCACTTTTGTCTGGATGCTATTTTTACGATCATTCTCGTGGTAGTTTTGGAAATGAGATTCAAGTTCTTCTTGGCTTTTGGATGCAAAATGACATTCTGAGCACATTAATATCACTTCGTTTTTTTGCCCATGTTGTTTTATATGTTCTTGTAGTGTTAAGAGAGAAGGTGATAGAAACTTACATAGACTACACTGGTAGCACGTCACTTTCTTTTTGCTTTGTGGAAGACATTCAGTCACAAAATAATCTGCTTGTAACTCTTCAGTCTTTTTGGTAGCAATAACAGATAGCTCAATTGCTTTAGCTGGGATTTCACAAAGATCATCTGTATCAAAGGGCTGTGCAGAACCATTAGAATGGGAACGTTTTTTCCCTATTAAGAGGCATCTTTGTGACTTCTCACTTTCAACTATTTTGCTTAGTTTCTGGATAACATGGATTAGTGGATCAGTTTTACATTTTCTCTGATCTTCACTGTTCTGCAGTGTTGGGCCAATGACTGTTTCAGAAATCAGCACAGCTTCCTGTTCCCCAATATTTGGCATCAATACTGCAACACTACTTCCTTCTTCCATAATACCTAGGAGAAAGAGTTTTATAAAAAAGTAAAATTTATACATGCACAATAATAAAAATACAACCCAGTACTATTTAGATTTCCCCCTCTACTAAATATGGAAGCCTGATGCCACTAAATTAATAAAAACTTTTAGAATGGCTATATAAATAAACAAAGATTTTGAGGACATTTAGTAAACAGTGTAGAAGCTGTTCAATACAGCTGGACAGAATGATTCCAGGAGAGCCTATAACAGCCTACCTCCGAGCTGTACAAGGGCAAGATAAATATTTTTCAAGTATAGGATGATTAGCATTGTTACAGCTATTGTCTTTTTCTTCACAAGGACTACACATTTGAGTGCTAGACACTTAGATGAACCAATCAATAGTAACTGGCATATTTATGTTTAAAAGCCACAATACCATATGAAAATGTATTCCTAACATACTTACTGTGATACACTGATGTGTCCTAAAGTAAACAACAATTTGAAATAACATAATTTACAAAAATAAGCCTTTTTTTTCCTTGAAATGTTAGAAAAAGAAAGTAGTCCTGATATTTACTTGTATTAGTCATTTTGCTATGATCATATTAAAGACCATTCAAATGTCAAATCATACTTATTATTATAAATGTAATTTTCTAGAAAAACTACTAATTGTAGCTTTTTCTACAGTTCCTTAATTGTAGCTCAAATCAATTGATACTAAAGTTATAAAGGGTAATTTTTTTCTTTCGAGGGAAAGCTAAAGGCAGTAACTATTTCCACTTACACTTCCTCTAAACATATCTAACCATAAACCACAGGCAATAATGTGGTACTGTTGTAGGTTAAATTAGAAGGCAATATGTATACATTTACATGAAATCATACTTTGTGATGTGGACAAAGCTGTGGGGCGAGGGGTGGAGGAGCTGGACAAAACGTCTTATAGTGAAATTTACTTCTGAAAAAAAAAGCTATTCAAGTTCCACTATATATGTACACATATTTTACACACAATACTTATTTTTATATACTATATATAAAATCTATAACTTAAAGAAATGACAGATATTTCTTTTATCAGTTATCCTTGAAAATGTATCCCAAGTTCTTTCATGTGTTTTTTTTTTCTTTTTTTTTTTTTTCAAGAAAGATACACAGGCCAAACCAGAACTTCCAGAACTGGTCCTAAAGACCCATGAAAACCACTCTTTTCTACAGTGATACAATGAACAGACATGGCAGTGGGTTTTGTGGTGTCCCTTTCCCAATATAAAAAACTCTGGGCAGAACTACTCAAGTTACCTTTATTTGGCATTAGACTTCCAATTCAGGTTATCATCAAAACTATCAATATAAGCAATGTTAAGTACTATTCACACCTCACATGCTCATGTAAAATATTCCATGTTGAAAATGCAGCAATATTTGTCAATTTAACAAAGACAAGACTACTGTCTTCAATGCTATTATTTTTCACTGTCAGTTCAAACATTATTTACTTGGTAATGGCCAAAATCTACATTAAAATTGAAAAATTAATAAAATATAAAGCCATAGGGAAATTGGATCCATGATAACAAGAAAACAAAGCTACATAAGGCCTTATGCTTTTAGCTAGATCTGTGTAAACAGATTAACAATGATCAATACTGCACTCCAATAGATCAATTGTAGGAGGTATAAATTTAAAAATAAATAAATTTCAAACAAAAAAATTTATCATTTTACATAAGAGTATATGAAATAGCCTGCTTATTTAATTCAAGTTCGGTATCTTCTTATTAACATGAATCAATGTATGCATCCACAGAGTTACTATTAAACTGAAACATCCAAGTATTTAACCTTTTAAATATAAACCAGTGGATGCCTCAATGTGCATTTTCTGCTTCTATTTCTATGATCCGTTTGGCACAGTATATTGAATGACTAACTCTTGTCTATGTGGCTAAGACAAATTACACCCCTTTCATGTAGTATCTCCAATTACATATTAACCTAAAAGAAGTGTAAGGTTATTATTTGAGAACCGTCTTATTATATTAAAATACTTTGCAGTGTGTTTCATGCTGGCTGTAATATGTTTATGAAAAGTACACAAATGTGCTTTTTTCCTTGAAAGCAGATTAACCTTACATGAAGTGCTCAAAGGAATGTCTACTTGAAGTATTTTCAATTTGAGAATGAATTAAGTATAAGCACATGGTGCTACTTTAAATTATACTCAGTACTTTTAAAACTTTGTAAATAATGCTAAATAGGCAAATATTTCCCCTACTTTTTTCATCTGAAAGTAGCATAGAAACTATGAGGAAAGATCCTAGACAGACCATTAAAGAAATACTCTGCCACATACTACTGCTATGTCAAAAATGAAGAGAAGGGAGTACCTTCAGATGTATTGCTTTGGGGTGCTTGTAGTGGACCTCAGTTATTAGATGTGTAACTACAGTGTGTATGTGTTATGTCATTCTTTGTTCAGCGTAAGTTTGATGCTTACTGCTGACTTTGTTTTTTACTACAGACTTTGGATTTTAGAGGGATGGTAAGAATTGTACACAAAATCTGGATTTTAATAACTACATCGCTTTCTCTAAGAACAAAGATTATTCAATCTCCCATGACATAAAACTTCAGTTCGGCAAATGGCTCTGCCAGCATGTACCCTTTAAACGACCTACACAGTAATTAAAATACGGGGCCTGGGGATGACAAGGGGCCCCAAGGGGAAGATCCAGACCACGCCTCTGCGCTGAAGCGTCCCGTTCCACACGTGTCAAACACCCACTCGAGCAGCACTGCACAGGCAGAGTGAAATGCCTCCAGGTCTAGCAAAAGCCAACCACCGCTTTGCACAACAATCTAACTCGGAGAGGCCGGTCTGATAGCATCGCAGCTCCGCAGGGCTGGGGAAACTTCACCAGCGGGAACTCTGTGCTGCCAATTGTTCCTCCCCGCCAGCGGAGCCCCTGTCCCGGGACTGCACCTCGGGGACGTCTGGTCGCGGGTTCGCGACCCCCCCCTCCTGCGGGACCCCCTCCTGCTCTGGCCTCAGCGGTCTCCGCCAGCCACCCCCGCACCTGCCGCCACTCCCCGGCGGCCTCCGCTTGATACCGCGCAGGTG
>NW_020799113.1:9384589-9402964 GCF_003259725.1 Athene cunicularia
GGGCCCGCTCCGCGTTTTATCTGCGTTTTAATGAAGAAAAAAATAATTTTTTTTCCTCACCCCCGGCCACCGCTTCAAGATGGCGACGATGGAGACCGTATCACGTGACCGGCGGGCTGGGTCAGGTGACCGGCGGGTGGACGCTGCCGCCGCGCCGCCGCCTCGGCTCCGTTGCCACGGAGACGAGCGCGGGCCCTGTCCCGCCTCGTCCCTACTCGGAGCCGCAGGGCCGGTGCGCCCGTGCCCCCACGCTCCCTCCGTCCCGAAGGCGAGGTGGATCTGGGTCGCGGTGCGGTTGTGCTCCTCTGGCCCCCGCCAAGGACCGCTGCCTCCGGCCTCCTGCAAGGGCGGCAGTGGCGCAGGTGGCGCCAGCGATACGTTCATCAACTTAAATTCTCGCTCGGCGCGGAGACGCGAGCAGTGCACGGCCACTCGTGATGGCCCATTGCGGCTGAGCTGGTGGTTTTACTCAGAGTCTCAAAATAATTGTTGTTTATCTTGCAGCTCCCCTGTTTAGGGGGTGTCCTGGGTTCTTGGCTTTATCAGCCAGGATTTCGTCAATATTCCTGTATCCAGTGCCAAGCCAGGCTGCACAATGCGCTTCAAGAAATGGTATAGTCTCCCAAAAGGTATTTTTTTACAGCACAGCTTTCAAATGGTAAACACCTGTAGGTAAACACAACGGAAACAACACTCCCACCCCCCATTTTGTGTCTAAAATTGCAAATGTTTGGAAGTGTAAGCTGCGGAGACCTGACAAGAAGGTTTAGCAATTTAAGGTAGATGAATACAGAGTTGAAAGTCTATGCTGCATGTCAGGGGCAACTCTAGAAACTACATACCAGAAATGTTATATGCTGTGAATTTATAAGATATTTCATATAAACTCAGAAGTCGGGAATGATGAGTTTCAGAAGCGGCTGTTGGCTGGGTCATGTAAACTGAAATCAAATTGTCAGAAAGGGGCTTGAAGAGTATTGATGTGGATTTGTCTACACTGGATTTGGGGAGTGTCTTGGTAAAATTGTAGCAATTTGCAAGTTCAATTTTTCCCACAGCTGGGAGTTGTGTTAATGTTTGTATATTGTTTCATAGAGATAAGAGATGCATTTGAAATATGAGCAAATCAAGTATTCTTAAAGAGACGGATTTAGGCATCCTTTCAATAGGCATTATTTAATTTCTAGTTTTATTTTGTTGATTCCTTGAATTGTAAAGTTCTGTTTAATTGTGTGAAGTTTTAAGACACTTCAAACCTTATCCTACAATCTGTGATGTGGTAAGATAACTGCTAAAATTTTGCTAAGGCTTTTCTTAAAGAAATTGCTGTGGGGAAAATGCAAGGATACAACCTATCTTCTCAATACCTACTAAAATACATTTAATTTTTCAAAACAATAAAAAGAATTTCAAGCTGCACAGAATTCACAATGTTAAATGAAGTAGTAGTAATAATAATTGCAACTTGTTTCAGCTTTTTCTGCTGTATCAGGTGGAGCCTTTTCATAGAAATGTGATTATTTTTCATGGACCCTGCTCCTTTAAAAGCTTAGTTTCCACTTCTGTATTAGTCATAGTTTAATTAACCAGTTATCTGAATTAAATCACTCTTGTAGATACAGAACTCTCACCCTATTTTTCCAATCAAAATATGCTGGGATCTGATACGTCTAGATTTAAAAATACTGGGTTGATAATGAGTAATGGTCTTCATACACTCTGTTGTAATTAAAGCTGGACTAAGTTAAAGATTTCATTCTCTCTCTAAGTATGATTGTACAACAAAAACAGATAAGATTTTATACTTTCACATTAATTGGAGAGGCTTCTTAATTCACAAAGATCATATTTTTTTCTTTTTCGTTGCTTTCAAGTTGAAGGAGACATGAAACCAAATGAAATTTGGATAAGGCAGCTATCCCTGAGTGGTAGAGATGACACATTTGTATTGAGCATGACACGTTCAGAATCTTGATGTTTTTGTAAAAGTTTATACAAAATTGCTTTGAAATTAATAAGTACAGAATGTCAGTGGCATGAGTTTTTATGGTCAACATAATTACATTAATTTAAGGAGTAATACATATCTAGAAACACCAAGTAGAGCTACATAAGCAAAGATGCTATCTTGAAGAAAATACATGTAAAGTATACACACTTTTTTTGTGTACACTTTTAAAATAAGAGAAATCTACTTATAGTAATTTGCCTATGAGGTGTCTGTTTATTCTTTGTGGCCTCAGTCTCAAACTCTTTTCAGTTATCAAGATTAATGATTAGGCTTATTTTCATTAATGACTCGTACAGCAATGAGTTATATAGTTGTCAATAAAAAATTCAATTTAGCCCATGAGCTTTCTACACTTTCATGCCTGGCTGTTCCAAAACCATTCCAAAAGCCTTATAATTTTCACATTATAATAATGTATTATATAAATGGGGTCCCTGAATCTTATGAGTGGAGATTAAATAAACTGCTTCATAGCTCTGTACAACAGAAGTGAATCTTGCATGGAGCACTGGTTGGAACAGAGGCCTTGCCTTGTACACCTCTTCCTGGGTGAACAGTGACCAAGAGTACTGTGTGAGCACTTTGAGTGACACGTAAAGAAGTAGGTTTTTTTATTTTATATTTCACTTAAGTTTTTGGTTTTGGCAGCCTGGAGGTGGCCTTTATCTATCATGAAATAGATACACCATAAAAAAGTGAAATTTGCAGTAGCGTTGAAACACTGTTGGCAACTAGGAATTTTTCTGCTATCTTTATAGACTAACTGCAACACATAAGCCTGGACTTATTTTTCTCATTCTTTTTGGATGACAGAATATGTTTCATATTGTCTTTATCTGCATACTAGGTTTATCTGCTCACAGCTATTCTGTTTATGGAAAAAAAAAAAAGTGCAGAGTGCATGAAATACAGTTGATTATCCCATGGAAAAATAAAGTTTTGGGAGTCTCTTGGTTAGAAAATGGTGGAAGAGTTTGCATATATTTATATAGGTGCATTTGTATTGGCTACTTCAATTTATCAGGCTGGCATCTTGGCGGTTCCTTACTGTGAAATGGAGCCTTACACAGGGCACGTTTTAACTCTAAATACAGAAGTTTGTAAACCTGGTGTATAATCTATGAAAATACAGAGAGTAAGAGAAGAGGGGTAAGAACACTGTATAGGAAAAAAATGATACTGTGTTATTAATTTATGAAATAGGGCTATATTTGAGAAAATGTTGCAAGTGGGTTAAGAATTACTAGAAGTACTGAAAAAATTATACAGGGAAGAACTAACTGCATTTCTTCATTTAGAGAGACGATACATTATAGATATATAAGGATAATAAATACTATAAAGAAAATAAATTACACTTTAAATATGCTTGTCCTACTAATTAAATATTCAGTGAAGTTGAATAGATGTGCTTTCAAAACAGGTACAGGAAGTTTTACTTTTTTTTTCTTATATAGGTGTAGTTAACCTGGAAATTTGTTGCTGTGAAATGCCATAGAAAATAAAATCTTTGTAAGATTTAAAAAACAATAATTAATTTTTTGTGTATATATATATAGAACACATACAGCTGTTCCCCATAGAATTAGAAATGTGTTAACTATATGAAATGTCAGTGTTTTTAGTATTGAGGCAAACATTGATAGGAGTTACAGAGAATCTTCCTTTGTGAAAGAGGTATATGATGTTTTATGTTATGAGATTTAGATTGCAATGTCCTTTGAGGTGATTGTGCTCACCTGCTGTCAGAACCTGAATCTTGTATATAACCCTTCAGTGTAGTTAGTTGTCTTTTTTTGTTACAGTCTCAGAGGTCTTTGTGCTTTGGCATTGAGGCATTAAAACTGAGCAGAATTTGTATTACTTAGATGGTTTATTTTGCTTTACACAGCCTTTTCTACTACAGAATTAGGGAAGTTCTGTATTAAGTGATATTTCAGCTGCAACAATGACATCTAGGAGCTGATTTATATTAATTTAGATACATATCTCCTATTTTTTTAGATGTTTACTAATATGTTTACTAAATCTAATTATTAATATTTGCTAAAAAGCTGTAAATCTGATATATGTTGTATATTCAGAGAATAGCCATAATATTTTTAACTTCTTATTTTTTGTCTTGTTTTTCCTTGGTCTGTCTTTTAATTATTTTAGTACTGCTGACACTGCAAATCTGTGAATCTCTCTCATTGCTTTAGAGCTTGTATTTTTTCATGATGTGATCAAATGATGAGATTTTTTTACTCTATACTTTAGATATACTTTTCTGTGACTTAAAGTGAAATGTCTTTGAATCTTCTTTCTTATATGACTTATTCTGTTCCTTGAAATCACATGTACTTTGCTTTGTACAGGAAATGAGACCAAAAATCCCTACGTTCAATCTCCTGCTTCCCCAGCTTTATGGGTCTGCAGATATAAGCTTGACTCCAGATTTAAACCCTGTGATTCAGGGCCACCTCTAAGCTATACGTAAATCCAATTTTATGTGTGCAAGTAAGTGTATACGTAAAATACGTAATTGCAATTTAGAGATGATTTAACAGCATCTGTCCTATTATTTGCAAACTTACTTTCTTCCCCTTGAATCTTAGTTATTTGACCATAAGTCACTTATTTGGAATTGCTTTTTACAGAAAAGAATTTCCATATTTCTTTCTCATTGGCTTCTTCACTTATATTTACAACTTTTTCTCTGGAATAAGAGACTACAATTTTTTGTAAAATTCCCCTCATGCTATTCTGTGGAATATATTGTACTATCTTTAACATACGCTTTTTTCATTGGTATTGAGGAGACTTGAATAAGAACCCTTGAGTGTAAGAAACAGGGGAAGGCTCATCTTTTTCCTTAGATAGTTTCTTAAAAATTTCGAAGTCATGTTTGTGATTTTGGGAGAGTGTTACTGACTTGAGCAGAGAATTTTGAGTTGTAGAAGTTATATAGCTGGAGAAGAGAGAACCAAACAAAACTGAAAAAAACAAAATTAAGCCATAAGTGTTAGGGGCTCTAAAACGTACAACTTAGAGCTATGTTTTCGTGGAACTTGCCAGTCAGTTGTTAGGAGGCACTCAATTTAAGAGAATCTGGAGAATCACTTGACATGAGCGTGCTGGTGATATACTAAGAGTAGAAGCTAAACTAACTTCTTTTGTAGCTCTTCTGGTATATAAGAGAAAGAAGCTAAAATCAGGTGAACTGAAAATAGTGGGACATTATGGAAAGCTTCACCTTGGCTCAAGGTACTGAAATGTTCTCTCCAACAGATAAAGGTGTTTTTCTGACACAACTACACCAACAAGAACTTTTTCATACGGAAGTTACACTTTTCACAACTGCTGTATCTGCTGGCTTCATCTGTGACGTAAGTGAAAGCTTATTTCTGTCAGTGATGTTGACAAAACATAATAACTGCATTCTGTATTAAATCTTACATTAAAATGTCACCACAAATCACATCCCTAACTACTCTTAGTATGTTAGTAGCTAATTTTTACAGACTTGGTCAAAGTATCACAATGGACATACTTGTCTCTCATTGGAAGGTGTGTATTGAGCATAAAGCAGAAGAGGATAAATCTGAGCTGTAGTTGAGTCTGAATATGACTGAAGGAAGGAGCAAACAGGAGAGAAATTTATAAAATTATTAAAAAATGTGATACTTTTAATCTGTACTTTTGCCTATATAAAACTGTCATTTTATGATTCTGTATTGAAAAAGTGGGTTTGCAATGGTGACTGAAGGTAGTAGGATGCATTATGACTTGAAGAAATGCTTCAAACATGTTCAGTGTTCTTCTGCCTTTTAAAAAGTACATTTAAAAAATATCCAAACCATGCCATATGCTACTTAGTTCATATTTTCAGGCAAAATATGCAGTCAAGAGCATTGGATCCTCTGAAATCAGGGCACTGCAGGAGAAATTGTTATGGGATGGGCAACAATTTGTTGATTCCTTGGACTCAATTCTACAGTGACCTACAGCAGCTGATAGTCAACAGAAATCTAGCTTCCCAATTAGGCTGCCCCTTTACCAGTTTACAGTTCTCTACAATTCTGGGAATGATACTGCCCACTGATAGGTGACAACAGGACCTTACTGCCATCATTATCTTTTTTGTGGAAAATGATAAATTAGAAGGTATGATTCTTAAGTGGTGTTTTGCTGTTGTCTTCAAAATACCCAGAGCTTCTTCTAGCCCTTAGAATATGCAGTTTTCTTATGTCTGTATTAATAGAAAGGCACTGTGGTCTGTGTATGTGTACTGAGGACAGATCTGGTTTAAATTAATGGAAATTATAAAGAGAGTTTGGATTGTTTTTTACTGCTGACTTGACCATGGGGAAACTCCACTTAGAATAGGGACAAAAATTATGTAGCTATGCAGAAAATATCAAGGCATTCACAGAGACTTGCCACTTGATGTGCTGTATTTTACTGTCTATTATTATTTTCCCTTTGTATTAATTTGCATAGGTACTGATCTTTTTGCCAGGTCTTACTCCAGACAGTGCTTTCTTAGGTATGTAATTCAATTAAGGGAGTGTAGAATGTGGTTTATTACTGGCAGTTGTAGTAAGGGGAGTCATATGCACAAAAGACTCCTACAACAATGACAGCAAACTACCGTTCTTTTCTTTTCTTGTTACAGTTAGTGAAAATACAGAAGTGTCCTTTGCATTCTTAAGAGAAATTAGCTGTACTTGAAGTGTTGCATTATAGCAGGTATATACTGATCCCAGTTGTTACATTTGTCGTTAGTATATGCCCCAGTGACCATCCTCTGTGTTTTACGCATCCAAGAGAATTGATTTGTGAATGATAAGCCGTAGTAAACCTGGAATCAGATCCTACGCTACATAATTTAATATTTCATGTGTAAAAGGGGATCCCTTAAAAAGAATTGGACTCCCTGGAGTTTTAATATAGCTAATATTCCTGTAGTTGATTTAATTTCTAATTTGTTTTTTACAGTTGTAGTTAAAAGGCATTACTTTTTCCTCCTTGTTAAATCAGTCATTGTAGACTTAAATACAATAATTTCTGGTGCAAGAGAGAACTTCTAGAGTATGTACTACACGCTGGCTCCCAAAGATGAAATACCCCAAAAATTTGTAAATCAAATCAGGTGTGAAACTGGTATATACATGACTTAATTTCAGTATCAATTAACAATTTAGACCAGAATAAAGGGATTAAAGTTTCTTGCCCAGCATGGAAACTGATAATTTAAAAAATAACAAGTACTTTTGAGTACTTCTCATATCATTAAAGGGAATTATGGACCAGTCCTCTGTCCTTCAGTGAATGATCTGGCTAGTCTTGGCAACTTTCCTTATGTTCTGTAGATTGATCTCCTCCTGCAGACTTTTTTACTTGAAGTGCAATCTGGGTTTTGCCAAATGGGATTAGGTAGGGTTTTTAAATCAAGCACATAGGTGGTTGAGATGGGTTTTAAGCAGTAGCCTGTAATTTTAGAGTGTGATATTTCTCAGATAAATTCACTGTAGCAGTCATGTTAACCTAACCTTGATAAATTTTGCAAAATTTGCATAGCTGACCACATATTTGTCATGCGTATAATGCTGTGAGACTTCTATTACACTCCTATAGAACTTCTAGGAGTACAAAATTATGTTATTTCTGAGCATCCATACAAACATACAACACTGCAAATGCTTTGTAGTACCCAGTAAAAACATTGTTCCAGTTATCTACATGCCAATATTTATTTGACCTCCAAAACCTTAAATAAGAAAATTTACACAACTTTCCTATCTGCTACAGAACTCACTGTACACTCGTTCCCTTAAAATATATATTAAAATACTGATGTAAATGTGACAAACTGGAGTTCTCCATCCTACTGTGATTTTAATCTGGAAGTTTAAAAAAACAACAAACAAAAACCCTTGAAAGGTACTGGACTGAATTTTTAATTCCCAGTTCAATTTTTCAAAGTCAAATTCTTGTTTATGGATTTTTAGGACCTCATGGTTTGACTGACTTTGTGAATATTCCTTGACATCGAAAGGTTTGTTGTTTTTCTGTAATCCTTAGCACTGTGCATGCATGCAGGTCTGCAGGTGCATGTGTATGCACTTAAATGTACAGAGAGACAAAATTATGTTTTCATTGCAAATATGCATGTGGAATCTACACAATTGCATGAAAACAAAGGAGTCTGTTCATTCTTAGTTATTTAATTTTGCTACTGTTTTTTAGATATGAGTAGACCAAAATGAACCATCACACTTTTCTGTAGTGACCTTGAGGTGGCAGCAGCATTACATTCAATTCTGCCATACACCGTCCATTAAAGGTGAAAGTAAAATTTGCAATAAATCAAAATAATACTGATTGTTATAATTTTATTACCAGAGCATTAAGTCAATAAAACTTATCTGAAATGTCATTTGCATTGTATACAATTTTTACTAGTTATCAAGTATGCTTTAAAAGCATGTTTAAAGCAACCAAATGAAGAAATCGGTGATAAATTGTTGGAAAGCTGGGACTTGTCTAATGGTGTAGTAAAACTAAAGTCTGTTTTGATCTCTTGTATTGTAAAAGTCTGTTTCTGGAAACATTTGTTAGTACAATAACGTCTTGTATCTTGACTAACTATATTTAATATCCTAATGTCTGATTAAATATTTTCCTGCAAGTTGTCAGGTCCTTTTTCATTCATGATTTTATGTAGGAAGGTCATCTAATTATATGACACCCTTTCAGTAAAGGAGAATGTGTTTGTTTATTTTAATAATGAGGAATAATGAAACTTATTTATGTTGGAAGTCAGAGAAATTTATTGGAGAGTAACAACATGAGAAACATGAAATTAAAAAAAAACCTTTTAATAGCATATTCATTACCAAGAAGCTTGCAGGTAATGAAATAGTTGTATGAAAGCCAGTATATTGGGTGATATAATACTGCTCATGTCAGTTTTCAGGACATGGTTATTATGCATTTCTATGTTGTCAATTACTATTAGGTTACTAAATTATTATAAGCTTATTAGTCAAAATAGAAAGGACTAGAAGAAAAGGTTAAGTGTTTGTTTTTACAAACTTCTAAAACAACTTCTGTCTGGGAAGCCAGTTGGTGTGTGGTAATACTCCACAACGATTTTGCTGTGTGGGTTGCGTTGCTGCTCAGGTGTTGCTGTTCTGCAAGACTTAACACAAGTTCGGACTAGAAGTCTAAAGAGAGATCTATTATACAACTTTATGGTGTTGAAGAAAAAACGTTTAGAAGTAGATACCCTAACAAATGCAAAATAATGTTTGTGTATGTATGTCAGTTAAAAACTGATTTGAAGGAGACACTTTGTAACTGCTGCTAAAGGAGTCCTAACAACTGGTTAAAGATAGCTTACGTAATATTTAAAATAATTCAGTGATAATTTAATGAAACATAAGGTTATAGTGATTATTTAAGTTTTGAGTTTATTCAGTCTTTAGGGGTTTATGTTTATACTAAGATATGAGATTTCAACTTGTTTACCCTTATATTCTTTACCCACATTTCACTTGTTTTGTTTGTTGACTAGTTGTACCTTGACAACTTTTTCAACTCCTCATGAAATACAAATATTAAATATATTAATAAAGTAAATATAAGTTGAATTATAACTACAGAACAACATGTTATTACACTTAAAAAAGCAGGTAGAGAATCAGAAACCACAAGCCAAATGGAGATTACAATGCATGAACGATGTTTGGGCTGTGCCAGTGGTTACTAAAGCTTCTACAAATACCATTACTTCACTAAGTCATAGATCTGGTCTTTTACTACTTCTGATGTGTACTGTAATTTTCTCTTTGACACTTTGCTATTTCTTAAGCTAATTTATATGATTTTACAAAATTTCCCAAGGTATGAATGTGATGAGTGACAAAGCAGCAGAATAACAGAGGTAACAACAGTATTCCTGTGATTAATGTAATTTACTGTGAGCCTCTTTCTTCTTTCTGATTTTAACCTTATGGCTCTTTATCATCAAAATATATTTATCTCAGAAATAAAAGGCAACTATATGAGCTGAAAATAGTTAACATGGAAACTAATGTGAGTAATTTCTTAGAAATATACAGAAATGAGGTTTAGAGTGTACCTCTCATGTCTGTAGGTCAGGAACCTAGATTATTGGTATCTCAAAAGCAACGATGTCTTTTTATTTGGTATTAGAGCACCATAAACACATTTCATTGGAGGAAAAAAAATACAGTTGTCACAGTGGGGGCTCTTTGTAAGTATACAAAACTAAAATAAACTGGTTGTCCTCAACTTCAGTGGGAGAAAAATCTATTATAGGTTTATAATAGAGAATATATAGAGAATATTCCAGAGGTTTTGACCTGGGGCCAGTATTTAAGACTCATTCAAGTGTTAGTTTAACATTTGCCTAATGTTTTTACACTAATGTTAAACAAGACCTTGTTGTCTCAAAACCACAACATTGCTGTCTTAAAAGTACAATAGTTGTAGTCAGGTGGAAGGTACCTGATGTGATCTGTCTCTTTTGGTTAAACTGTATCTGATAAAGGGTATTTTATTATTTTGCGGGGTAATTTTTATAGCAAAGAATATATTGCAAACTGTTCAGTTAACAATACTACTGTTCGGTAAAATCACATTACCTAGAACATTAAAACCATCATTCTAAAACATGATTTATAATGATTTGAGCATATTTGTAAAAAATAGATGACCATTGTACATTTACAGTTGACACAGAGGTCCCTAATGTCAAGAAAGCACTCTTGACCTTGATGGGTAGTTGCAATTCCATTTAAATCAATTGCCAATACAAGTCAAATGAAGTTCTTATGGCTGTCTAGTGTGCACTTCTCTGTTCTTCTGACATTATTGTTCTACTCCAAGTCATTCTTCAATCTTTTAACAGCTGAAAGGGACCTGCATTCTGCAGCTTTATGGGAAAACAGCACTAAGTTGCACTTCTCTGTTTTGAAAGCTTCCACTCTTTCTCACTGACTCTATTTCCAATCTAAGCAAACAACATCCTTTTCTACATAAAATGGAGTACTTATTTGCCTTTGCCAGCAACAGACTACTTCACTATTACAGTGAATACAGAATGCATTTTCTGTGCCTACAATTTTACTAGTCATCCATTGAATTTGATAGAAAAAGAAACCTATCTTTTAACTCCAGAACCTGGAGAGCTTTGTTAGTTTAGCTTCATTAAAAGCTTTCACTATATTACACATGATGTATTCTAAACATCATTTATGTTAGAAATGATGGTGAATATATTTTTGGGGGTGTTTTGTGAGGTGGAAGAGAAATGGACAAAGCAAAAGAAAAATAACTTGAGAATTTATCCTGGGTTTGTACATGTCCATATACTTATTCCTGCAAAGGATTTTGCTAAAATTGGAGATGAGTATATGAAAAGTAATATGAATTTGTTAAATATTTTGCTCAAAAGACAAAATCCTTGGATATACAGAACTTTCTAAAAATATCTGGGTTTTGTGTTATTAACTGGTAATGTTTTCACTCTTCTAAATGAATTTAAATGTTTACCTATTAAAAGGTCACATCATGGCACAGAGTTTACAAGACTGAATAAAACCCCAGTACAGTTTACAAGACTGAAAAAACCAAGTACAATATTATCAAAGACAGTTAATGCAAACTATGGCTAATCCTCTTCAACCCTGCCAAACCTCTTTCATAGTTAGTCCAAGCTTTCAAAAGATCCTGTATTAATGAGAATAATAGGAAAACTCAATTTGACTGATACGTTAGCATTAAATACATACAATAAATAGTAAGATTGATAGTGAAAAAAAGTGATTCTGGTTGTTAATAGAACTTGGCTGGGATAGTATTAGCAGGTTGCTGCAATTAATGCAAAACTAATCACCAGTCCTCCATGGAGAAATGCAAATTGCAGGTTGTTAGAAGGCCTGTTCTGTTTTAGCAGAGTTTGTACTGCAGCTAAGCCACTTAGCAGCATCTCATGTTTCTCTGTTGAGGTGTTTTTTGATGAAGTAATTGAAGTATTCCTTTCTAGAGATTCTGTGCATTGCTTCAGTTTCTATATTTTGACTCTTCTGTTTTTACTCAATATATAAGTATGTTTGCCTACTCTTTTCAGTTCCCATGGGCTGAGATCAAAGTAAGCATCTCATTGTTCATTTTCCTGAGCCCCTGAAAACTGTATTCTGTGAAGCTATAGCTATAGAATTGGCCACTTGACATGCAGGAAATGCATTACATGTACTGTCCTTGTCTGAGCAATTGAAATTCAAAGATTCTGCTCTATCTGATGTTCTACCCATCTGCTGGTGGGTAAGAATAGCTGCATAAAACCTGCATTTAGTTACCTGTCATTTTCAGTGTTAAACATAACATGAAACAAACCTTTGTGCTTTGTGTTTTATTTAATTAATTAATTTTAAAGTAGTCATAGTTAAATGGTCTTTTACTACTTCTTAACCATATATTTGCTTATCAGCAGTTGGTAGGAGGAAGTGTATCAGCTATGGGTTGGGCTGTTCCTCACAAACTTGTCTCAAAGCCTGGGTATTCAAATACTGAGAGTTTCTGATGAGAATAGCTGTGCTGAATAGAGAGAGGTAGAATGTATCTAGGAAGACACATTTGAAGGAAGAATTGCATTTAGCTCCCATTGAAACAAATGACAAAATCGTAACATTTGTCTTCAGTTCACTGGAGGAGCAAATTCAGGCTTAGTGTAGAAATGAAGAACATTGGAACACTAATGCTTGATCTTACAAACCCAGTTTTGATGGCAGTGTAAATATCATTGCTCTTAATTATGAAAGGATAATTCCTCTTAGAGCAAGTGTAGCATGTGTTACAGGTAAATTTTGTATCTAAAAAGACAATGTTATTAAAATTGTATGTTTGGCAAATATTTTGCCCAAAATTACATGCAAGTTGGGTCAGTGTTTGTATTTTCACCAAGTCTTTTGTTGACACTTTGAAGCTAATGAGCCAAAACATAAGAGGCTATGAAATCTCTTTTCTGTATACCACTGTTTGACCTTTTATTGTAAAACGTAGTCTTTTCATACATTGAAGATTTTGATCCAGGCATGCAACCAAACAAGAATAACTTATAGAAAAAGAAGTAATTTTGGTTTGTGCAGCCTTTTACTTTGACATGAAAGTAATTTCTAAAAAAACCATCTACTACTTCATTGTTCGATATCAGCAGCAGAATAATGCCCCATTTTAATATCATACTGCTTGTCTGTGTACTGCACTAATTTGTTCTGTGACATGAGTGAATCAAAGTAGAGTTCCTGATAGAAGAACATCAAAAGGAAATTAATCTCCCTGTGATAGTATTAATAATTTCAGAATGGATGTGTTTTGCTCAATTATTGTAACCATTGAAAGCTGTGTTTTTGTGGACTGTTAGATCAATATCACACTGCTACAAAAAAATGAGTGTGTAAGAGTGAGACTGGTAGTCTTCAGTAGCTAGTCAAGAGTGTCATTACTGATGGACAAGAAGTTTACTGAACAGTCTTGGTACACTTTCATGGTTACTTAAGGAAAGGAGACATGGAAGTGTGAAATTGGTGGGGAAAGGGGGAAACTGTCTGTCTGGAAAAAAAAAAAAAAAAGTAGTTTTTCAGTATGGTGGGCCTGTCTTTAAAGGTAGCATCAGCAGAGTTTGTAACCACTCTGATACTGGAAGAAATTTAGTGCAAATAAAGGCTAACTGGTAATAAATTTCAGGGATGCTAAATGCATATCAGGAAAAGATATGTGTAAAAGTATAACATACTGGAGATGTCATAATGTGTATTCAGAATATATCTCCTGAAAATACTGGGTGTTTTTTAAAAGTATTTTTTTTAATTTCCTTTGTTGTGTGTAATCCTTGTCAGATGAATATAATTTTAATTGGAAAGCATTTTTCGTTATGTAGCCTTCCCAAATATCCATAGTTTAATTCACATCTTTCTCTACAAATAGATATACACAGGATTTGACACAATAAAAGAAACTGAGCATTTGTAGATACAGATTTTTCCAAGTGCTTATACAATTCAAGAGCAGAAGAAAGGGTTACTACAGTAAAGCATGCTTGTTGTAGCTACACAGCATGATACCCACAGACAAATGAGGACTATATATAGGGTTCGAGTTGTGTGCTGAGAATAGAACTAAATGAGTACAGAGGCCCAAATGTGTCACTGAAATAAATATTGGCAGTATGGATGTGTGATCAAAATATCCAAATATGTGAGACTGAGTGCAGAACTTAATTCAGGTAGGGATGAGATTTCAGGTAAATCTAATATTCCCTTCTTTTTATGTTAACCACCTTTTTCCTTTTTTGTCATGTTCACCCCTCAGGTGATAGTAGTGTTCATCAGCCCCTGGGTGTGATGGGTTGACCTTGTCCTGCAGCAGACCCCACACCCAGCTGCTCATCTCCCTCCTCCACAGGACAGGCAGAAAATAAGATGAAAAAGCTTGTGGATCAAGGTAAAGACTGGGACATCAGTTACCAACATGGGCAAATCAGACTTGAATTGGGTAGAATTCATTAGTTTTAATTAATTAAGCTGTGCCCTGCACTGGGGCGGCTGCAGAACTGTCTGAAACAGGCCCTGTCATCATGGGGTAACCCTGGCCTGGGGTAACCCTGGCCTCCCCTCAGAGACCAGCCCTGCAGCCACCCACAAGAAAACCTGGACACGGACAGAGTGTACCAATTAGCTTTCTACTAATAATTTCTTCATGTCTTTATTAATATAAGACTGCTACTGATATTAATGAGCTTGGTTTTTGTCTAGGAAGATGCAATGATTTTTTGATTCTGTAAAATTTGTAACAACACTGACAGACTTTCCTACATCAACAGTGAGAATGAGGGCTTCTTTCTGCATTGAGTGAGGTAATGTCAGCTCGCTCCATCTGATATATTGTAACAATGTCTTTTATTAAGGACTGTAGATGAGAAAGTGTGGTGGAAAGGCTTCCACTGAATGTCAGTAGAAACCTTGGTAGGATTGGTACAAATCTACTGATCAGAATCTCCATTCTATTCTCTTCTTCACCACCACCTTTGCTTTCCCTTCTGCCCAAGCTAGAGTTTTCAAAGGGAAACCAACTTAAAAGGTGTTTCATAGTATAACAAGTATTTGAAGGAACTGCTTCACAACAGTCATAGATCCACAGTACACTATTTTGGCCACTGCAGATGTGCTCTTTGGATGCCCCCAACTGTTTCAATGGTAACAAATAAAGTGATGACAGTTAAACTGAGGTAATCCTCCTGTAAGCATTGAACAAGACCTTGTTCCCAATTGCTGTCACGGAAATTAAAGGAAACCTTTACAGTTCTTCTGGCAGATACTAGGGGATATAAAAGTTTGTCTCTATGGTTTTGCACAGAAATCCCAAGGATCCACTTTATCTGCAGGTCAGATTTTTTAATTTTTTTTTTTTTTTTCTCTACATGCATTACATGTGCAGTACATTCTAAATAGAATAGGTCTTTGGCAAATTATCAGAATGAGAGACCATGTCCTCACAGCAGCCTTGGGAAGTCTTTCAGGAAGATGCCCTTCACATACTGTTCTTTTATTCCCTTCCTCCAGGAAGCACACCTGTTCAGAAAATAAATTCACCTGTTCCCCCTGGAAACCTAGTTCAGAAAACCTCCCTTTTCTCCAACTTTTAAATAATTTCAAATCTGGAAAGCAGTGAACTCTAAATAAGGCTTTAACTGAAGGAATATTTTGACACTGTGAATGTGGAAACAATATTTGTCATTTGGGCTAATAGCTTATCTTCTTTATAAGAGAAGGTAAAGATCATGCTACTTATAAGCATGTGGAGTTAATGTCCATTTAGGTTTACTAAAAATCTGCGCTGTCAACTGAAAAATTTAGGTTATGAAACACACAATGTATTGTAACTATATGTGTAATGGCTATCTGCTTTTCTAAATTCCTTCTACAAAATATATTTTATAAAGATACAACATGCCGTGTTTCGATGGAGTCCTGCAGGGAGAGATACAATTAAGAATGTTATGCAATAATACATTCCTTTTTCTTACACATAATGTATTTGTGAGCATCATACATGCAGCAGAAGTGCTGAGCTCTGTAATTCATGTTTTTACATCTTTGTACCATACTGGCTGCTTTAGCAGTCTTAGCACAAAGGTAGAAGTTCCAAAACCAACATTAATGATAAGAAATGGAAAATAGTTCATTAAATTTTTTGTACAATAATAATATGTTACTATGTAAAGGTTTGCCAGATATTAGTTACTTTTTTCCATTTTAATAGGGAGGGCTTATATCTGAAAAATTTCATCACCGAATGATGATGAAGTAGAAATAGGCTTGATTTTTGACACTCAAAAGCAATATCATTGTCAGTTAATAGTTTTTTGTAAATTATAAAAAATAATGGTAAGAAAAATCTATCTAATTACCACTTTTCCTTTCCATCATATTTCTTGTCTTTTGTCCAGGTTTTCTTTAAGTTTCTCAGATGTTGGACTTTCTGAACAACCTTTTTTATAGATTTTCTGCAGTAGCGTAAATGTAAGATGAAGGAATTCTTAAAATATTTATTCTAAATTTTTGTTTTTCTAATGGTAACATAACTTCTACTCTCTTCTCACTAACATTCACAAGAATTCCAGTTTACTTTCTCCAAAATTGGGTCACCTAATTAAAATAAAAAGGTAGAAAGCTTGCTTTGTAATACTGAATGCAGCAGTTCAGTAGGAAAAAAAATCCAATGAATGAGTTTTTAATACTCTGATAAATCATAGCGATACCTTTTATTGCCCAGTTAATTTACTACTATGTACTGTAAATAATAATAATAATTAATAGCACTGCTGTTTTCCTAACTTGGCTGGAGTCACCATTATGACCGTTGGTAATGCTGCAGTAAAAGATTAAACCTTTTGAACTGTAGATGTGGGTGAATGTCTTTATGGGAAGCAACACAAAGTTTCAGAAGTTGAGTTATTAATCTTTTGTGAATTAAACTTGAACCTGTTAGGTAACTGTGAAAGCTTTATAAACAAATATCTGATAACTGAGCAGATACATTTTGTTATTTATGTAAGAGTTTATTGTATTTTTAAGAAAAAATTGAGAAAAATTAGTGTATTCAGTTACAGGAATTTGTGTCTTATTATGCATAAATGTTCTGCAGACATGTCTAAATTAAAACCATGAGGAAATGAAAAGTAATAATTTTCCCCTTACATTTACTTTTTGGAACTTATAAGTGATCAGACTAACTTCACAGAGTAATTACAAAACATTTTTCTAATATTGACAGGTTGGGTATCTGTAGTGATATATTCCCAAGTGCTCACTGACACATTGGTTTGAATTGTGAGTGGTTGTTTGCTTTCTGTGCTTTAAAGCAAAAAAAAAAAAAAAAAATAAATTGATTCTACTTTGCAGCTAACCCAGAAGGCAAGGGTAAGCCTGATTTATTTTTTAACGCTTCTCTGTTTTGAATATGCCAGACAGGGCACAAATTCAACAGTAGATAGCCAGGTAACACTGCTATGTCAGCTACAGGTGTAGTCAGATAATGTAACACTGCTGAAGTACGTGCTTGTGATTATGAATTAAAATGGTGATTAATTTTATAATACCTGTAATCTGCTTACAGTGTCGTGGAAGTCAAACTTAGTGGTATGGTTGATAAATTGCTTTTCATGTTAAGCCTTTTAGAACAGAAGGGTTTGGTCACTGTGGTGAGTTTGTGCAGAACTCCAGTGGTGTCATCTACTTGTAATCTTTATTGCATGTCTCTTCAGTTTATCTTTTTGGGATATCTGTAGTTCATGAACCATCTTTTTACTACTGAACAGTCATTTCAGGAAGTACTACTAGTAGTATGTTGTTAATTGATGGCTCATTTGTAATGAGAGCTGTTGATGTAATCTCTCATGTTGATCTAGTCCTATTTTCAGGTTGTTTGGTAGGAGCATTTTAATTTCCTTGCTACACCTGTATGTGAAGAACACATAACCATTAATTCTCTATGGCTAGTTATCTGCTCTTTTTAACACTGCTTCTTTTGTGATGTACTCGTTGATATTAATTTGTAATAGATAAAAATTAGTAAGCAAGCTCCTATTCCAAAATTGCCAGTTCTCTGATGAGCTGTGCTGCAATCACTTCTTCCCAAGAAGAGTGATCAGTAAATTGTATGGTAAGACTGCTTCTACTTCTGTGGAAATTTCACTGAACCAGGGCAGGAAATTAATTCAAACACCTTCAAGTGAAGATTGTGACTGGAAAGATACTAACTAGAATAGAAGATATTCAGACATCATTTCCCCC
>NW_020799113.1:9403014-9536789 GCF_003259725.1 Athene cunicularia
CCCCCCTCCCCTATATATTCTTGAAAGATTTGCCATAAGCTGATAAAGTAGACTTTCAACTTAGTCAATAGTATTGTACTGTGCAGGACCAATGCATCAAAATTCTGACTAATTTATAACTTTTAATGTGGTTATTAACATTTACCCAATTGGAAGCTGATACAGCTATAGGAGCTAGACAGGATAATAATATGGGTGATGAAGCTAAGGAAACAGTGACTCCATCTTCTGGCTGAAAAGAGAAACTTAAGAATTTTGGTTGAGTCTTGAGGATAAAGGTAGAAAATACTAAGACATACTCTCAGAATTAATGTTCAGAAAATGGAATGCAAATACCAGCAGCAAATAAATATTACATTAGTTCTTCCCTTATTAACTGTACTTTTTTGACTGCAACCACAAGTTTAATATGCTAGGATAAAGTATATTGTAATTACATCTCAAAAATGAAATCTTTATTACCTTCATGTTATAGAAGAAAAGTTGTTTCAAGTAATTTTTTGACAACAATGATGTTATCTTGCAAGCAATTTAGAAATGTTGTCAGTACTATGGATTATTGATTGACAACAGATAGCAGTATAGCAGGTGTATTTACCTGGTAATGAACACATGTCAGTATATGAAACATATGGTTAAAATCTGTCAAAAGGCATTTTGGACCCTAATTCACTTCTCTTAGATTATTTAGTCACTCCAGAAAATATTATCCTTTTGTTAGGAATTGGCTTGTATCAGGAAGATCTGTGATAATAAAAGATGGGCTGAATCTTTAAAGTTAATTCCTTACTCATCCAAATGACTTGCTGCAGAGACTGAAGAAGCCTTCGGCCTATCTGAGATAAGCAAAGTTATCATTTCCATTCCCTCCTCACGTGTATGTTCAGCTTTAGTACAGAGAAGAAACGTCCATTTATTTTGTGATGTTCTAATTTCAGTTTAGTATCTTAGCCAGAAATGCCTATTTCACCACATGGAGGCTCTTTATTTGTACTCAAGTAAATCTTAAGGAGACATCTCTTTCAAGATGTGCTTGCCCCCCAAGTGCTTGAGAAATTCAAAATCACATAATGTTTGAAAAATATATGACAAAATGAAATGTCTACATTTAGACTTTCTTTTATAGATATGCTTTTGCAAATAATTTATTTTAGTTCACATCAATTTTTAAGAGAATTGGGATATCTGTAGCAAAGTAAAATTACCAGATTATATTGTAGCAGTGTACCAATTTCAATGGATCTAGAATGTGACAGTAAAGATTATTTGTATGCATTGAGCTTTATGTACATGTCTAAACAACAACCCTATTTATGGTAGCTTGTAACCTATGCCTACAGTTGGATAAACAGTTTAACTATTCATGTGCATTATTTTTATATGATGGAGTGCAGTACAGTAAGTACACCCAAAAGGATAATATTGCTCACTCCTCTTGTGCTGGAGAGACCAGCAGGGACTGGCCATTTAGGTCTATCAGTAAACCAATACTGTGCTAGGGTGAAAGGAAGCATATGAATCATAAATGTAGCATGCTTCACCTGTTTTGTTGCTAGCTTTATGATTTCATGCTGCTTAAGCATTATGATTTTGTGATTGAACTGTCTGTTTTCCTCCCTTGCAGTGTAATAAGATGACATTGAAGAAAACCCTCCTCTTTGGGTTATAGCGTGTTTAAATATATCAACATTCGATCTGAATCTCTGAAATAGCCCTGATTTGCCCTCTATTCTTTTCAGTTTGTGAGTCTGCACGCTATTCTAAATTGCTGCATGGATACCTCACAGAAAAGAGTAACAAGAGTCAAGAAGTTTTCTTCAGTTTGAGAGTTTGACTCCCATTCTATTTGCTTTTTCTTCCATGTCATCTTCTGTATTTCGTTCTTGTTATATGGTTAATAGAAACAAGGATAAAATGGCATCCAGACATCAGTATGAGATTTTGTATTAAATATCCATATTTAGGAATACTTCTTTTAAAAGAATACCCACCTTTCCAGTGAAGAGCTTTGTGCTAGAAGACCCATTAGAAATGACAGTGGTAAACTGATCTCTTTTTTTATTAAACAAAATCAGTCTTTATGGCACTTATGACGTATGCTCCATCTATGCTACTGATGGAATTAGCTGTCAGGTTAAACCATCTTTAGGAGCTCAAGCCATGTTGATGTTCATGTTTGCTCCATGATGTCTACTAGGCAACCAAAATGTGGATGAGCTGGAATGAGTATTTAGAGGTGTTCTTCCTCCAGTTCCTTGAGTATTCTGTAGCTTTACTGATATTTAAAAACCTTGAAACAAAGAAGAAACCCCAACTCTGGGGAAAAAAGGAACCAGGTGCTCTTCAGGCCTCTGTACTACACCTTAGTGTGACCCTAAGTACTCTCAACCCTGTAGTATGCATGGGCAGAGCACAGGCCTGGTCATGTCCAGAGCTTTCCTACTATCTTTGTCATGTACTAACTACTAAATATGTTTATCTACAGAGTTGTGATCATTAAACAATCATTAATATTACTGTTTCGTTGAGATTTACTAAAAAATTGGTAGAGAATGTTCATCATAATTCACATTTTAATTAAGTTGGTGAGGACTGAATCACAGCGGGAACCAGATTGGTGGTAATGTATTTGCTTATAAAGGTGTGGCTAGGCATCTTCTAAAAGTAGATATTCCTAATTCCCACTAATCTTCAGATAGCTCTCAGAGCTCATTCCTTTTTTTATTACAAATTGGATGTTAACCTGCATCTTTATCATTATTTTAGTGAGCCTTCAAAGTGGCTGCTGATCTGTCATTACTTTGCTGAATCTATAGATAAAGAGTGTAGATATTGTTGCTAGTATGTGTGGCAAATTACATTTGGTAACTTTGTAACAGATTTCTCATAGCTATGGGCTGTGCAGTGATGAATCGTCTCCATGTCTTTGAAAATCTTTGTTAAGGAGTCCATGTTTGGCTTTCTGAATACAAATGGTAATTTTGCCAGAGATACCATTGTGAAAGGAGGAAGGAAGCAGATGTGGTCAGATCTTTGTTCCCTCCTCTTATTTCTACAGTGGTGTCAGAAGCCTTGAAAGTTACCAGACCTCCAGGTCCCTTCAAGCCAGCTTGAGCTCTGGCAACTCAGAATGATCTGTAGTTTATTTAGATCATTGGCCAAAATGTGATATTCAACTCTTACATTGTAAAGCCAAGCAGAATCCAGCCGGTACACTGTAGGCTTTTGTTTAATTAATGTTCGAAAATATTAGAAATTTTTCTACTTCATTTCTGCTTATTACTTCAGCCAAGGAATAGATAAATCTGAAGTTTTTTCAACAGAAGACACTATCTCACTCCAGAAGATCTTTCTGTGCTCTTTCAAAGAAAAAGATGGAAGTTTTGTTTTGAATTCAGAGGAAGTAAGATCAAACTCTTAAGTCAGATTAGACTTAAGAAATGAACAAAGGGATTTGACACAATAGCATGTCATTTAGATTGTTCAGCTTACACATTTATTTGAAAGTTTTATCCTCTTCTGAATAATTTATTTTATCATTGTAATGTTTTATGCCTTGGATTTTTATAGTACATTTGCATTTCTGATGCTGCTATTAGACAAGAGCAATAGAGCTTGATAACACTAGCAAGGTCATCACAAACATGTTAGAAGGAGAAGTTGCAGAGGTGAAAGTTCTCTACTATCACTTAACTTCAGAGCCATTACTTACACACAAATATTCAAGACCAATGACCACTATGTTTCAGATAAAAAAAGTGACTTTGGTTTAAAACCATTTTTAAAACCAGTGTACTTCAAGTTCTTTTTGTATCCTTTACTATTCTGAAAACTTTGTGGTTTGAGCTTGCAGTGTTTTCTCATAATTACTAAATGTTAGAAACATAATTAAAAAGAAAATGAGGGTTTGTGGTTTTTTTGGTTTTTTTTTTTGTTTGGGTTTTTTTTGTTGTTGGTTTTTTTTGGTTTTTTTTGTTTTGTATAATACAACAACTGTTGGAGTGGTTAGATGAGAAGAATAGCAAGTAACAGGAAACTTGTGGAAAAAATCCAGAGTGTTGCCAACAGAGTAACAGGTGAGAGAGATATGAATAAAAATAAGCATCCACACTATTATGTTTCCATTATGGTGGATTCTTCCATATGCGTTGCTAACAGTTGGAATCAGACCAAGTACAGAAGTCATTCGTTACAAAAGAGCAGTTCTTAAGTTCTCAAAATGGTGGCATCTTAATCAGTGGTTCTGTTTTTCCCTTGAGATGAGATAACCCTACATGTTATTTCTTTCGTAATCTGTTCATTGGGTTTCTTGATAGTGAGTTACTACTTCTGACTGAATATTCTTATTACTAACTGGTAAGTCCACTAAACTGCTAAACAAGTCTGATCAGCAGTATAAGAAAGATCTACAGGAAAAGGACACCTTAGGCTCAAGTCATTCCATGCTTTGACATATTTTGCCATTTGAGACAACTCTAAGGCATTCTGAATAGGTTGATATCCTCTCAGTCTTTGCACACTTTTCAGCAGCTTGGCAACCTAGGGTGTCTGAAAGAGACACCTACATTTAGGAATATGTAATGAGCCCACTTAATAAAATGGTAAAAGTTGGTAAAAGAAGTTGGCAGTGGGAGTAAAAAGAGATGTGAAAAATAGACTCAGAGCATTGTAATATAAACCCCCCCACCACCACCCCCCTCCAATAGTTAGAGGAAGATGAATGAATTCTAGAAAGACAGTAAAACAGGAGGAAATTGTATTTCTTTTTAAAATTGTGTTTTAAATAATGTGAAATCTCCTGTTAAATCCTCTTAACTTTGAGCGTATCTCTGCAAATTCTGTCTCCTGAAGGCTGAAGACAATAGTGTTCTGGACCTCTGCTGAGGAATACCACACAGATGTTCATGGATCATGATGTTCTGTTTTCCATTGATCAATAACTGTCATCTGTCCCCTGAAGAAGCTATTCTCTGTGTTTAGAAAAAGAGCTGTCTCTGGGGGAACTTGAGGAAGCACAGGTTTTAGTGATGTGTTCAAGATTATATGAGAAGTTTGTAGCAGAGCTAGGAATAAACACCAGAGCTCTTGATCTCTGTTCTTTAACTACAAGACTGTTTTCTCTTTGGCAAAGCTTTCAGTTCTGCTCATATCTGATTTTATCCATCTGGACATGTTAGTACTTTCTGTAACATAGTTAAGTTTTTGAAGATGGAAGTAGTTAAGAAAAATAGCTTGCATAGTAAGATCCCCTGTGCAGAATACATTTCAAAGTGTATGTTTAACTCAAGTGAACACCTTGAAATCCTGAATGAAGATAGGATTCACCTTGAAATCTCTAATGAAGATAGGATTACATTTAACAGTTCACATACTGTAATAATTGAAAATTAAGGAATAGAAAATTAAAAGGTATTATAAAACCAGCTGTTTCAGGTAGAACTGCCAGACTTGTGTGTGAAATAATTATAATCCTGTTTTTTTTTCTTAGGGTAAAATACAGAAGTGTCTTTATTCTCTGTATGTGTTAACTGCTAATATACCTGCCTTCATAGGTCCTATATGAGAAAGGAATCTGAATGCCTGACTGTTGAAATAGCTCTAGTTGCTGAAAGGTTCTATTCACAAAGAAGCTGTTTAAGTTTAAAAAGCAAAAAAATCCAAAAGAAAAAACCCCATATGATCACATAAGGAGGAAGTCAGTTCTGTATTCTTGAGCCTTTCATCAGCAGAATGCCATTTGGTATATATGCTATTAGATAATTTCAAGCATTCCTTTAATCCTTCAATTGCTACTAAAAAAGGTTTATAAAGTAGTGAGACTCAAATGATGCCTTCTGTATATATTGTGCTTTCTTGAGATAAAAATAATGGTATGTTAATTATATATTTGAAAGTAACCATATCTGTGTAACTATTGCATAGATGCATGATTGAAATAGAAATGGTAGGGGGGAAAAAAAGAATAGAAAAGAAAGGAGAAACAAACAAACAAAAAAAAAGCAGAGCAGCTGCTTACAACTACCTAAAAGAAAGATTATCTCTTACCCTAGTTTCCTCTGGCTGAAAAAAATGATGTGATCAGGTCACTGCATGTAAAATGCTGTAAGAATGTGATCTGTACTTCATCATTATAAAATTCAAACATTCTTGAACCTTTTATTCCACCCTGTTCATATTTATCTTTTTGGTCCTGCCTTCACTGGGTACCACATTTGTATTGATAAATTGTAGGTACTTGGAGATGTATTGATGGGCTGAAGACAGTTCAAAATGTAGAGTGCTGTGGCTTTGCATATCATTACACCTAGCTTGCTCTTTGCCTCTTGAAAGCTGTCGATTTGTGCATTATTGCTATTCAGGCTGATAAATGACAGTAATTGTTCTTAAGTTGAAGAGCTGGCTTAATGTGCTGACTTGCTTGGGAATTCTGAGCATCAGGGTTAAACTAGTGCACCACTGGTTCTAACAAAATGGTCTTTTCCAGCTCAGAATAGATACTTAATTGAATTACTTTAGTTTTCATGCATTTTGCAGCTTTGCATTTGAAGAAAAAATATTCATAACAAGATCAGGGAATTCAGAGCTGTTCATAGGGAGGTCAGGCTCGGTATGTGCCCCCACTTCAAGGCACCTGCTCCCAGTGGTGCTACCCAATTAAAAAAAAAAAAAAAGTTGAGAGGGAGAATATGTTAGTCCGATAATGGCACTGAGAAGGACATAAAAAATTAGATGGAGAGGTATCCTTATTCTTTTTTCTACTGTTCCAGTGGTGGAACTTAGTAAGATACACTTTGAAAGATGAAATACAGCTCATTTTGTGAGATTTTTTTAAACAGTTTTTTTCCTTGTGTAGTGACACTGATTTTTGAGTATAATTAGTCTAAGAAATGATGTCTTAGAGCCTCTGTTAATTCTGAAAAAAAGACAGGTTTTTTCAGGTGTAACTCAAGAATACTCATGGAATTTGGATTTTTTTCTCAAATAAAATTTTCTTGAATAATGCCTGCAGATTTCAAACCAAGAATTCCAATTTTTCAGAAGTTGTGTGACTTGTATTGAGTTGTTCACATTTGGCACTGTTTATATGTGCTGCAGTACAAATTAAGGCTCACAGTCAAGATGATTGAGTGTCTTGCGTTTCCTTGCTTCAGTCAATTGTCTCTGTTTTAAACTCTGTATAGTTCTTTTGGGTGACAGCTGTACATTTCCACTTTTCACAGTGATGCAAAAAAATTTCAAATCGGATTGGAAAAAATTGAACTGTTGAAGAAAATAACAGGATTTAGAGTGAAATTTACTGACTTCATTTTGATTCTCTATGATGACTTACTTGTTTCATGTATAGATATTAAGTGGGATCATCCCTTTCACATGAGGTTCAGAAAGTGTTTCCCTTTACCTACTAAGATAATGTATTTATTAGTGGTCTTCTGTAGTTCCAAGCATGATATCTGGGACTTCCTGGGTTGGCATCATAAAGATATTGATTGTTCATTCAAGGAGAATTTCAGTCACAAGCTTACTGCAACATTCTTGTCTTATTTAATAACTGCTGTAGCTTCAGTGTGTAATGTATATTTTCAAACAAATTATGAAAATGCTGGAAAAAAAATAAATTCTGTATTTGTTTAGTCATATTAGTGAACCAAAGTCCTGATAGATGATCAGTGGATAACATTAGCAGAAAGATATACTTTTTCTTTTACAAATACTTGTGATTGATACCCTGTAATTCAAGGTTAATTCTCATTCAGGTAGTCTCCTCAGAACTGGATTTTTAAATCAGTCACCTACATCTACCAACTAGTCACCCAGCAACTTCTATGAGTTCAACTGTAGATCTGATGTTTGGCATCACTGAAGACTCTTCATGGGTACACAGATGTACATAGCATGTTGTTTTGCCAGTTATCAGGCCTAGCATAAAGGACACAGCCAGCATAAAGATGAACCAATAACCAAATTGTATTTGATACAAAAGGGTCAGTACATGGGTGAGCACTGGGGGTACAAACAAGTCAGTCAGATTATACATAATTGACATCAATCCCACTGACCCCAACAACGACACCGCACGGCCAACAATGGGTGGGATAAATGGTGAAATGCAGTTTCCCAGAGAAGGAACAGGAGACAACCAAGTCAACAAGCCGAACACATAAGACCAAGGAAGCCACACACTGAATCTCTACACAGCTTACTTTTACAAAGCCAGACCTGACTGGAGCCCAGTCCCAGGGGGGCAGGAGGCCCTTCCCCAACAGGGAACTCTGCACAGGGCATCCACCCCACAGACAGACACTGCCTCTGCCTGCAAGGGGTCCCAGCTTTTATCCCCAAGTGGGACCCCTGACCTTGGGTTACTGAGTGCGGGACACCTGGGGCTCATTTACCCAATGGCTCTGTCTGCAAGGTCAGCCCACCTGGAGGGAAGCCTAAAGGCAAACTCACCCCCCCTTTGGGAAGGGCTGTGGGAATCACCCACATGTCAACCTTGATTTGGGGCTTGGAGTTGAAACCCCAGCATTTCACATGTATCTCAGTTGATCCAAGGTTATTCCTAAATTGAGCAGGAAGACAGAGAGGGTTATATTACTCATTGTCTATATATGAGTTCTACTATTTTGAACTACTTTTGTTAAAGTAGGTAAACTTTTTATCACTGGAAACTCTTGCTAGATCTTAGGGGGACATTTATGCTGTTTACATTAGATGTTGGGGTTCCTCTGTTGAATGTTCAATCTGTTGAGTTTTCTTCCTTCCTATTCCTTTGTTGTAATACAGATTTCCTACCTCTACAGATATTTGTGCGTTCACTGAGGTAGAATTCATTGAAGATACTGGTTAATTTCATTTTCCTGTGTTCTATGTCTCAAATGTATTCCCAGCAAGAAAAGACTCCTCACCTGACTATAATACTCTGGAAATGGTAGATTTCCCTCAAGTTGCCTTTTTACTATTTTTTCTTCATCTGCTTTAAAATTAAACAAATAATAATTTGCTTACTTTTGTAACAGGAAAACAGCATTAACTGAGTTTGTAGGAAGGTGGACTTCTTAGGCCTGTATGACTACTGTATTTCTTCTGAATTTTATTCATCCACTTTTCTTGACTGAGCTCATTTTTTATTATTCATGAAACCTAAAGCCACTGCAGCTTAAACCTTAATGGGTGCTATCTTTCACATGAGGATCTTCACATGCCCAGTGTTCTTGCAGGGTCTCTGATAGAAGGTTACAGAATATTGTGACTCAAGCATATATTTTATATTTCTTAATCTACTCTTCTCCAATTCTTTATTCTGACTTGAGTAGTAAGAGATTTAAAGAAGAACATATGAAAGTTCAGCTCATAGAACAACTTTGGAAATACATAATTCAGAAAAGTTATGCTATTTGACACATTTAATATCTGTCCAGAAGTTTTATGTAATTTTTAGTACTTTTTTTTTTTTTCCCCAGAAATTAAGTTTATTTCGAAGAAAAATGCCTAATATTTTTAGTTTTAGGAGAACTTTGAAAACAGAGCCTTTGTTGTTACAGATTTGTTTCTGGGAATGTTAATAGTGTAATGTATGCACTTTTCAAACACAGGATGTCTCTCTGCTGAAGACAAAACAGATATCATCAGATTGTATGGAATGAAATAACATTTGTGAACTGTTCAGCCAGTTGGTATTATGACTATTGTAAATTTATCAATCTATGAGTGATTGCTTTTAATGTCTCTTGATTTAGATGCAAAGTCAGGTACTGTAGACTCCAAACTACACCTCTAATTGTAAAATAACATGGAGAAATGTTCTTGTTTGTTTTAGGATTCTAAGCATATGCAGGTTTGCACCACCACAAGATTCTGCTGAAGTGAGTTGAAATCCTGAAGAGATGGGTTGCTCTGAAAATCCAAAGTTTAGTTTTAATATTTTGTGCAGTTCACCAGTTCCTTTGTTAGATGTGAATTCTTTACAAGGTTTTTGGTTTTTTGTAGTTTTCTCTGTAAAATTAATTTTAATTTCTCTTAATTGAAGTGTTAGAGTAACGTACTATGGGAAAGAGAGTACTAAGGAGAAAAGTAGGATGGGTATTTTCAATGGAAGGCAAATTTGTATTTTTTTCTCTGTGCATTTCATTTTTCCTTTTAAAGTATCATTAAAAGTGTTACAAGAATGTGGTCTTATGGTTCTGCATCATGCTGAATCTGTAATTATCATTTCCAGCTGGTTGACTTGTCACTTGACCTAATGGAAATTCTCTGTAGTGACTGATGTTGCTTTATACCCTTTGTCTGACTTGATTCAGCTCTTCAGGTGGTTGTGGCTTTAAGTTTGAGGTAATCATAGTTACTTCTGGATTTGTCATACAGCCAAGCTACTGATGACTGGTCTTGGTTCTTTTATCCTTTTGGGCATAACTTTTCTTTGCACATGTATGCCCTGTTAATGTGATCCAGCAGGCGATAACTGTGCAGATGTTTCATGGTTGAAAAGGGAGATGGGGAGGGTTTTGCTGCCTGCTTTCCTGTGTTAATCTGTATATAGATGTGCCAGTATTAATTTCTTCTATGTATTCTTTCTGAATCAGAAAGATTTAAAGACACTTTTATTGGCAATGTAAAGCCATTTCATGTGAGGGTGCCTACACCAAGAATCTTATCAAAATTGACCAACTCCTTCCTCAAGGAAGGAAAAGGAAGACAAATTAATTGTCGCATGGAATAAACATATATTCTTCAGAAAAGTGAAGTCTCCAGAGGCTGGAGTGGAATGGGTCTTTAGGAAGAATTCCTATTTAAAGCTTATTTAAATTTTATGCCCTGTATGACGTACTCTGGAGAACAATGTTTTCTCCTAAAAGGATGAACTTTTCTGCTGTATGCATGCAAATATTGTTATAACAGCCTTATGCATCACCCATAATTTAAATTTGCCCAATGTTTCCGATTAAAAAAAAATGGTTTCTGTGTCTTGAAATTTTGTTAAATGTCACCCATTTTTATGGGCTAAAACTTGCAAGTTCTTGAAATCTTTGTGTTTCAACTAAAATGTTTTAGGTGTTTCTGAGAACTAGATTACAGGAAGTATGTTATTGGCTAATGTTCAAGTAGGTTTACACCAGTTTTGTTAGAAGTTTTAATGTTCATTTTCTGTGCAATAGATCTATAGCAGGAGGGCACATTTGTTTCAGTTTTGCATTGTGATGTCCACATTAAAAAGTCATCACTTGGACATGTTTATATGTGTTTGTTAGCAAGGTTAACTTGGCAGGTATGTTTGCTGCAGTCAGGTTCAAGATTTCTGCTTTGGAAAAAGCTACGTTAGAATGTAATTACATTTTGAAATGTCCTGCAATGTTAATATTTGCTCATGAAATATCGTGGTTGATACACTGGTAGGAATAATGTCAGTATTGTGAAAGCATTAAGGATTAGCTAGTTGGAAGTTGTCCCACTATCTGCATAGTATTCTTGCTTCAGGTTCCTTATTGGGTAAATCATTGTGGGAGTTTTGGTACTCTGACATGGGTCTCACTTGTGTAACCAAGTTGGTTGATGGTATCCTGTAATCATGGACACTGTAATCATGAGACTGGCATAAAAACTAAGATCTTATAATGCAGAAAATATTTGTTTTCTTTGTGAGTTCAGGATTTGTTAGGGTACACTATAATTTTTAGATTTCTTTTATAATCAAGAAGCTTAGGAAAGGATTTTTTTTTCTTTTGGCCATCCGTAATAATTTTTTGTAAAGAGCTGAGCATTCAAGGAAATAGAAAAAATTTTATGACTAGCAACATAAAAACCTAATGTTTTCTGAACAGATTTGGTCATCTTCTGTTGTGCTTAAATTGTGGTACATTGTGATGGACACATTTTAGCAGTCAAGATTCTTCACACCAAATTTGACATCTGCAGTATTCAGAGTATGTGTATTTGTAAAGCAATGAGCTACCAGGAATCCTGAAATTTTAGCTAGCAATGCCTGATTAGAACATGGTGTATATTCATATGAAGCAACCCAAGAAAATGAAGAGGAATTTGCAGCACTCAAAATAGACAGTAGAATTTATACAGTAGAATTCAGATAAATGTGCAAGTGTGCAAATACTTCCCTCTTTGGTTACTGTTTTTGAGAAGTATATCACAAAGGGACGTCTGTAAAAGTTTTCCTATTGCATACTTAGTCTGTAAGAATATCTCATGCTTTGCAGAAATTAGCTAACAACTTCAAAGGTTATACAAGCTTGGTAGCTTCCCCCACCATCTTTTTAGAAGTGAAAGCTGTAGAAGTAAAATACATTTTCGTAAATTTAATCCATTTTTAGTTTTAAAGATCTCATTCACCATGAACTTTTTTTATAATCTTCTCCCCAGTTGTAGGTGGCAGGAGTCACAGAAATACAAAAATATTGAAGTCTCCAGTAACGTCATGTTACCTATTTTTCTTCTAAAGAAATGTTTGGAAGCTATTTTTGAGGTGTTGAGATTGTTTATGTGTTGGGTTTGTTTAGTTGGTTTTTTTTATCCTGCTCACTTAATTCTTTGATTATATCAATGATTATAATTTAATTCCTTTGTGTTCCTTTTTACAAAGAAATTCAAGGAATAGTTACAAATATTAAAAAAGATAATAGAGTTCTTAAAGCAGTGGATCTTCTTTTGTATGTCTTGCCTTTTTAAATATACTTTCCAATTTCTCAGTGGGCAGGAAACTAGATACTTGTGCGATTTTCCCTTTTGTGTTCCCGCAGAACTCATTCATTGAATCTGAACTTTCATGTTGTCTGTGAATGATGTAGAAAAGTGATACATTACTTTGTACAGCAACACACCTTGATTTTGAATGCATAATCAATACTGTATAAGGAACCAAACCTGGAGAAAGTTTTACGTGTGTGTGTTCCTATATTTTTTTCCTTTCTTAATTTGTAACTAAAATTGGAGAGTAAAAAAAAAAAATTAATAAAATAAAAAAACCCCCATACTCCTAATCACCCCCTACCTCCTCAAACACCTAGTGTCTTGTCAACTGCAGAATGAGATGTCTCTGTGAGTTAACTTTGAGGAGAGATTCTTGTTCCCAACCCTGGGCAGATCAAAGAAATGGCAAAATAAGTTTCTTGTTCTTTAGAGCTCTGTGTGGGGAATTGTTATAGGATAGGAAGTCTTAACTTCTTTAAGGGCATTAGTGGACTTGCATTTGAATCCTGAATTTGTTCATTTGGCAACATACAGCATTTTCCCTCTTTCATCCTAAGGAAAAAATCTTTTTTATGCCATTTTCCCATAAAGTGATCATGAACTATATTAGCTTCATTTGGTAAACTGATTTCTTTTGACAGAAAGGGAAAATATTAAGTATGCAATGAATAGTCACATGAATCTACCAAGTAGACCTTGATGTTTACTCCTGCAGGCTTTACTGTATATGAAGCTAGTGGATTAAAGTAATGAACTGGTAAGTGTATAAGCATTTTCAGAATAAGGACTTTTCAATTCATCTTCTCTAAGATTTGTGCCTACACCAGCTTGTACTCTAGGATCCTAGCTCATTTCCTGTACTTAGCTTTTTGAGTTGTTTCTGCATTCAACTTTGTTTCCAAGAAAACACAACAAATCTGTGATCATTACAGCATGCTATAGTAATTAATAACCTTTGGTTTCTGTTTGTGGAGCAGACCTGATAGTTTTAAAGGATATTTTATTCTAAAAATCAAGTGGTAGAGAGACAAGGGAAATCATTAATTTGTTTTGTTGTAACAGATGCATTTGTTGCCAAGACTGACCATCAAGTGGCTGAGATAGCGTCATTATTCTAGATGGATAGCTAATTACTGTCCTCGTTTTTATTATTCCTATTTCTGTCCTTCATGTGGTGGTTGTGAATTAGTTTTGTGCCATTTTCTAAAGTATCAGGCATTTTTATACATTTGGTATATTGAATGGCAAATACTTGATGTAAAGTCTGCAGTTTTACTCCATAACCAGATTGTAAAATATGAACTGAATTAATCATAACTGCAAAGAGTAATGGCGCATTTTCTCTTATTTTATCTTTACTGCCTTTCAGATCATGGTTTAAAACCTTCTACATCTGGTGCACAGGAAGAGGCAGCAGCTTTGGTAGTGGATAGCAAGAGGCAAAGGTCAAACCAGAGGCTGCACAAATATTGTGCACTGGATTTATTGTTTTAATTAAGAGTGTGGCAGTTCATCATAAACTGTTTATGGTGTTTTTGCACAGTGCAGCATTTTGAAATCAGCTGTTTTAATGAAAACATAATGTCATATCTGTCAAAGTTCTAAATATTTTGAAAGTGAAATATGAAAACAAGAACTTTAATTCTGGGTTTACTGGGATTAGCTCTTGGAATTGTTTTAAAATCCCTTATGTGTCATATCACAGGTAGCATAGTTCCGTATTGGAAAGGGAATGGAAAATACTGTATGGAGCTTGTTATTTAATTGTGAAAATACATGCTGAGGGTTCATGCATTGAAAGACAAAGCTGTTATGATTTGCACTGGAATGCCAGAATTAAGACATAAACAGAGATAAGACACTTCCTTATGTAAATGCTGTATCCTGATTGTGCTTAAAAAAAAAAAGGAAAGAGGACCCAACAAATAAACCCCCCAAATTAATGAATCCTTAAACCTGGAAAGAGAGAAATATGCTGTGGGTCATATGATGCCATAATGTATTAACATCAGGGTCTTTAACTAATTATTTACAAGACCTAATGTCTTTCTGTGGACTTTTAAGGGTGAGCATTTTGTAGTCTAGCAATTTTCTGCTATTTTTATGTAGTCATGTAGATATATAAGGCAATTTGGTTACATTTTTTGTATAGTCTGATAAAATATTTGTATAATCTTAAAATTATATTTTTGTAGTACTCTCCTTGGAAAATAGAAATTAAGTCTGTCATTAGATGCTAGGCCACAGTAGTTGACTGAACAGGGTAATGTATGTTACATTTTGTGCTATACTTGGTCAAGTTTCATATATATCGTATTCCACATTATTTTATTAAATTTAATATCTGCACTTCCTATTACCAGACATGCCTCTCATTCAAAGCACAGAGGCACAGTTCTCTAATCAGAAGTGACAAGCTATATACTTTCTTTCAGCCATTATTCGGTAGCCTAGAGCAAGGAGCTCTGTTTCCTTGAAAATGTTTTGAATTGGGTTATTTTTATTGAAGTATTAAAGTAATTCTTCAGATTTTAGGCTATTATTTAAGTACTTTTGGGAGAATGCAATAACCTCTGGATTCTGTATCCTTTGTTATGTTAACAATTGTAGCTGCTAAATGTATCTTTTTAATGCTTGTTATGTAAGTGTCTGGAAAAATCATCTGACTGATAGAAACTAACAATATTTAGGAAATAAACAAGATTAGCTGGCTAAATTAGTTTACCATTGAAGTATAATATCAAAGTGACTCACTATTTAAATATACCAATAGATTCCGGTCACCATACCTTCACCAGCAAATGTATAAGATTAACTGTTTGCTAATTTGTTGCAACATAAAATTCATATTTGGCAGATTTATTCTTAAAGACTCTGAAAATGATACTTTCCTATCTTAACTGAAATTGTTGTTTGTGATGATGTTGGTTAAAGCTCTCTACAAAAATGTCTAAGATTTAGGTTTGTTGAATATCTTTATTTGAAAGGACTTCCGGAATCTTTGCAAATTTTGTACCTACTTTTCTTTCTTTTAAGATAGAAAGAAGTGTGAAAATGTCAAAATAGGTAGGGTAGATTTGGTATTGAAGGAGGAAAAGAGGCGTTTGTCTCAAACCTCAAAGACATGGCTGCCTTTGTACTCTTCTGAAAAAGCATGGATCAATGAGAAACTCAAGGTGAAGCAGCATTATTTGGGGTATGGTCCTTTTGGGGTACAGATGTTTTCTGAAAGGTGATCTTAATGCATCAAACATTGCCAGTTTTCCTCCCATGTCTTGTGTGTGCATTCATGGGGGGAGAAGTGTGAAGTATAATAGAAGAACTGCCAATATTTCTTAGAATTGGGTGAACAATGTGAAGAGATATAGAGCATTGTTAGCAGGTCTCCCTGACATCAAAAGAAATATTGGCCTTTGTTAAGTGGAGACAGTGAGCCTTGTGAAATTTTGCAGTGATGTTGATGTACACATGATAGAAAGATAATGCTAAGAAGCAAACTCCAATCTTGAATAAAGATCTTACTCTTCTAGGCAAACATCATGGGCACAATTCAAAGTACTTTCACAGATGCAATTTCATAATAAATTACTGCCAGTTGTAGGCATTATTCATATCTTGTTGCTTTTGTCGTGTTGCTCTTTTTTAAAGTATGTGTTAGCTTTGGAGAACTTTTTCTTGTTAGTATGCTTGATTGATACGGCTTAATAGTACCAGGGTATTAAACATCACCTTTCTTTATCAGTGTTCTGTACAGTTTTTGTATACTCAAAAATGCAGTGGGAGTTAATCACAATGTTTGATTGACCAGGACTACCCTAGATCTAAACACAGCTTTACATGTATATTACCAGTTACAAATGATTGTGTTATTTTCTGATTCAGATGAATGAAAATGTAGCAGATCCACAGGCAATGTAGACCATGCTAAGCAAGGAAAGAGAAATAGAAAGTACTCATGAACATGTTAATGGGAAAGTAGGAAGACCTGCAGACAGTGTGAGAAATATGTATGCTGAAAACAGAGTTAAGTTCCCTTATGTTGCCAGGCACAGTGGTTTTGTATGTAGTTTTGATTAAGTAATTACATGCATACTATACTACTTGATTTGCAAATGCAAACTGTATCACATGCACAAAAATATATGACTTTTCTTTGAAAATTATGGCCCTGAATAGAATTCCAGAATGACAGTTCTTGAAGTTTGGTGGAATTAGAAGTACAATTCAACTATATAATTAATTTTGAAAAAATGAATTTATCACGAGTTGAAAAACAAGAATGAGTAACATTGAAGTGGTTAATATTAAAATAAATGAAATGGGTAACAGCTGATATGAACTAATTGAGTAAAAACCCATCAGAGATGACTGAAACATGTTAGAAATTAAAACATTGACTCTAACAATAACCAACACTACTCAAGGAAAATCAAAATATTAACAGAGTAATGACATTACATTTTTTAAATCTTTTATAAGATGCTGAGCAATACTTTGAAAAGATACAGAGTGGCAGTAGAGGTCTTCAGGTAGAAATGTAGATGCATAGTACAGGAAATTCTGACCTGAGAGCAGGGAGAATATTAGGGGGAAGTATCTCATCCTGGACCTGTTTTCTTCATACTTTCTGCTTACACCCACTGTTGGAGACAGGGTACAAAGTTAAATTACCCATTGATCTAACCCTGTGACTTGAGCTTTAGTGTCCGAGTGTGTAACCTGAATGGTGGGTAAATGATGGAGAGTCCTTACTGCTTCAGTGCCAGCAGTAGGAATGACTGGTATTGTCAGCTAGGTGCAGGTACCCTAGGAAGAAGTGTATCGTCTAAAGAGATATGCAGGCTCATACCATGACATTCCCCAATATCTTGGCCCCTATCTGGCCTATATTTTAGGGGTGAAACTGGGATGTGGCCATGGTATACAACTACACAGACAGCTTGAAAATGCCTCTGAGTCCCCTAGTTTAATGTAGCCATAGTCAGATAAATCTTGCTTGGTACTTATTGAGCAGTGCTATATCTAGTACTTTATTGTACAACAGGGGCGGTCTGCAAGTTAGAAGTAGGTATGTAAGGCAGCTAGTGCATGCTAAGCTCAAAGGTAAATGCTGACCCAGAATATGCTCTCAGCAATGTACTTGATAGGATGTCATCTTGCCTCTCCCAGAGAAATGATGGTCAGAAATTCGTTAGCAGTGGAAACATGAGGGAAAAAAAAAAAAGTTCTTCCTTTTCTGCAGTTATGTGGGCTAGTTTTAACCTGGTTTTATTCACTGTTTATAGGAATTCAGCCAGTTGGATTTTATCTGGGAATGGCTTGATGAATTGTTGTGGCAAAAATAAGTCAGACCAAGTAGAACATGTGATTCCATTAGGCCTTGAAAATCTTTTTCAGACACGTGGATCTGTAAACCCACTAATGAATACTAATAGTTGTTCAGTGCTCTGCTAAAATGACATGATACAGCTTTCACTTAGGAAAGATGTGAAAAATTTCATTAATATATACAACTTGACTGTATTTAATTTTCAGAACTTTTATTTTGAAAACATAGGTGTGTAAAATTTGGAAAGATATCCATTATTTGATAGGGCAACAGACAAATTGTTTGGCATTTCAGTGGTATTGTATGTACATAGGAACATTTTACATTTTAACGTATAAATCCGGAATTTAAAAAAAGCATCCATGTTTCTACAGATAAAATTCATACTGTCCCTAACATGCATTAAAAAAAGGAAAAAAATCTAAAGAAAACATGGAAAAAATATACTCCCTTTAAAACTACTAGTCCTGCTTTCTGAAATGCACAAGTTTTACAACCTGCTAATCACTGATACAGTTTCATTTGTAGGAAATAAATGTTGTTAACAATATTGTGGACATAAAGGTAGAAATGACAAGAGGATATGCAAATGGAATCAGATGTATAGAGTTTTCACAAAAGACAGAAAAATATTTATCCAAAATGGGACAGATAAACGGTATTTGGGGATCTTCTGTTTAAATGTTAGTGGAAACAAATGTGAATGGTTGAAAATAATGAAAGAAACCACATAGGAAGTAGAACTTTAAAACTTTTTTCTCTTATTTTTTCTCAAATGAGTATCTGTTTATTATTGAATGTTATTGACTATTAAAAATTATTTTGTTAAATAGTGCTGGCATATTATGTGGTAATGTAAATGATGCATTGTTAACAAATGTATAATTAGCGTTCTTAATGAAAAGCCATAGTTTGACAGGCCAGTTTCTATAGTCTTAAAGCAAAAAACCCCACATATTTATTGTAATAATCTACAGGAAGATAAAATGAATAGAAATATCTGAAAATATATTAAGATATATGTATGTACATTGGACATTAGTGCTATATACAAAATATATTAGGAATGTGTTTCAAAATATTTCAAACATTGTTGACCTTTGTTATATAATACCAAGCTCAGGGAAATATATTTGCATAGATTTAGTAATATATTGTAAATAACTACATAGGACAGTGCACATTTTTCCTTAAGATGCAGCATTATAAGCAAGACATTAAATTATGCCTATCAGACAAAGCAGCAGAATCTCAACATTTTTTTTTTTATAGCACATTCTATTGGGAAGACATCTCTGCTTCTAAAAAGCACATGCATTAACTGCCTGATTCATGTGGTGACATGTGGCATATCCAAATGTGTTATGGATCTCCCAGGAATAAAAACAACATAGCAAAATCATCACCTTGGGATGTTCATTGAGTGAATATTTTACAGACATACTCCTTTTATATTTATATAATAATTTAGTGTTATGACAATTTTTTTAGCAGTGTTGGCAGTTTTTCTTTTTTATAATGGTATTATATTTGTGAGCCTATTAAGTGCACATGGGCTAAACTACAGAAAAAAGTATTTTTCATAATTCCTTAGGGTGCTTGTAGCAAAAGAACCATATTGGTATAGAAAAATGTTAATAAAAGGTCAAGCAGAACTTTCCAATGTTTATCATGATAGCAAAGCAATTTGGGGCTTTTTGAATTGTATATTGAAGAAGCAGATTTATGAACTGTATAGAGAAGAAAATATACTTACTATACTTTGTACTTGAACTCTTTATTAAGAGACACATCTAAGTTTTAACAGTAATCAAAATAATTAATTTCTACCAATTTTCTTTTGAAATATCTGGAAATTGGTGTGAAGTGAGCTGAAGAAGTTTGCTTGTTTTGCTGTGTTTCTGTGTTGCAACTATTGCTGTGTACTCTAGAATCGAGAATGATGCTCAGTTACATCAGTGTAGTTATTTTTGCTGCTCCAGAGTGCTGGCATTCAAAATGGGAGCAATGCTTTTGGTAGAGTGTATTCATGTACAACAGACAAAGCAATGCTGGTTTATAATTTAGGAATTAGTCTGTTTGTTCTGGTGCATCATCATATTCCTCTCACATTTATATTTGCACTGAAACAAGGACCTAGCTAGGCTATTGTTGATCAACTCTTAAGTCTCCTGGAATCATGTAAGAAAGTCTGAGCTCAGATTTTTATTTGATGATTCTTTCAGAGTGTTTATTCTTGTTGAGATGCTGTGATTTTTTTAAATTATAGAATAGATGTGTCTGTCTAGAGTGTACAGTTTATAAAATGCTTTTCCATGTTTATCCAACAAATGTGAAGTGGTAAAAGACAGGTAATGCATGTGTTGACTATCTCTGTACAGAATGAAAGCTGTCTGGCTGACTCAAATTTCATTGCTACTCTGCTTGGTGTTCTTTCAAATTTACCAAGTGTCAGGTCTTGCACCCTTGAAGTCTCTCTGTGTGTGTTTGGTTGTTTTTGTTTTGTTTGGGGTTTTTTTTTGTTTGTTTTTTTTTTCCTGAGGATATTTACATACAGGCTATGATGAGATTAACTCTGGCATGAATGTATACATGTGTCTTTACACTCTTTTTCTGTGAGATTACAGCCCATCAATTATTATTAACTCCTCAATGATAGAGTAGTAAGTAAATCTGTGTGCTGCGCCTTTGTACATTAATTTGCTTGAGTGTCTGTATCTTAAAACAAATAAACCAATTTTTTCATTGTCTTTCTGGTGATAAGAGTGTGCCATAAACTTCAATATAATGCTAATGAATTAGTATTGTCACACCTGGTAACTGGATTAGGATTAACTGCTACAGAGTCTCATTCCTGATCAACTCAGAAGACATGGATGATCTACAAATGACAGTACCAGCCTCTTCAGACCCAATGTTGTGATGATACTAATTTTCAGTTAATTTTCTGTTTCTGCCTCAACAGATAAAACTGTACTAGGTGCATGTAATAGTGTATGTACAATGCATAAATGATATTAAGAATTCTGAGCTAGATACTTTTCTATACCATTTATAAAATGCAAAAATAATTTTCAACCGCTTTGTAAATCTTTCTCTGATAGTGTGCTATGCTTTAATTATATGCAAGTTATAACACTGTTATGTTGCAGATTAAAATACTGACCGCAGTACTGCTTCTCCTCAAAATAGAAATGTGTTTTCTGTGCAAAAGTGTAGATAAAGGCTATTTTCTTGAAATTGATCCAAGCTGGCTCCACAGGAACAGAAGCATGAGCATCCAAAGTAGCTGTAACAGCAGGAAATTCACTTTTCATTGCCATTTTGCTGTATCCCTTGTGAGAAGGGTTGAAAATAGTGCAGGGAAACTACAGGAAATCTATATCAAATTTTCTTAGAGATCCATCTTATTGTTTAGCAATTTTCCATTGTATCATATTAGCACTGTATTTGGTATTTCTTTTTGGCAGAGACAGTAGTGGTGATTTTTATGTTATCAAAATGATATTAAGAATTAATAAAGAAGTGTTAATGAAGAATAAATGATGTTGGTAAAACAGGGTATATAAAATATATAAACAGTATCAGGTTTGCCAGTACAAACTGATCTAATATGCTGCTTAATATCTGGTATCAAGTTATTAATGGTTTTCACTTTTATCATATGGTTTAGAAAAAAAATATTTTCTCATGTGTCCATACAGCATTAAAAAAAAAAAAAATTCAGAAAAATCCATTTTGTGCATCACAAGGCTTGCCTAAAAGCTTTGCTTTGCAGTGAAACTGTGATGCTTTTCAAGCATATAGAAATCTTTTGTAGCTACACCTTAAATAACTAGTGAGTTGGTGAACTAAACTATGGAAAACCCACACAGTGGGAAGATAAAACGTCTTGAATGTGGGTATGATAATAAAGCATTGCAACCCCTATGATTAAGGGGAATAGGAACTATTGTCACTTCAGATGTCTTGGAGAAATACAGAGACAGAGATTGGTACTCAGATTTTGCCTGCCTACAGAATAAATATCTTAGAAATTGTCAATTCAGTTTTTAATTCTGGAACGTTTGAGTTTCATGTTAGGGTTTTGAGCTTCACTCTATGTTTTGGTTCTCTGCTACCAGGGATACACCAGTAGAATTGAGGCATGGCATGAAGCCTAAATTAATAAGCTCTTTCAGGCTTATTAGGCTGGGCCCTGTGCTGACACTGCCAAATTGGGCAGCTGGGGGAGGAGGGAGGTAGCAGCAGGGGTCAGAAGAACAAAGGATAGAAGACAAGGAGACAGCATCAGGCAGTGGCAGGAAGCAATGTGGTGAATAGGAGGGAGGAGAGGGAAGGTGGTGACTGGAAAGGAGGCAGGTCATGAGGAGGAGAAGAAAGTGGAGGTAATGATGTTCATTCCAAAAAGAAAACTGGGGACCAAGGACCTAGCTCATTCAATGTAACACACAACAGGAGACCTGGTATGAGTTAATTCTCAGCTAAAACAGTTCTATTTCTGAAATGGAACTCAGAATTTTTACATACAGAACTGGTCTCTACTGTAACCATTGTTATATGTAAGCCCTGTTAATTTTTTACTGTTAGCTAGTATGTAAACAGAACAAAAATGAACCAACCTCATGAGAAATCCTATCAAGTCTGTGCACTGTAGTTTAGCCCCCACTGCACTCCCACAGGCAATATCTGTGGGAGTGCAGTGGTGGGTTGCACCTCCTGTCAAAAAACTGAAAATTATTCACCCTGACTGGTAGGGGAGGCTGGGGAGAGGGGAAAGTTGGAGGCCTTACAGCGTGGGCAAGGCTGCTGAAAATGTATGTTGCTGTCCTCTTTGAGCTGTGAGGATGGTCAGAAAAGTCCCATTTCTACAGAGTCCTTCAAGAATTGCTAGTAATTGACTTTGTAGCTCATCCCCAGTCTCCATGGAGCTAATCTAAAATCAGCATATCTGGAAGTGACATGGTAGAAAGGCTGAAGTTCTGTCTTGGCTTCCAATGGATCATCTGTATTAAAGAACAGACCTCTTGGAGTTATTGTAGTGTGATTCTTTTTCTGTTTTGTCCTTTCTTGATGAAGTGATCAAGGAAGAGTTCTGACAGCTTTTCTGCAGGTATTTTCTTTGTTTAAATTAATCAAACACAAGAGGAGTAGTAATTTGGACACAGACACTCACTCAGTCTGCTGTAATAGGAACTGAGGTTTTTGTGGTACATCTTTAAAGTGTCATTCATTTTTCATGGAACATCACCCTTAATTGCTCTTTTTCACTTTTCAAGGATCTGTGTATTATTTCCTCTTCTAGTTGTTCCTATTTTAATTTTGAGTGCATAAGATTGCTTGTATCTTTTGTTGGCTACCTTGCCAGAAGTATCCAAAGTATTCTGCGAGCTTGAAGTTTAAAAAAAGTGTTACTGAAGCAGGTTTGAGAACCTTGAAGTACATATGATCTGGTTTTTAAATCTCTGCCAGATTTTGAGAGGTGCCTAGATATTATGCAGTGAGCTACCCAAACAGATGAAAATGTACAGTATCCCAGTAATGGTGGTATCTAGCTGTGTTCTGACTGCTGACATCCATGTCCTGTTAAATTACTTGGAGGTACCTCACTGTCATTTGTGCCTTTTGACCATTTCTAGGGTGTGTGTTTTGTTTGGACATAGTTATGCTTCTGCTAGGTCTGATTACTTTTTTTGCTGGGATTTCTGTGGCAGAGGTCCTGTGCTCTTGAGTGGTCTGCTCGAAGTGCTAGTCCTCTGGAGCTGCAGCTTTGCAGTTGTGCCATCCCCATGAAAGACAGCTGTGCTGCAGAATTGCCTCTACTCGCTCTTATTCTCTTCCATTGCTGCCCTGGGGCTTATATTGAGTGAGTAAAATTTGGCTTACTGTCTTCAGTGTTGCTCCTTCTTCCCAGAAATAGAGAATGTGTAGATAACAGTGCTTCCTTTCATGAGTACCTCTATTATTTTTACTGTGTTATTTGCTAGAAAATAAAGACTATGTAAACTCCTGCCCAAGTAACAGAGATCTTAGTTGAAAGCAGATGTAGAGATTGGTAAATAAAGAAGAGCAGCCATGTTACATATTGCATGATGATTGAAAACTATTAAGGCATATTTATGATTTAAATGTATTCTATTCTCAGCCACTTCCAAAAGTCTTACCTGACTTGTATGTTTTTTGAGGTCTTAGCTGCTTCTGGAATATCTCCATCCTTTTCCTGTTTCTTGCATGTTTTTGTGTGAGGGTTGGTGTTTTTCTATTTTTTTTTTTGTTTTGGGTTTTTTTTTGTTTTTTTTTAATGAAAAAGTTCTAATTGTGCCATGAATGAGATATTTAAAGTATTTTATCATACATGTAGATAGAGGGATGGATAATGTTAAAAACATCTAGCAATGCTGAAACATGTTCAGATTTCTGAAAGTCCTGCTTATATTTTGTTTTTCACTCAACGAGTTTTCCATTTATTACAGTATTTTCCCCCCGTTTTACAATTGTAATAGTAAAGGATACCTTTTTTTTAAAAAAAATATCCATTCATGGTGTTTCATAGTAGTAAATATGTTACTGTAAAATTAATCGTATTAGATTCATTACATGAAATTAATTGTCCAAAAGATGACATTGACCCAATTCTGCCTATTATAAGATTTTTTTTTTAATGCCACTTCCTTTTGCTGCTATAGTTACTACTGAGTGATTACGAATTAGTTATACGAATAACAATTTCAGAATATGCCTAAAATTTGGCTAACGTAACTCTCTAAGGATTTTCTATTTATATGCTAATATTGGACAAGGAAGATATAGAATTAGTCAATAAATGTCTTACTTTTAAGAATTTTACCTTTTGAGTCCTGCAGTATGTTTAGGTTTGTAGAGAGAAGTAGTTGGCCACAGACTGGAAGCTGTTGCTGAGATACTAAGAACTTCAGGAGAATATGTAGCAGTGTAAGTACCTAGGTGAAGGAAAGAAAACTTTTAGGATAATTAATAATATCTTTTTATTTTTAATTTTTATTTTTACTTTTGGTCAAAACCCATATTTTTAAAGTACTGTAAAATCTTGCCTTGGTTCTACAAATAACACTCTGAAATGCTCTTGCCACACTTGTTTGGGTATTTTTTAGCTGACGGTGACCCGTAGAAGCCATTGTTGTCTCCAGCTCTGTTGCTGTTGGTTGTCTATAGAAGTGGGCTGTTTTTCATCTTTGTTTCGCGGACCGTATGGCATTTTTTTCTGCACACGGCAGCACGAAAAATCCTTTCCGTGTTGTGAGTGCTGCTGGTGTTGGGGAGAAGCGCCCCGGGAGCGATCCCACCCGCGGCCTGTTGGTGGGAGTATAGGCACATGCACCTGCCGCACACCGGCGCATCAGCAAACTGCAATGAGGCCATGGTTGACCTTTGTCAGGCTCAATAGCCTTTCATTTATCACTGATCACAAGAGTGGAATGAACATATTTACTTGTGTTTTACTTTCCACTTATAATATCTAGTGGCATGGGAGGAAAATGAAAACAATTGTTCATATGGGAAATTTATGTGCTTCATCTGGCTGTATGATTTCCACAGTTGTACCAGTGCCACTTAGGGACTGGTATTGCATTTTACATCTTTAGGCTACAACAAAGTAGCTTTTCCATCTGCTGTGAAGCCTCTAATAATGCTTGTCTCGCTGTGTTTTTGTAGTACAGTGTTTCATTTGAATAGCAGACTTCTTTAGCTCTTTGTTTAACAAATGTCTTTCATCTGATGTAAAAAACCCACTTTTGTTTTAAGGATATTTTCCTTTTATCCTCAGTGAACAGAAGATTCTGATTTCTCCTGTTACATGCTGGGTACAAATTCATTTAAGTACCTGAAGTAGTCTTATTCCAGTTCCTGAGTTTTAGATAGAAATCATTCCTGGATATTATGCAGAGAGTTTCTGAATTCATTCCCATTATAGGTTTGACACTATGTTCTTCTTGTTCTTTTCCATGCTTTACTTATTTGAATAGTCCTATTAAAATCGATGGGGTTATTCATTTAAGTAAGGCAAGCAGGAGTTGGGTTTTAATTTGAGGGATTTTTTTTTTAAACTGTGAATTAGTTGTTTTCATCATGTGTTTCATCTTCTGTAATGATTAAGCCTGTAATATTTTCTGATTTTGAGCACCATTTTTCAGATTTGTGTTAGTTTAAAATTTATACATGTCGCTACACTTGGGTAAATCTACCTACAAATAAATTCTCCTTTCACCACTGTTTTACAGTATATTAACAAGGGTGGTTTTATTAAAGTGCATTACAAAGTTGAATGCCCTATCATTTAATTTAGTTAAAATTTCCAGAACAGTAAATTATTTCATTCAACTTCACAGATTAAAGTAAATATATATACACACACACACCATATTCTATACCCTATTTGTCAGTAAAGTCTGGTGGTTTAGTGATAATTTTTAGGTGAGATTTAAACAAAATGTAAGTAATTTGTCTACATAATAGTACAAGGTAGATAGGTGGGACAATAAGTACTATAGTATAGTGTTTGGAATTTACATATCTTTGTAAAATTCATAAATGTTTGACTATTCTTAACAGCGAGTGGCATTACTTTACAAATATTGCTATATATAGCAATGTTTATCAGTAGATAATTTTCAGAGATACTATAGGTATGTGTATAATAACCTTGGTAATAAACAAATTATGAAATACTGTAATCTACTGATGGATTTTATTTTTCTAGTGTACCACTTGCATTTGTAATGTAATTTCTCTTTATTTAAATTGCATGGTTTACAAATTGGAAGCAGAACCAGAATACGGGGAAATCAAATAGGGTAATAGAGGGAAACTGCATTGAAAGCAGAGTTGAGTGAAATTCCAAAATTATTTTAAGATTGCATTCTGCAAATTCTGATTTCATAATAAAGTTTTCACTTTAAAGAGAAGATACTGCTCTGCGTGTGTGACAGGAATACCTACCGTCTGAATACTGCATCCAGAGCGCAGGAAGTACAAATGTATTCTGCTTTGGTATGACGGTGATTAAAGGGTGCTGCAGTCCTGAGTTTGCCAGTAGACAGCAGAGTTTACAGAAAGCTTTACCTTTTTATTTTTTTGTATATTTCTTACAGGCAGATCACACTTCTGTATTTATCAGTTTTAGGACATATGAGTCAAAAAAAAAAAAAGGGAATAATGAGACATGGACAAAATTATACTGTTGCATAAAAATGCATACTATATGCTGACCAGTCGAATGTTACATAGATAAATGTTATCTAAGGCTAATCCTATTTTTAACACACAACCCAAGCACCTTGGGGCTTCAAGACCTGTCTTCAATTTATTATTAGTAGCTGTCCTTTTGTTTCTGTAGAAGTGATACATCTGAAATGCTTTTACTGTATCTATTTGCTTAATTTAAAAGATAACATTTTCTTGCTTTAAAGCAAACTTTTAAAGTTACTGAAGGCAAGCAGTGGTCTTTTGCTCATTAGCTTTCTCAGCTAATTAGAATTTAACCCATTTTTCCAGCAGTCTTACAGCTGAATTGTTCAAAACTGCATTTCCTTATTGCATGTTGCCAAATTCCAAGGTGATAAAATACTAAGATAATGAACAAATATTTATGACAAATTATTCACCCTTTATGTATAATAAAAACAATTTCTACTAAGATTAGTAAATAAGATAAAATGTACATTATGCTGGAACTGGACAGAAGATGGTTTAATACTGCAATAAATATATGACACTTCTGAACAGGCAGATAGTACTGATGGTGGGAGACAGGTATCCATGTATATGTGCGATGTATTCATGTGCAGAGAATTATAGGATGCTGAAATGCTTTTTTTTTTTTTTGTTGCTGTTTGCAGTGAACACAGAATGATAAAAGAACTAAAGAATGTGAAATATTTTACTAATTTTATTTGCATTTAAGTTTTAAAAATCTCTTATTGCTTGAAACTGAAGTTAACTTTTTAAATTATTTATGGTAGCAATAATGCATGTTTTTGTTATTGAACTATATCTCTATAGTTCATCTAGTGAACAAAATCCTCCCTCAGCTAATTATAACTTACAGTATTTTCCCAGCAGTCTTACAATCAAATTATTCAAAATTGCATTTCTTTATTGCATATTGCTAAAACCCAAGACATGCAAACATCAAGATAATAAACAATTATTTATTGCAAATTATTACCTAATATATAAGATTAACAGCTTGTAACTATTAAGATTAATACATGTGGTAAACTGTATTTATTATACTTATTTTGTAGCAAATATCTTTGTATAAAACATATGTTTATGTATTGCAATTAATGAGAAAAAGTGTAAGATTAACAATTTAAGCTGTGTTTTGTTCTTAGATTTATGCACACTGTAAAATTTATTTATTGCACTTATTAAAAGTATTTAATGATGGACTTTTAGATGCTATATTTTTAATGTGCAAATATAAACTAAAGGAGTGTTAAATTACAAAATGGAAAATTATAACTGAAGTCAAAGGATCTAACTATTTTCTGCTATAAATCTACTTTAAAATGATAATCATTGGAATTACAGAATCCTTAAATTGTGGCCTTTATAGTACATAATGAGTTGTGATGAGTTTTCCTTTTTAAAGGCTTTTTTCGTCATTAGAACTAAACTCAACATCTTGCTCTTAAAGATAAATGTAGCTCATAGCATAAACATTGAAATCGTATCTTTTTATGATGAGAAGTTAAAATAACATTTCTGAGAGGAGAGAGAGAGAGCAAAACCAGACAACTTGTGATGCACTGCAAGGAAAAATCTGAATTAAAAAGTGAGGCTTCTGCTTTGTCTTTGGAGAAGAGCTACTGCTGCAATCACGTAGATTGCACAGGTTGGCTGAGATGTTTCAACACACTCTTATTCTAGAGAGATTTTGGTCAAAGTACTTCTAAACCAATTTTTGTTTTTTTACAGAAGTATAATATTTTTCAGCATCTTTTATGCTTTCTTCATTTTGCTAGGAAATTTTGACTGCTAAATCTGTCAGTGATAGGCTCTGGTATGATATGTTGTCTTAGCATTTTGTTTTAGGAAATATTGATGTATTAAAGTACATTCAGAACCTATTTATATACTGGGTTTTTTTGTAATGAAACTGTTTTGGGGGTGAGGAATCTTTCAGCTGAAGTGTATTTCTACTTTTGCTGCTTCCTGTGTAACCAGGCATTTAGAGTGTACATAATGATGTAATTATAAGAAACAAGTGGTACGATTTCATCGAGATTTCATACTTAAGCAAACAACCATGTACATAAGCAGGTCTGGTAGAGAAAAAAACCACATTACATCTACAAGTTGGTTTTGGTTTTTTAATTTTGTGTGAATAGGATTGATTCTCATAAAACACTATAGAGACAGCATTTCTAATGAAATTTTTATTTCACTAACTGGGTACTTCTAATAGATATTTTTATTTTTAAAAAAGAGCATTAAAAATGTGGTATGAACAAATAGGAGTTAATAAGAATGGCAACTGTATTTTTTATTTTTTAGGTATTCTAAGCATTTCTCACTACTATTACCTTCAAGCATTCTGTACTGGGTTTAAATAACTTTACTATGATAGGATTGAAATATTGAGCTACAGGTGTGTTTTAAATCAAGTAAAAATATAGTTAAGTTACTTTATGATAACTACAGTGATTTGATGGAATGAGAATCAAGTGAAAATATAATTTTGTTAAAAGCAGTGAAAACTTTGAACTGAAAATGAGGTGGGGCTTTTTTTGTTAAGCTTTCTGGAACATAAGAAAAATTACTTTTAGATTTTGCTTACAAAATGGATTTTTAGTTTTGTGTTTTACATGCATTAAAACACTGATGTGCTGAAGAGTTCTCCTTATTGCTATAGGTGTTACTCCAGTTTAAAAAATGGAATCAGTTTTTCTGTAGATGTATTTAGTTTATTATTATACAGTCATTTGATGAGATTTTTCATCAAAATGCTAATATGGCAAACTAATCTTGTTTATGTTGAAGTCAAAAGGCTCTGAATTTTATTTTTTTTTTGTTCCTTATTTGTTATAGACATAGATGTGAGTCTAAAAATGCCTTTCAAAATACGTATCATACAGGTTGTTTTAAATGCTTATGTTCTTAGTATGATGTTTCAGTGTAAAACACTGACCTTAGTTTGCTAATTTTGAAGTAGTAAAGATCATGTATATTATATTATCTGTACATCCATGGAAGTCTAGAAATACTTGATTTAAATTCTCTAATGTATTAGATTTCACTGCTCAGGGAATTTAAATGATCTGATTTGAGATGTGTGTGGCTAGCTGAAATTTCCTGAAGTGGGATTCAGTACTCTAGTGCTCCCTCCCGTCTTCAAATTTATGATCATAAGAACAAATATTCCGCAGCAGACCAAAAGCCTTCCAGGACACTGTCCTTTTTGTGACATTGGCCAATGAAGGATTTAGAAGGAAAGAGTGGAAGTAGCAGGACAAGTGTAGGGTTATATTTTTCCCAAATTTGTTCCTCCTGTTTCTGGAAGCTGGCAATTTATGACCTATCCTTTTATACTTCTGATTAGCCTTGTTTCTTATCTCCAGTGCCCTTTTTAGTTCTATTATCCTTCTTCTTTTTTTTTTTTTTTGTGAGAAATGGTTACCAGAACACACTCAGGTTTAAAGATGTAGGTCTTCAGAATCTCTGACAAGGAAGGTGCAAAATGGCTTAAGAGCACAACAGAGCTCAGTCCTTCATTGGTGTAAACTCCTGTAGCTACTGTTGGTGACTGGTGATTTGTAGGCAACTACCCTCACAGCTCAAGCTGGGCCTCTCATAGACTGGTGTCAGAATTACTGATCTATAATTAGGCCCATGATGCTCCTCTTCCTTGTGCCCTCCTTCACAGGGTGGAACCCAGACTCAGGAAAGACATTGATGTTATGATCAGTTAACAAAAACGATGCTTCCACCAATGAATTTTTGTGCGTGTGTGTCTAGACTTGGCCCTAGTCCTAGAGGTCCTGACTTTGGTGGAAGTTGTAGCTGTACAACACCTCACAGGATGAGGTTTAGTAGTTGCAGAGCTGAATATAGGATTTTTACAAAAGTCACAGTTTAGACAAGTCTCCTGATTCTGTATTCATTATATCTGTTTTCTTTGAGATTAACTTGACTGTGGCATTTCTGGAATTTTACTCCACTGAAGTGAGAACAAAACAGCCAACTTTTGCAGCTGATCTGTGAAAAGCCATTATCATTAGGCCATCTGGAAAAAAAAAAGCATTTTTAGTTCTTCAACAGTGGCTAAGAGCTCGTTTTTGAAGAATAGATTTCCTGTGATTGCCACATGATAGTGACAGTGCATTACAAAAAAAAAAAAAAAAAAAAGTGCTGAAACAAGTAGGGTTTTATAGCACCATTTATATTCTAGGTTTATTTCTGCAATAATTTAAACTTTTTCCTGCTTTGCAATTTCTTTGTGCTAGTAAAGGTTTATATAGCTTTGGAGACAGTGCTACCTGGAATGTTAACTCTGACTGGATTACCACAAAAAACACAACAGCAGAAAGAAATTGGCTACTTAAATAGTATGAAGCTGAATAAATGACACATGCAGTTTATATGAAGTTTGAATTTTTTGTGACATCAAAACAGATTAGACAAAATGGGAATAGGATGTTTACCTGGGCACTGGTGTTACTGTATTTCAGATATTGAAAGTTTTTTGCAATAGTCCCTAAGATTGATTTCTAACATAAAAAATAGGGGGATTTTTTTTTTCTGTGTGTGTGTCTCAGGGTTAGTTGTTGTTTTTGTTTGGGTTGGGTTTTTTCCATTTTTTTTTTTACTTCATTATTTCTCAGTGTTTCTTTTTGCTACTGCTAATATACTGAGAGATGTGATTCCATGACAACAGGGCATGAATTTGGAAAAACTTTTACAAGTTCTCATCAGAGAATGTTTATTGATCAGACTGCCTCATCATACTGTTTAGAAAATCCAGGCAAAAATATGACTGAGAAGTGTTTGGTTTGTTAAAATCAGAAGTGGATTGAAAAAAAAATCCAAAACAACTCATACTTTATATTTTACAAGTGTTCAGTATTTCTGTAAACTGTACAATCAGTCAGATGCATTGTTCATATGGTAACTGGAAAATTGTATGTTGATGGAAACAAATTTTAGAAAAGATACTTAAAAAAATCTGAAGAATGTAACAGATGTATTTATCTTCTCTCAAATAGGACAGGAGTGCAAAGCTAAGTTCATTTACAGAGGAGAAAAATTAACTAAGAATGATTTGAACTGAAGGTCATAAGGGTAGCTCTGCAAACATCACAGAATAATCAGTAATGGACCGTACTGTAAAACTGTTTGTCCACACCAGGAATTAAATGCTAGATTTACTTGTAGTGCAGGCAGTAGGAGTGCATGGTAACAGTAAAGAAAAGGTTCTGCTCGTCCTGCTGAGTTTTTTCCTGTATCAGCTACCTGATATCAAGATAGGGACACTGTGTTACTAGCCAGTATTTTCTACATTGTGTGGAAATGTAGTGACCAACTGGAGGGGAGTGTAGGGGGTGGGGGGTTTTGTTTGATTTTTTTAATGTGTCCCATTGATATTTTTTTGTTCAGATGGCCCCTATATTTGCCCTTGGAAGAATATGTTGATTCAGAATATTTTACTCAACTGAGTCCATACCTGAATCCTAAACTTTCACCATGGATTTTTGATTGTCTGCAAACAGATTGTAGCCTGGTGGTGATGTTTTCCTCTTTTTTGGTGTTGTTTTTTTTGTTTGTTTCTAAATCACATGCATATTTTTCATACATAAGACTTACTTTTTCATATTGCTTTTCCATATGTTTTTCTAAATGTATACATTCCACATATTGCATCCAGGGATTTTTTTTTTTCCTGGAGAAAAGTGTTATTCAGTGAAATTTATCGTACTTCAGGAAATCTCAGGCAGGATGGATGGAATTATAAAGCCCTGGAAAGATACACACTTGCTCCTAAACAGTGATGGATATGTATTAGCATTATGAATATGAGGGAGCTTGGTTTATGAAAGGTGCATATGAGAAGGAATGTGATTCTCAAGGTAATATTTCCATTTAGATGGGGTTCAGAATAGGAAAATATCTATGTATCCAGGATGGCAGAGTTTTCAAGTGTGGTATCATTTGGTCATAACACTGGGTTAATAGCCACTGTTCTTATGCAGTTTTACAGTATGAGAGGCAATATTTGAATATTAGATGACAGCCAGATCTAAACTAGTTCTTAAGCAATGCATACCTTGTGATTCCAGTTAAATCATAGAATCATAGAATGGTTTGGGTTGGAACGGACCTTAACGGTTATCCAGTCCCAACCCCCTGCCCTGGGCAGGGACACCTTCCACCAGCCCAGGTTGCTCACAGCCCCGTCCAGCCTGGCCTTGTACCCTGCCAGGGAGGGGGCAGCCACAGCTGCTCTGGGAAACCTCTGCCAGTGTCTCACTGCCCACACAGCAAAGAATTTCTTCCTAGTACCTAACCTAAGTCTACCCTCTTTCACTTGCAAACCGTTACCCCTCATCCTATCCCTACACCCCTGACCAAGAGTCCCTCCCCACCTTTCCTGCAGCCCCTTTCAGTACTGGGAGGCCACTCTAAGGTCTCCCCAAAGCCTTCTCTTCTCCAGGCTGAACACCCCCAACTCTCTCAGCCTGTCCTCACAGGGGAGCTGCTCCAGCCCCTGAGCATCTTCGTGGCCTCCTCTGGACTTGCTCGAGCAGTTCCATCTCCTTCTTCTGTTGGGGGCCCCAGAGCTGGACACATCACTGCAGGGGGGGGTCTGATGAGAGCAGAGTAGAGGGGGGAGAATCCCCTCCCTCGCCCTGCTGGCCACACTGCTCTTGATGCAGCCCAGGACATGGTTGGCTTTCTGGGCTGCGAGTGCATGTTGCTGGCTCACAGTCAGTTTTCCATCCACTCATACCCCCAGGTCCTTCTCCGCAGGGCTGCTCTCAATCCACTCGTCACCTAGCCTGGGTTTGTGCTGGGGATTGCCCCGACCCATGTGCAGGACCTTGCCCTTGGCCTTGTTGAACCCCATGAGGTTTGTACAGTCCCACCTCTCGTGCCTGTCCAGGTCCCTCTGGATGGCAAAAGGTCCTGTATGAGTGCACCAAAATAAATATATAAAAAAATATATATTTTTAACTGTGAGCCAAATATAGTTTCTTTTTGACTGTATGGCTCATTTCTGTTTACAGTTTGTACTTTCCTAAGCTCAAAACTTGGGTAGGTTTCAGCGCCAGAAGCACGGGTATGCCATTTTTTCTTTAGTGAACTCAACTAGTTCTCTGGGATAAGTTTTTGTACTGCAATGTAATTTTCATCATTAATAGATGGGATATCATCTGCATATATCATTCAAATATTTTGTGGTCTACCAGTTATTTTCAGGGTTGGATTTGGTGGATTTGGATATAAGTTTTCTGTATTTTCTACTAGTGTTACATTTTTCACTTGAGCTTTGAAATATTTGGTGCATGTGATCATGCACATTCTTTAATACCAACCTTGCAAAATTTTGGTGAATTTTACTTTTAGAAGTCACAAAACATGCTTGTCTGCCTAATGCCCTGAAGATTGATTAAGAAACGAGGGATATTTGACAAGATTGTAAAAAATAATTACTGCCTTGGGCAAGTAAGTAAGTAGTATTTTGATTTGCACGTAGCCACTTTTTAAAACCTAGTTTAAATGGGAGGCATTTATGCAAAACATAAAATCCCTCACAGCATGGAACACATCCAGTTAGGTATACATAGCAAGAAATAATTCTGGATTTATGAAAAAAATATTTGCATTTTAGGGGCAAAAATTTCCCCAAAGTTAACTTAATCAGAGGCTCACAATCCTGTTCCTCATGTTTTGGCTCAATTTGTAGGTTCATGTATTATTTTGAGGCTGTGAAAACAGTCAAAGAGAACTCTGGAAGAATCAAACCTTAGTAGCTGAATGATGGGATGCTTTGGACATAGCATCCTGGTAGAAGACTAGATTCTGAATGATGTGTTGTATTGTCATTCAGTGGGAGGCACAGGGTTTCAGATAAAATATTTCTGCAAATTGTTTCTGTCAACTAGGCCATCTTATTAATAATGCTGCTTCCTGAAATTTGGGAGAACTAAAGGTAGTTAAGAAGTTTACCTTAGATTTACTCTCTCATTATTGAATAGGTTATATTGGTAGGTTACAAGACCTTGGGGTTTTGCTATTTAAGGTATGATAAGCAATATTTAAGAGTTTGTGTCTGCACAGGGATGAGTTCTACTTAGCCCAGGAAAACAGACTTGGATAAGAAAAAAAACTTAATACTTCAAGAAACTGTGGCTAAGATTGAAATCTTATAATTTGTTAAAATTATACAGATTAATCTGATTCTGTCTTACTAAATTAATGACATTGGCATTTTAGTGTACAAGAAGTACACTTCTGGACTGCAACTCACAGGAGTTTTAGAAAAAAATAAAGCGGTTATTGTGGTTTGAGTTTTGGTTCACGCTATGTGATAGCAGTAGCATCGTACAGTAAAGCAGAGTAGAACAGTAGTAAAAACACCCTTCTCTTTCCTGTGTAGTCAACAATGAAGGAAGTTGTTTATTATCAGCTATAGATTTGCTTCTCGTTTTTCAAAGCTTACACTACCTGGTAACTTTGATTATAGAGTATTTTGGGCTTTACATACATTGCCTCATTAGGGAGACAATAAACCAATTTTAATATGTCTCAGTCTGCTATTTTCAGATGAAACTGTCATCACGGGCCTTTTTTGTTACACTTCACAGCCTGGAATATTTTTTTCTTTAGTTTAACATGTTTTCTCCTCCATATATATTGTAGTCTAAATATTAGCATTTGTGGCATTTCACTTAATGACTGAGTATAATATGTCTTTGGGTAAAATACACAGCATATAATGGAAACTAAGCAGATATTCCACCTGAAATATATAAAAACATGGTAATTAACACCTGAGTGGTATCTGGAAGGGCTATGAGCTATCCTGATCTGTAGGCATAGTGGACCAGTTAATGGTGTAAACATGGAGTGATGAGAATTTATCATCTGGAGTTGAGTTCAGAACCTATTTGAATCAGCATTAGTAAAACAGTATAAATTAAAAGTCTAATATTTTAACATTAAATTGTAACTTGGTTTATTACCCAAAACCAAAGTAGAATATAGATACTTAGATTATTGCCTTTTGTAGTGGGTCTTTACCTACAGGTAACAGTTATAGAAGAAAAAAGAAGATAGAAGCCATGCCCTAGGAACACCTAAAGCAGATGTCTACACAGGTGATTCTTTCCCTGGCACCCATTGTTCTCCATTGACTAGTCTGCAGGTCTGATTAACTGAGACTTGGATATCTCATTCTAAAATAACTAAAATTTAAATGAGATTAATTCTGTCTTTCATATCTGAATTACTGCTATTAGGTCTAGTCTCTAGGTCAGAGAAGTTAGAGCTGTAGGCAAACCACTGTGGTTACGGCTAATGATTAATGCCATCCATACAGGATTACAAAGTACCTGGTTGTTTGCCACACCTGCTGCTCTGGCAGCTTCAGCTAATTGCTCTGTTAATAGAGAACTGACAGAAGTCAAAAGGACGATATTTACATGGCCGGTAGTGGGGGAGGAGGGAGCAAATTTCATTGCATTTTCTAAAAGAGGGAGGGGAATTTTAGCATTACATTACATGTCTTTTTAATGATTACTGAAAACTCCCTTTTTGCTACTATCAACCTGTCACTGCAATCAGTGCAGTTGAAATTCTTTCTGTCTTTTGAATAGCGCTAAGTAGTTGCATTACTACTAAATTTTAACTGCTGTTAACACTTAATATAAAACTCTTTAGAAAATTTGTGAGATTTTTTTTTTTTATTGCTCAAGTACTTTGTGCTTTTTTCATTTGACAGCTTGTGAAGAGATGAGTATTGGTAAGGTTAGAAAAAAATTATGTTGTCCAGGCACAAATGCATGTGGCAGCAGTGTGGTAACATGAAATTCAGAAGCTGGTAACCTATGAAGGAAATGCACTGAAAGATCAAGTAACCTTGCACCGGCCCATTCGTACTGAATTGCTGTGGTGCGCTGTCTTGAGCTTTCTTGGCATAATGGATTTAAAAACCTAGAGGGCAGACAGCAAGGGTCCCAGCTTGACACTTCAATAATTTAAATGCAAGCTTAACTAAAGCTTAAGTTCCTCTGAGGTTGTAACATGCAGTCTGAACATATCCTAAATAGTTGAAGGTTTTACAGCTCTATTTTGATGCCTAATTATGGATTTAGAGACTAATTTTAGGCACGTGGGTCTAAAAATGCATGCTATAGTAATTCTAGCAAAATTTCCCAAACTTTCTTGAACTACCTCTTGCAAATAAACTTATAGGCCACGATTCAATAAGCTACTTAAATATACTTTTGGGAAAATTTACATACCTGAAGTTAATGAATAGTGTGGGATTATTTGTGTACTTCATCTGCTTGAACACTTTGAACCAGAGCTCTAGCTCTTAGATTTTTACATTCTTTTTCTTATGGTGACACTTATGAAGCAGGGATGAATATTGCAGCTAAAATCATTGCATCTGATGCTAAATAGAGCTACTGTTATGCATTTTACATCTAAGGACTGAATTTTATTATTAACAGACAATGGCATATACTGATTTAGAGATCACTATCAGTTCATTCTTATTTGACACAGGTTACAGTGTTACAACATTTAGAAGAACTAGAACTGCTGGAAAAACTGAGTGGAAATATCAGAGAGCAAAATCTACCTTATATTTAAAATATGTTGCAACCTTTATCTGGTTGAAAAGAATACCTTTTGAATTACTGTGGAAGAAATACATCTGTATTACATGTTCATTAAAAGTTTATGGTTAGGTACTAGAGGCCTATATGCAAAACTTTATTGGTAAATTTTGAGTTTTCTGATGCTTTTGGGTCAAAAAGTGTCATTTTCTAATTTGCACCATTGTAAGTAGTCTGAGTGAATATGGGCAGTCTATATTGGGTAGTCTATATTAGAAAGTACAACTGAAATAGTCACAGAGAATAAATTTTCTAAAGTGGATATCTATTCAGAAGTATACAAGTATACCTCTTTTTAATATAATTTCTAGTTGCCAAAGAGAAATCATTTACGCTAGCAAAGACTCCTTTTACACCAGTAAACTGTTCCAGTCCCTAGCTGTTGGCTGGTAGAGATTAATGCAAAAAGATTTTAAAAATCCCAACCCAAACATTTTTTAATCTTTCTACATAAATAAAAAAAAATCATAAATTCTGTAACTCATGAATAGAAAGTTAATTAAATTATTTTGCATAGATCTTGGAACATATATTTCTGAACTATTTTTTATGGGAATTCTTGTGGTAGAACTAAACCAAACATATCTAAACATTGCTATGTTTACTATTAGGTACAATTTTGGATTACTGTATCACATTTATTCTTCTCTATGTACTTTACATATAGAAAGAAAAAAAAATGAATTGAATGTAAATCCTGGTTATTTAAGCAAGAGAATAAACATCAAAATCATTGAACCGAAGAATTGTTTTTTCCATAATATTTGCACCCAAAATGGTTTCAGGTTTAGAAGTATACATTAATAGATTGTGTAAATAAGCGTATGCTGACCTGAAATAGATAACTTCTTTTGTGGAATGAGTTAATCCACAAACTTTATTTTAATTTGGATGAAGTGAGATTTCATTAAATGTAGCATCTTTCATTTGATTGTTTGAATCTTTGATATTGTTATTACTACTACTATTCTTCTTTTCTTGTCTCCAAAAGCAAATAGGATCAACACAGTTGTGTTCTGGGCATACCAATAGATTTCAAGTACAGCAGCAAGGCGAGGACTTCTCTGTCATATTCTGAATGTGCAAATAGTGTGCAATGTGTCATGCTAATACTTCTGGATTTTTTTAATAGAATAAAGGATTCTCTAGTTTCAAATGCAGCATTTCCAATGGTATTCCTGAGGAAGAAGGAGGTGAACTTGTAGCAGTAGTATACAGATGTTGAAAACTCTTTTGCATGATATATGATTCAGAAAAACCTTGTTGTACTGTCATTGTCACTAACTGACACAGTTTGTTGCCTAGGTTTTGTTTCTCAGCTTAAAGCTGCTTGAGGCTGCTAACTAGTGTACATAGCATTGCTCAGATGTTGAGAAAGAACTTAGAGAGAAAAATGTGCGACTTCTCTAACTTGTGGCAGAAGTTCTGTCGTGAAGCTTTTAAATGTAGCTTGGACTCAACAGAAGGAAAAAATCTGTTAAGAATAATTTTATATTAACACAATGGGAACAATATTAACAGAATGGAAATAAGATGGCCTCATGTTTCTTTTCCAGCTCTAATTCCTGGCAGCATATGTATTAAAAAAACCCTCAACCGAACAACCTAAACAAAACTTGGACTAATGTTCCCATGTTGGTCTCTGCAACTATCAAAACCTTGATAACACCCAATAGAATTACTGAGAGGCCCTCTATTCCAGAAGAGAGAAACTTCAGGGACTGGCAATTTACATGAAAGATGGATTATGACACTGTGTGCATGTGTAATTTAAATTGTGAGTTATGCAGAGTACCAATGAGGTTAGAAAAGACCTTTAGATTTCTATAGTGGCACATGAATTTTCCTTATTTCCCCTTTAGACTGGAATTTGTAATGTTAGGAGTCCTATCCATGAAAATAATATTCACATAAAAACTTTTGGCCATGTGTTCCCTGCTTTGAAGATCATGCTATTAATCTGATAAAATCCAGGTTTTGTGGCAGTATTTCCACTTAACATATTTAGGTTTTTTTCTTAATATATAAATTTAATGTTTTTATTAAAGTATGCTTCCAGTGTTATAAACTTCATGCTCTTCCAGACAAATATTTATCATTCAGGCCAGAAGCTACATAGTAGTAATGATTACAGTGTACACCAACAGACAAATATAAGTAAAATGACAAAATGGAAATCACTTGCACATGCATCAACAGTTGGACTTAAAATAGGAATTTCTTAATCTTTAAAATTTTAAAATCGATTATTATCTTTGGGATGTACCATACAGAAGGCTTCAATAGCATTTTATAATGTAATCACATGGTTACATCAGTTTCCCTTTTTTCCTTTTAGAAAGGGTCTTAAAGAAATCCTTACATTTAGACATACCATAAATATGAGATGTAAGATTTTGTTACTACAGATGTGATACTCTTTTGTAATGTCCTTTCTTAAGGTTACCATAGCAGTAGAATACTAAATAGAGGTAGAGTTTTACATAGTTCGAAGTAGAAGCAGTCAGCTGAAGCAGAATAGACATATACTGCAAATAGTAAGATGGCTTTCGGGTGGACAAAAGCCCCTTAGGAACCAAGAGGATGTTTTATTTTTATTTTCTTCCAACTTGTTGCTTCAGTAGACTATCAGCGGTCATAATCATCCTAGTGATAGAGAAAGTTTGAAAAAGTTGCTGAAGACCAGATTTCTTTAATGAAATTGTGATACAAAGGACTGGAGGTAATAACATCAATTATCCGAATTCCTAAAGAGTCCAGTGAAAAAATGCTTGAGTCACTGAATGAAACATACAGTGATAAATGTCACTGACTTGTGCCAGTGTGCCTTTTTCCTCCCAGTTTCTTTTCTTTACGCAGCTCCTTAAGTCAGACCTGAACCCTGTATTACTGTCTATGCATGGGTTGGCTCTCTTCCTTTTTACTCTGTCCTTCTACAGTTTTTTCTGTATGTTTCACTGAAACCTTCCTGAGGAAAACATTATCCAGTGCCCTCAGAATGCATGTTTTCCTCAGGTATTTGCCAGATTTGAGTCCTGAGGGCTCATTTTATTCGAGGTTAAACCCTTAAGTGGAAATAACCTATGATATGTTTCACCTCCAAACAAGATTTTAGTCTATCCTTGACGGAAAGAAGTGTGGGAAATAAATTTGGAAAGAGATTCATATATATTGAAAATGAAAAATACTTAAAAAAAATAATATTCATGCTTTTCCAAAAAAATTAAGCTTTTCAAAATCTGACTCTCATTATTTTAAAGTAAGGAAATACTCTTCTGTGTGGGTTTTTTGGTGAAATTTACAGACTCTGTAAAGTACCTTCCGTTCTTCCAGTAATACAGGACCCTAAAAGAAGCGTAGGGCTGCAACAATGAGGACTTTGTGTATTTATGCTACTGACACAGGTAATGCAAAACTGAATAAATGTACTCAGTGTTGGTGCCAAGTCAAGCTTGTTTGGGTAAGTTAGGAGTGAGGTGAGTCAGAAATGAAAGTTTAGATCTCTAAGGATTGCTACTTGGAGAAGCCTGAAGAATACAGTCAGAGAAAGACAAATTCTGCTGCTGCATCTTAGTCCAAATGCATACTAAGAACTTACTCCTGCCACCACCAATCCAGCAGGATTTATAAGCCTGACATTTTAAATAGATTTTGTTCATCGGGTTAAGTAATGTGGTTGAGTAACGTAAGAAATTATTCTATCAAAAAGTTTATTTCTGTTGCTAGTGGACATTCATATGAATTTACTATTAAATAATACATAGATTGTAAAGTGGCATGTATGTTCATAGCTTCTAAGGTTTTTCCAGCAGTTATAGCCTGAGTGAAGAACTAATTTTAATTGTAGTATTCCCTTTTCTTTTTTGTTGTTGAAATCGAATGTTTCATGTTTTTCACTGCTGGTCTGTGGATGACTTGAAGACCTCTCAATTTTGGGACTAGCAGTTGTATTTAAAAGCTGTTGACTATAATGTAAACTTTTTTCCTAAGAATAACAAAGTAATTCTCTTTCATACTTCTATCATCTGTGTTATTTAAGGGCCTATTCACGTAATTATTTTTACTGTCCCACTGCCTGAGGTCTCTGCTTGTAGACCAGGATCCCATTGTATTAGGCAGATATCAACATACAAAAGAGTCCTTGCTTAAGGAGCCTGAAAATATTCCTTTTATTTTGTTATTCTAATCATCAAACTGGAAAGGTCTGACCAACTGAATTTGGGCTCGGGTATCTCTTTTCATTTTATTATACATGCTATCTTATTTTCAGTCTTTTGGTCTTCATTCCTTCTGAAGGGCATGCCAGATGGCCAGTAGGGTCTCCGAACTGTGTTCCTCCTCTGCCCCCACTGATATGTGCTCCAGGCTTCCTAAAGATGTGGGAATCATGGCTAACCTCAGCAAGGTGCTGGGGCGGGAGTCAGGGGGAGAAGAATATTGGAATGGAGGACATCATGGAAGTTTTGGAGGTACTTGTTTTACATTTCAATAATGTGACACACAGTCTATAAAAGTATTTACCTAAATAATACTACTGTTTAATAAGAATTAACATTTTGAATGTGAATATTCAAAAATAATTTTAAATATTATTTCAAGCTGGGAGTCATAACTTTCACCCGACCTCTATGGCTATCAGAGGCCAGTATCTGCTGGACTTATTAGGTTTTCTGCTCATTTTCCATGATATGCAAAGAGTGACAATGAAGCTCTTGACAAAATGGTTCCTTTTATGAGAGAAATGTAAGAGTGTATTCTGTTTTTTTTTTCTTCTCAGAACATTTCCAGGATTTATACCTAGTCTCTATTTAAAAAAAAATGATCTTTATTCATGTGAAGAATTTCTGTGAGAAAAATCACCAGTATCAGTGTTATCTGGCAGGTCTCTACTCTGCAATTCTCAAGCAAGTCCTGTTTTGAATTGGCAGTATCAGAATAGATGACATTATCTTTATATGGTTTTGAAAAAAGAAAACAAAAAATGTCATCAATGTGAAGGTGAACTTCAGTTGCGATGCCTGTAGGAGGAGTTTTCATGCCATTTTTTCTTTGTTCAGCAACTACAATTGTGCAAGAACTGTCTGAAGACAGATTTGTCTGACATGAGAGTGTAACAAATGGATACCTCATAATTCTATTTCTTGGTTTTTTTTGTTTGTTTGTTTTTTCCCAACCAAACAGTGTGGCTTTCTTCTGTACTAAAATAGATTTTTTTTTTCCTCTGCTGAGATTCATAAATTTTACTGTTTTATTCAGGAATCTTGGTAGCTGTAGGAATAAACCTAATCTTTGTGATTTTTCCAGTTCACAAAGTGGTTTTTTTTGCATTTGGCCCCATGACATTCTAAGTCTACACACCAGAGGAGCTGCTGTTATGATAGTATATGGCAGGTAAAATTTACTCTTCATTAAAAATAACATCCCTTAAAATACATTTTGTGAAGTTTTAACATCCTCCTGCAAAGAGTGGTCTTTATTTCACAGTTACATGAATAATTTAAAAAAATTATTTACATATTTAACTCCCTTGGTAAAAATCTTTGGATGATGGGGTCCTGTTAAGCTTCTTTTCCTAGTTCAGGAAACTCTGAGAACACCTTTACAGCAGGCTATGGTCTATCTGTTACTTTCCATGTATGTTTTTGAAGTGAATATAGACCAATTCTCAGGTAAAAGTGAACAGGACAGATTGAAAATGAAGGGACATATAATGCTGGTAGAAAGGCAGCTTGGCACAATTTACATACTTCCTGAAAGAGTACTTTGTAGTCTCTCACTCTCCAACATCTATTCTACATCCTTCATTCTGTGAAGGTTTGCATGGATTTGTCTGCATGCATGCATGTATCACTGCAGCGTCCTTATTGATTCATTGCTTAGTACTTTGCAAAGATGAAAGGGAAGGGTGGGGCTGCAGGCACAGGAGAACCTTATTCTGATTCTGATGTCCTTGTATAACTTTGCTTGTGATGGCATTGTTACTTTTCCAGTGAAAGGGTCTTGTCTCCCCAAAAGTTTGTGAGTGCTTTTTGATTAGAAACATGAAATATTGCCATAAATGACCTTGAAGATTAAAAAGGGACCTACTTTAATTTAGTTCTGATGATAAATATGTCTTGGGAAAATTGATGAAGTCAGTCCTTCAAATGGATTTTGTCTTTGATAGGATGGACCAGACAGAGTGATATACAAAAAAAAAAAAAAAAAAAAAAAAAAAAAAAAAAAAAAATAAATTATAGCCTAAATGCTTATATGTATCAGATCTTTTTATATCTGTGTAGTTGTATTTGTCTTTCATCTTTTATTCATGTCTTTATACATGTGGATATAAACGTTTGTTGATTGCCATATCAAAAGACAGGAGTAACATCATAACGTCTGGATGATATGCACAGTAAGACTTTATGATACTCAAAATTTTGCAAGAATTATGCTCTTGATATTTCACGGCTTGAGCCTAGATATGTTATGTGAGATCACTAGCAACTTATAAAGCACAAAAGGGTTTGGTTATAGGAAGATGTTAGTTGAAGCCTTTCATGCTTTCCACTCTTGACAGTGATTATAATGAAGATAATGAAGTGGCTGACAATAGAGTTTTGAAGAATGAAATGCGATAAGAAAGGAATTACACAATAGATACAAAAATGGTAGCTCAAATCAGTAGTATGTGGATAACCAAAAGAATGATTTAGAGAGACAGATGATTTCTCAGAATTCCAAAGTCCTGAGATATCTTAATAGTTCTGTGACAGAACTCTGTTCTATATATTTGAACTAAAAGCAAAACTATAGGTTTGAATCTCAGTAGGTCAGCTCTTATTATTCTTTAAGAATAGAAACTGTTGCAGTGCAGTTTCCTAGGTAAGGCACTGTGGAATTAAGAGCTACAGTCGTTGAACTTCCTGACTTCTGTGATCTGGAAGTTGTCAAGGTTAACAACTGAGTTTATTTACATTGTTTATGGAGGAGGAAATGTAATTTATCTACTGGGGCTACGAGCTGGCTAAGAAAAGGTGTGCAACAGATGCATCTCAAGGTTGGTTGTGGGTTTTCTGGACTGTAAGAATTGCTTTAATATACTTAATTGAACAAATATTTGAATAGGCCAGCACTTGGTGTCTTATGTGCTAGAACCATTAAAGTTATTTATTGAATGCATACAAACTAAAAATCTGGGTAGAGAAAATGGCAAGACATGTTTTTACTTTTAAGAGTGAATGAAGATTTTTTCCTTTATTCATGATAGTGGTATATGTTTCAAACCAAAAAATTTTCTTTTACTCTACTTGTCCTGGAAAGTGTCCAAACCACAGGCAGACAATGTGTACAGGATGGTGACTGAAGCTCCATTGAATTAGAATTGTGCAAATTCATTGACAAGTTCTAAGGTTGCAGACATGCCAGGGCATATTTTGAAGGTCTCAACAGTGAATAGGTAAGGTGGAGGCTGAAGTTAGACTGGAAAACCTCTAATGTTGATGACAACATGCACAGAATAAAGAACCCAGCCTGACTTTCAAATTCCGGGTTGTTTGCAATATGAGTTGGCAATAAAACATGTTCTTTTATATTCATACTAAAAGTATCTGTTATAAAACAGAAAATCATAAATCCAAACTTCTGTAGGTTGTTTTTCACAATATACTTTTTTTGAGAATAGCAGCAATTTTGATATCTCCCACCCTCCCCAGTATTATGCTGGTTTGTGTGCTTTGAGCAGTAGGGGACTAGATTTTAGTTATTTCTGCTTCAGGTATAAGGATTTTGTTCAGTCGGAATCTCTTCAGCAGCTTTAATTCTGGTTTAGGATTTGAGAGGAACCTAAACTGTGTTTGGCATATGTGAAAATCAAGCAGCTTGTATTTAGCCATTTAATTTTTGTATCCAAGGTTCTTTGTTTCTAATTCTAAGATAGAACTAAAAATCAAGGTAAAGGCATGGTTTCTCTTCCCTGCCTCCCCCTCCATAGGTACATGTATATATTATTTTGCTCCTGATAATTAACAAAAAATTCTGACTAAAGGAATTGTGAATACTTTGGGGTTTTCTTACCCGGTAACTTACATTGTTTCTTATGTTACTTTGGGTGGTCAACCTCTTTATCCAGTGAGCTGCCTATTAAAAAAATCTCAATTTTGCAAACACCTACAGACAGATATTCCATAACTTGTAAGGGGAAGCTCTCAGTGGTACAGGCACAAGAGGGTGGCAACTTGTTACACGATAATAGTGTGAGAACACTCTGGGCTGGTACACAGCTGGAAAATACAGTACTGTTTCAGAGCTGTACAGGGATAGTGCTGGCCCTGGCAATCACTCCTTGCTTGCTTCTTCCCCAAATCAGGGATTTGGATTAAAATCCTGTTGCCAGTCATGTGTTGTAGCCCCTCCTAAAGCTGCACAAATCAAGAACAATTGGGCAAGAAGCACCTACTTTTTCTGTGATTGAGAGCTTTGTGTTTCCTTTAACCTGGTATTTTACTAACAAGCATTCCTTTTGTTGCCCTTAAAATGAATGACTTCTGCTGACTCCAGAAGACAGGTACTTCATTACCTTGCATATAAACAAGGGCAACGAGAGTGACACTTGGAAGAAAATAACATGAGTTTATTTGCAAATGGAATCCTGGTCATAAGGTGTCCCTCTTAGCAAATTGTAAGCAGGAATGAAAAGTCTGGGTTCTGGAGGCTGCTCATGAATTTATCATGACACCACCTATTTCTTCCCAAGACTTTTTGAGTCAGTTGTAGATATGTTGGCAATTCTCTTGCATCCAGCTTTTGTCTCGAAGGCCAGCATTACCTTGCCTACCAACCTGATCCTGTTAGAACACATTTCTGTATGGCTTTGTTACTGCAAGTGATGTGTATTTTCTTTACTGAAAGCCACAAAATCAACAGGCTCCTCTGCATGTAATTTCCTCCTCTTCTATTGCCAGTAATACCATCTGGAAAACTTTTGAAAAAAATATAATTTTGAAACCAATAATTAAGATATACAGAGCCAGCTCCTCATTTATTGAGAAACTGATATGGATTTCCTCTCCACTGCCCTGCAGTTTACATCTCCAGGTAATACTTTGTCTTGGTACTTGAAATTTGTTCATACATGCAGAAAGCTACAACTGTAACTTCCTGTTTAGTTTCTGGCAGAACAAATTGTGTATAATATTTGTTAACTGATTTATTCTTTTCTTTGGAAACTCTGCTATCTAGGGAAATATCCCATCTTTTTAAACTGACTTTAAGTAACAAAATTGACCTTAAATGTGGAAATATAGATACATTCTTGCAAGAAGTAAGAGCTCAGAGAAAATACAGTTGTATATTTTGCTATATCTTAAGAAATATTTCTGGTTAGAATTTAGATAAGTAATATTTTCAGTCAAATTTTTATTTACAAAATTTGATAATGCATTTTAAAAAGAATTTTCAAAGACATTTTCAAAATTTGTGTTGTATATAAAATACACAACAGAAGTATACAAGGATTATTTTCTTTCCCTAGTGGTAACATGTCTCACTGAATTTATGGAGAGGAAAATTGGCCTGTTTGGTCAAATATAGTTCTTGATTATCCATCAGATATGAAAGGGAGTTCTGTAATGTGCTCTGAAAGCTTGCAAAATTAGGCTTTGTCAGAAAGGAAGGTGAATTTCAAAAGCAATAATTTGCTTTCAGTGGCAACCTGGATTAGTTAGGCTATGAACTGACTTTGAATTCCTGGTGACATAAAAGGAGGTAAATCCAGCTTCCAGCTCTTATTCTGTAGCAATTTTAAGGTACAGACTATTCTGAAGAAATGACTCACTGACTGCAACATGTAGAAATATGGTTTCTATCATAGGTCAGGTCCTGACTATGTTAAACACGCAAAACTTTGATATCTAGGTCAAATACTGTACGGCAGTAAAAGCGTGGGTATGTCATGTGATCAGCAAAATTAAGTGTATAAGTGGTTGCACAATTTCGTGGCACACAACCCATATACTATCCCAGTAATCATGACTGGAAGTAACAGACAAGTATATGAGAGGAACAAGGCTTGCATCAGAAAGCATTTTGGTGATTTAAGAGCAAATAGTAGGAGTTAATTATAATTTAGAAAAGTTCATCTTATTCTCATTAAAACCAATGAAAGCTGACAGGCAGCAAGATTAAGCTCGTAGTGCCTTTGAAGGATCTTAGTTTTAGTGCTGTCATTCAAATTCTTCACTTTGCCTCAGAACATGTACAGCATAAGCACCACAAAGAACAGACAAATGTCAGATCACCAGAATAGCTCAGTGATGACACAGTGGGGTCACCTTATGATAGAGGAATGAATTTGTTCTTTCTGTCTTTTCTGAGTTGATCAACTGGGCTTCTGGTTGTGATGGTGTATGTGGTTTAGACACCTGTTCACTAGGAGCAGGGCCAAATCCACCAATTAATTTCATAGCTACCTGTGCACATTCGCTGCTGACTTCTAAAGGTACAATCATAAGCTTGATGATGGCTGCTCTCAGTTCAGGAGTTGTAAGAAATTGTACAGATTTACAGTGGTTGTGGTATAGTTAAATTTTCAATATGGCAAAGCAATTTGAAGAGTCTGCCTAGTTTCTCTGTATACTTTTTACTAGCTCTGGAGATTTTCCAGCGGCCAGGACTGACCCATCAGAATGTACATTCAAAGTAGCCAATAAGCAATCCCTTTATTTTTTATAGCGCGATCATTCATAAATGTATTTAAGAAAAGGGATGATCTATTTTCTACATGTTCCTTAAAGGGATTCCATTTTAGCTTCAATTGTAATTTTTACCTTTTTCAGTAGAATTTATTGACACAATGCCTAGCACAAGCCCTAGATTTTGCATCATCCTTTTGTCTGCAAGCATATTCACCAGCCGCTTAATTTGTCATAGCCCTGGAGGTATCAAAACTAATGAGCTTTGTTTGAATAGACTTTTTCCAGTTCATCTAGCACACTTTGGGGTAATCATTCAGTTTCTGTTTGCTTCTGATGTGAAGCATTGTGGGAAATATAAGAAAATAATGGTTAAAAAAAAGCAGTATAAATTGTTAACAGCCACATTCTCTGAAAAGCCCTAAAGATGTTATATTTTTAATTTCACTATTTATTGAAGGATTGTGAGTACCTTAAGTACAATCATTACAAGATAATATCAAAGGAGAATCTGATAAAATGCTATTTTTCAATTAGCTCTGAGTTTAATAATTTGCTTTTTTAAGTATTTCACAGCTAACAAATCTTTAAACAATCTAACCTTTCAGGATTTGGAAGTGGACAAGATAATAACTATGAATACATAATATTGCATCAGTGGTAAGGGTTTAAAAATCTATTACTGGGATTACATACAGGAATACCTTTTATTGGTCAGACAATTGCATTTTCATTTTTATAAAGCATTTCTCTATACTCGGTATTATACCACAGAGATACACAAAAATGGAACGCAGAGGTGTGCACTGCATAAGTAATTTGTGAAAGTGTCAGATACTCTGTACGACATATGCTTTTAATCTCAGATTCCTAGGAAGATTTGTCCTTCTTGCCAATTAGGACAACATTTGTGATTTATGTTATTTTTGCCTTGTATGCTCTAGAATTAAATATCTTTAACTTATAGAAAATTTCCATTTATAGAATAAGGGGTTTCAAATTCTTTTTTAAGTTACTGCAATGAGGACAGATTCCCTAGAACTTGTGGTTAGTTTCTTCAAAAAAAAAAAAAAAAAAAAAAAAAAGAACCTGGTAGGCCAGGCTCTAAATTTGATTGCTAAGCAGCTCAGTGAGTCATTATTTTTCAACAGGATATAATAAGTAAATGAAACTTACTGTGTGCTAACTTTGCATCAGTAAAGCATAACACTTCAGAATAGCCCATTGCAATCTAAAAAGAGTTGTTTCATATGAACAGTCCCAGGACCTCTTAGTATATTTTCGTATTTCTCATTATAAATTGATTTGATTAAAATATCTTTCTGTAAAGCAGAGTGAGGAAGAAAGGAGGTGGAGGAAGAAATGGAACTGCAGGAGAGGAGGGAAAGGGCAGGAATTACCTGCTTTTTAAATCAATTATAATCTCATTTGAAACTTTTTGTAATGCATTGTCATATTGAGATGACTTGGAAAAAACCTATCAGGAGAAATCATAAAGTTAGCTGAAACTCAGCCTACCTAAAAGTGAGGTCAGTAGAAGCTCTGGCAAAGCTTGTATCTTTCTTTATTAACTGATTTTTATTTTATATTGATACAGCACAGTGCAGTGCCCTACAGAGATACCAATGCTGCCACTGAATAAGGCACCCTGAATATCAGAAACAGTGTTGGGTTCATCACCAACTCATGTTCCTGAGGTTTGTTTTACATCTCAGTTGGTCTAATTGGTTTAGTTGAAGTTTTATACTAAGACAGCTACAATATTTCTGTACCCATATTTGGTCTTCCACCTTTGTAGCCCTTCCTATGCTATGTAGACATGCATTTAGTGACACAAATCAGTTTGCAGCCCAGGGCTTCTATGGGTTCCATGTGTGATATTGAATACTTAGATGGCATTGACAAGCAGTGTTTGTCTTCTCGGAGATAGAGCTATAACTTCTGCCTGTTGCCTTCACTGGCTTATTCAGGCTTTCATCACTTTTGAATTGGATTGCTGCTGTGAAATCTCCTGTCTTGGAGGTCACTGGAAAGGCAGTTCAGAATACAGAATGCACACTGTCTTATATGGATGGCTAAGCCACGTTCAATAAGTACAGTAGTTCACATAGTTAAGAAAAACATAGTTTTGATTTATACTTTACGTTATGGCTTGGTCCTTATGTATTGTAGAGTTAAAATTTGCTGAAGAGCAGCCTCTTCATTTGTATATCTGGGGACAGGGAAGGGATCATTTTCAAATAAGAAACATGCCCAGAATAATTTACAATAGAGTTGAAACATCTTATGTGAGGGTGCAGCACCTCTGGCTTCTTATCATATGGGAAGACTAAACACCTTTTCCTCCCTTACTCTTGCTTAAATGTTTAGGACCAAGATGTGATTTTAAATCACTGTCTATTTAGTGCAACTTAATTGAACCTTTTGTGCTAAACAGTGACCTACTCTCAAATCTCAGCCATAGAAACAAGAGCTTAGAGGGATTGCATTCAGAGAGGATGTCCAGGAAAAAGATTTGTCTAAAAATTCTTCCTGAAATGTTTTCTCTGAGAAAAGCCAGATGCTAAATCAAACTCAAAAGAAATCTGAGAAAGAATTGTTTTTGTGAGGCAAATTCTGTACTATCTATTTTCAGGATTATGTTTTTTTTTAATGCTTTGTCTTTCCTCCCACAAACTCTGCTCTTCGTTCCTTTTTCTTCCCCTTTTGTTATTTTTATTTTATTTCATTGTTTACATTTATTTATTTAGTGTCTCTACCGTGTCTGGTATATTCTCAAGGATAAATTAATTCAGGTAACCTCAGCATCATATCTATGTGGATTTTCCTATTCCAAAGTATTTATGTAATTTCATGGGACCAAACTGGTGATTTACAGGTTGGATTAATACAAAGTAGAACTCAAAGTACAGGATTATGAAACATGTGTCTTGAAAAAACATCTATGTTACAGTTATAAAATTGCTTCATGAGAAAGAGTGCTAAAATATTAAATAACGTCTATTCTTTATCATGACATGCATTTAATACACTTTTTATTGTCTCTACCACATTTAAAAAAAATTGCTTACTTCAAACACTTAATTACAAGGCCAGTTTATTGTAATTGGAGTAGATCAACTCCACATACAACACTCGCAGTGTTACGTGTACCCTTGCATACAGGTTAAGGTTTATGCAAAGTTTTTAGGACCCCTTAAGGTGTTGTTGAATGTTTCAGAATGATTTCTGTTACTTCCCTAGAAGTTTGGCACAGAAAGAATGTGCCATGTTTTATAGTTTGGTTAATTTGTCAAATATGTTATTGGGGTTCAGTGCTAGGGAGATCTTTTAATATATTGTAAGAAACAGCACATTATTTCTAAACCGCGTAACTGAAATAACAGTAACCTCCAGCTCAAACAGATGGACATGTGTCCACTGAGAACTCGGGGGCTTGAGAGGAACGCTGGGTGTAACGCTGTCACTTTTGCGTTGTGAAGTGTGGAGGATTATGGGAGAGTGGCTGACATCCAAGGAAACAATAGAACTGTAGGGACAAAAAAGCCGAAGGATGGGATAGAATTTGACTTTGCGAGATGCTTTGCGAGCATTTCTGAGCTATGCTACAATTAGAAAGGAGCTTGGAACCAAGAATAAGGACTTCTGTGTTACTTGTAAATAAAAAGAACTGGAGTAGAGTGGCTCTGTCATCAGATTGTGCTTCTAAGAGAAACAAGCCTGCCTGAACTTTAGCTAATCACTCAAGGAAAAAAAATAAAAAAATTAGAGACGTACGTGCTCTCTATATTCAGGGACTGCCATGCAGTTTTGGGTTACACAAAACGTTTGTTCCTCAGGTTTGCATGATGGCTGAGTTAAGTATACATATGTCATCTCAGGCCTTCAAGACTTCATCATTTCTGTCAGCCACTTGCTCTACTGTTCCTCCTCCTCTGGTGGATGTTACTTCTGCTATTTAGTCTCTTTGTGTTTATTATGGTAATAATTTGATTTTTTAACAGTGGGTATAGATACTGTTCTTGATATACTTGTGGAAACCTAAATATGGGTAGATCTGAGGGATTTTTTGCAGTCTGAAGTAGCTCACACTCCTAAGCATTAATGTACTGATGAGTTTGAATAAGCTGTTGAGTAAAACAAACCAATTTGGTCAAATTGACTATCTGTCAAATTATGTTAGAAATTTGGAATATTTGGTTTGGCATATCTGGGACGAAGTAGCTAAAAAATGCTGGTAAAAGCACCAAACTCTTTATGATTAGACACTTGGTTTTCAGCAGTAACAATAACATACCAGAAAAAGTCCCTAAAAGGAAAAAATTAAAGGCTGCGATCAACCTCATGACTCTGCCTTTGCTTGAATTACTACCTGATTAACAATCATTGCAATGATAGAAGGTGTTAGTACAGACAAGCTTAAAATTTTTGATGGTGTGTTGTTTAAAGCTCTTTATGAGCTCCCTCTACTTCAACATTTCTATTTTTTGCCATGAAATAAGTTTTTAGATCAGCACCCTGAAATGTTTACATTTTCTAATATTGGAATGTTCTGCTTTGATCAGACTTTTATTTTGTTATAATATATTTGTTCAGTGAATAAAATTATACAGCTGTAAGTAGACAATTATTTTTAAAATATGTAAGGTCTTACAGACTTTTAATTAAGGTTTTCTAATTAATATACCAAAACAATTCCAATGTTTTAAATTAAAAAATGTATATAGTTTTTATTATGCAGGTGATTTGTTTTCCATGTGAATAATGCCTGTGAAATCAGTGGGGCTACTGCGAGAGGCAATCCAAATATAGGCTGCTTATACCTATTTCCTGCTTTGTAGCTTTGTATGTGTTAATGTGTCAGGAGGGGGCAAAGCATGGAACTGATGTAGAGGTGGAGCACTGTGGGCTGAAGGCATGTGTTTTTACAGATTTGGGCCTACAATGGAATAATACTTGCTAGACCAATTTTTGCTGAACATAAAGATGTAATGCAACATCAGTCAGTCCTTTAGAGCAGTCTGCTTGGAAGGCTGTTGGTACACACCATGTGTGGAGTGTATTCAGTGGAGAGAAGCAGCCACATAATGGCTGAAGGGAAGTATTTATTTGTTTATTTAAAACCCACTGTGAGATATGAATGCTAGTTTGACATTGCAGCTGAATTAAATCCTATAAAACTGACACAGATTATAGCAGCATTGTTTAGCTGACAAAAATGTATGGAGTACAGTGGACACTGACTCACGTTGGCAGGAATCAGCTTTAGGGAATTCTGCTTCACTAAACAGATCTCTTTACTTCTAATATTTGACAGTATAGCCATTCAAAGAAATCAAAGATGAGAAATATGAAAAAGGAGGGATACTTTAGAATAACTACCTTCTGGTAGCTGGAAATGAAATCAGTTATTAATTCTTAGAGAAACATAAAACTCAAAACCTCTGAAAGAAGGAAAAATACAAATGTATTTTTTATGAAGACTTTTGCTAAAACCTTGGAGGTCTTCCTTCATTCTAACATCCAAAGGTGAATATGAAATTTGTTGCTAGAAAATTATGTATCGTTGTGGAACTCGTATAAGATGCACTCAACAGTTAAATGGAATTTTTATCTGTAATCTTACAGAAGATTTATATAAATTACCTTATAAAAACATGGTAATAGAGAGGAAGAGTACCAAAACAGTAACAGCAGAATTGTCAGAAGACATGAGGAAGCTTCAGTAGTATGTAAGATGCATTGTGAGTCTTGATTATTGCACACGTTTTAAAAAAATTCAAACATGTGTGGATGCATGTATTGTGTAATTTCTAATGCTAGAGGAAATCCAAACCAATGGATTATTTTCTTCTTGAGTATTGAATGAAAACATATAGCATAAGAAATTAGGAGTAACAGAAAGTCTGTTAGCCTTTGTTTTTCTTCTGTAATATGTTAAGATGTATTTGTTCTCATATTTCACGTATAGAATATCTCAAATATACAGGAAAGATTAGCTTAGTAATGGTAATTCATGAGAATGAGTGTGATGGTTTCTGATAAATGCTGGAAATTTAGGAGAGGATGGCAAAACTGTGTCAAACTGACATGGAATCAAAAGTCAGTGTAACACAGAACACGTTACACTGAATTTCCAGCATTTCCAGTGGCTTCCAGATGCTCAAGGGCTGGAGCAGCTCCCCTGTGAGGACAGGCTGAGAGAGTTGGGGGTGTTCAGCCTGGAGAAGAGAAGCTCCGGGGAGACCTTAGAGCAGCCTCCCAGGGCTGAAACGGGCTGCAGGAAAGGTGGGAGGGACTCTTGGTCAGGGGGTGTAGGGATAGGATGAGGGGTAATGGTTTTCAACTGAAAGAGGGTAGACTTAGGTTAGGTACTAGGAAGAAATTATTCCCTGTGATGTTGGTGAGACACTGGCAGAGGTTTCCCAGAGCAGCTGTGGCTGCCCCCTCCCTGGCAGGGTTCAAGGCCAGGCTGGACGGGGCTTTGGGCAACCTGGGCTGGTGGAAGGTGTCCCTGTCCAGGGCAGGGGGGTGGGACTAGAGGATCTTTAAGGTCCCTTCCAACCCAAACCTGTCTGTGATTCTATGATTGTCTTTGGTTTTCTAGGAATAAAAGTTACTTTCCCTATGCAGTTTTGCAGAGGCCATTAGCAAGAGCAACAAAATAAAGTTCCTCTGGATCTTGCAGTAGAAGTATTGATTATCCTTATATTCCTTGTGGGTGTTTAATTAACAAATTACAGATGGGTTTCTCACTTGAGGTCTGCTGTGAACATTGAGCCTTGGAAGTGACGTAATTCCCGCTTTCTGTCCCTATTTCTGGTGATCTATGCAGAATGGTTCTTCAGCGGAGGGGGTTTGATTTCTTGCTGCTGGGACTCCTCCTTTTGCATATACATCCTAAAGGAACATAACTGACTTCAAGAGGGGAATAGTACTGTTTGGATAACTGTCTCTCCTAATTTTTTTTTATTTTTTTATATGCTATTTGAACATAATCCGTAAGAATGTAAGATTTTGTTTCTATTGAGTGATGTTGAACTACACTGAAGTTTGTATATTTTTTTGATTATGGATATTCAAATTAAGTCAAAGGTGCTTGTAGCCTTTGACGGCCATATCTTTTAAATAAAGCAACTGTTTTGGCAAAGCTTGAGCAGAAATTTAAAATGTGTGTTAGTTCCAGAATGGATAAATGCAGATGAAGAAGCAATTAGCAGTGTAATATTCTAGAGAATTTAGTCGTTTTGCCTTGGTTATCCTGCTGAAATGCCAGTTTTCACATAATAATCACACTTGAACTTGGTTTCTGATACTTATTTGAACAGGGGCTGATGGATATTAGCCATCCAAGTGCTGCTCTGATGTTGGTATTCTGTAATATTTATGGTTGAGGTAAGGTAAACTCGAATCTGGGAGGATGACATTAACTTGTTAATAAGGATAATAGTCAGTTGATGCCAGCACCTCAATTAATGATGTGGGAGCATGGTAATTACAAGAATGGAAGTTCTTGCTTTAATGCCCAGCTTTCAGGTTCTGGAGAGCTGTATGGATGGCTGTTTTCAAGATACATGATTAACAGCACATTGTATTATTGGTGGCTTCTGACTTGTATTTAAATGTGTACCTGCTCCTAGTCTACATGTGGGGGGTTTTAACCAGTTTATCCTGTGTTGAATGAATGCTTTTTACTTCACTTTTCTTTGTTATGCCATCCTGTTCATTCTGACATATGTTTTCATAGGGGAGTTTAAAATGAGTTTCTTGACACATGTATTCTTTAGCTAATTCTGAACATGACATAAAAAGGAATCTTTTTCTGCTACAGTAAATATTTTTGTAATACAGCATGCTTATTTAATGTAAGTAGGTTTCTGAGATACTGTGCAAAATAGGACCCAATTTTATTAGAGTAGCCTAAAGAACTGAATAAATCCTTTAAGCCAATTGTATAAAAATGCAAATTTAAGTCAAGCAATTAAAACCAGATTCAAATTAGAGATTTGGATTTTGCAGAGCAAGCTTTCCACAGCCACTGCCAGATTACTATGCAATTTATCTGGATTCTGTCAGCGATAGTCAGACTAGATTTTGATAAAGAGCAGCAAATCTGTCCCTCCGTAGCTCCTGTGACTTGCCGCAAATTTCATTCAAGTTGAAGCATCTGTACAATCCCTTGAATAATTTGGAGTTAATCATTTGTACTTCACAGCCTCTGATAGGTCTTAGACTTGGGGGGTGGGAACAGATTTGGCTTTTTAATCGCCTTGTATATTGTACAGCGTGAGATAAATGACACAGACTGTCTGAAATCTACATTCTTGCTTCTGATGCAAAACTGTAATTAATTTTGTGCAGTGTTTCAGAATTGATCGTGGTCACTTGAATTTCTAATTTTTCATTCACTTCAAAGACCTTTTTTTTTAGAAGAATGTGTTTAGAGTGTGTGAATGCTCTCTGATGCTAGTGTACTAAATGACTATTTTACGCCTCTTTTTCAATAAGGTGAAACAGAGGTCAAGGCATGTGGCTCTTGTTTATCTCTGTCCCAGCCTGCTTCAGGATGTATTTTCTGACTTATAGGAAATACAATCAAACTTATGAAATTACATCTAAATACTTAGACTGCACAGGATTCACTTCTGTGCCTTGTAGAAATCCAAAAGGCTTCTTTCAGAAATCCTTTTCAGTATAAAACAATTAAGCACAATTTAGGCAATAATTACCCTAATTAACTACACTATAATGTTTGTATTCAAGATTATAGAAACATTGTATCTGTTCTCTACTGCAATAATAACAAGTCTTCCTAATTTCTCTGTATTGATAGCACTTGTATGTGCTTCTTTGTTTGGTATATTTCACTGTAAAAATATTTGTCAGTGAAAGATTGAACAATATGAATGAATTTGATTATGCCATTGTCAAAAACCCCATGCATCACAATTTCTTGTTTTTAATCACTACTGTAAACCTCACAGCCTGAGGGCATAGTTTTAATTTGGGTGCCTTACTAATGAAAAGAAAAAAATAATTGTTTTGCCTGGATTTAATAATAAGCAATAAAATCAGCCAACCAGATTTTACCTCTGCATTCAATCTCTTTTTTATTATAAAACATTTTTGTCCTTTTTTTAGATTACAGGCGTAGATACCGAACATTTTACTAATAAATATTTCAGTTTGCTTATGAAGGCTAATGCTGTCATCTGAATATGGAATTATATTTCTTTCATGCTTCATTATCATTTCATGGTAGTAATGACAGTGAGGCGATGGAATATTTACAGGCTTTTCAGAAGACATTTATCCAATACATTTCCCTGAAGGGCACCTAGGCTTAAAGATACATTATCCTTTTATAAAACACTGCCCAGAATCCCAATTTCTGAATCAACCAATCAGAACTTGTTTTGCAGCAGTTACTGCTAAAACCCTCAAGCCAGTCTCATATTAATCCTGTGAATCTGGTGTGTGTGTGTGAGTGGAGAGCTGGGGAGGAGGAGAGAGGTAGCATTCAGTCCTGAATCATCAGGCTTGGTACTTTAAGTAAAATATGTATTTCTTCTGTATTTAGATAGTTTTTCAAACCTGTACTTAGAACATTTCGTTGGAACCGGATAGACTGCAGTAGTAAAGAATGGTTGTTAAAGTGTGGATGTATCCTTTATTTAAAATTTGTTAGACTTTTGCATTAGCTTACAATAAGTAACCTTGTCTGTTGTATGGCTGTTAAATGAGCAGATTCCTTGGATCTCTGTCGCTGTACATAAATACATTAATCCATTTTATTCTTGAAGTAATCAGGCTTTCAATCTGTTGCTCAGTAGTTGGGTTCTCTTGCAAAGAGTTTTGTTTGCTTTGTGTAAAGCTGCTGTAAGAAGCAGCACTTATTTGTGTCTATGTAAGATTATTTTTAAATAAGGGAAGAAAGGAAAATTTTACACGGCTATAATACCTTTCATCCAAAGGGCTTCATAAGAGGCAGTGTGTTACAGTGATTATTATGTTGGAATATGTTACAGGATCAAGATTTTGCTTCTGCTACTGGCCTGCTATACTGGTATTTGTCTACACTGCATTTGGCAGAGCAATATAGAGATTTCTTTTCAGATTCTAAAAGAAATCCAGCTGATATACACACAGCTCTGTAGGAGCTAGTATACTCTGTGTCCTTTGTTAAAGCTAACTCGAGGATCTCTGCTATATGGCAATAAGTAATTTAGACATAACATGCACACCATGGAAATTAATATAGTGGAAAGATCCTTATACTGGCAGTCCTTGGTACTCAGTGTACTGTAAGGTGGCAAAAGGTGAACTTTTTAGTGAAAGATGTAGAACAAATTTTCTTAGAAAAAAAATCCACTGTAATAACAATGCAGAATTATCTCATCTAAGAGATGGACGTCCTAAATTACATGCAGCTTACCTATCTCCCTCAAAGGGTTGACTATATAAATTTCTCCATCCAGGAGTTCTAATTTAGAGTTTAAGAATACTGAGGTATTTCAAAGTTTATGCAATATTTGCCACTAAAATAATTGACATATACCATCTGTTACCACATGCACATACCCAAGACACTGCATTTTACCCCCAGAAGGGGTGTAGAAAGCATGCATGTCTGCCAGAAAAGTTGAGTGGCTCTGGTGAAGTAGTTTGAAGTTATGTTGATGCTCTTTGGCAGCCAATCTCAGTGCTTCTGGTAGTCCTGTAAGCAAGCACTTTTGCTCCTTTCCTAAAATGTGAGCTTTAAAATTCCATGGGCAAGTCACTGTGGGGCATATTTTTAGTGGGCTTGAGACTCAGTTCTTTCTCTGACAATTTGATCTTCATTTTTGCACACATTAAACAATTTTCAGAGCAAGAATAAAATAAAATAAATACCTGCATATTTTCTGCTCTAACTGCTTGTTTTGTGCCTGAGAACAGATAATTAGAGATAAATGTGCTCAGATGTGCACCTGCATATCAATTTGGCTGCAAAAATAATTTGTTGTGCAGTTCCCAGTGTCTATCAATGTAACAGCTACTGCACAAAGAGGATTTACCAGGTCTTGAGCCCCAGATGTTGTTGAAAGAAAAGCATAAGTCTCCAGTCTATACAGAAAGAGCTCCTAAGGTGAGACCAATATATTCTCTTTTCTTTGGCAGGATTAAAAGATATGCATACAGTATCCTGACCACTGATTTACAAATTGTTAGTGATTCTTGAGCTAGCTTGCATTTAGATGTGGTTAATTTAGAAGATTTCTTTGTTTCTACAGTCATTGAGCATCTTTTATGCCCATCAATATGGGACCGGTCATACCCAACGCTATTCTGATAAAATAAGAATTCTTTGTGTACCTTACATTGGCGCTGAGCACTTCCTCTTATTTTCACAACATCAGAAAAAAGAGACACCTGACATTTGAGCAGAAATCACTCTTGGTGGCTGTTAATCCCCAAAAACCACAAAGCTGTTCCACAATACAATTTAATTCCCAGTTAAAAATCTTGGGTATATCTTCACTAATGCTGTTGTTTTCGCTCTAGTCTCCACTGAAATGCTTAATGATTTCTAATGTCTTCTAGGTTCTAAAACAAGATTTATCTTGTAGATTGTTTATACTTGTTCTGTTTGAAGACTATAGATATAAACATGGTGCGAGTTACCATTTTCGCAGGCTGTTTGTGTTGGGTTTGCAAATTTCAATGCAGCTGATGTTCCAGTAATAGTAAAGATTCTGTTTTACATATCTTCCTTTGTTTGGAATATCTATAGCTGTAGTAGTTTGAGATACTAATCTAATGCTGTTGAATAACTGGTTTATAGAATGGTGGCTGTAGCTATGTGCACTGCATATCAACGTTGGTATCTGAGTGCTGGAGGTACTTTGGAGCACTGAGGAGAAGGTGCCAACGTGATGGTGGATTGTGGATTCATAATACATATCATGGCTTGAAATAGATGTATAGTTTGGTATGAATGGCAAATGAAAGGAACTGGGCAGATCTTTAAAAAACGTGACTTTTGTCTAAAACCCCTGCCCTCTTCCCAAATATAGAACTTGAATTATTGGGCTAAATTTAAAATGCTTAGATTCAGGGTTTGGGGAGGTGCAGAAAAAACCCTGATTTCTGTGAACAATCATCTTAATAAATAGTGTCATAGTTTGTCCTTTTTGGTTCCTCTCCCCTCAGTCTACAGAAATGTCTGTCCTTGAAGATTAGGTGCTCTGGATTCATGCAGATCCTTAGTTGTTGTAGTGGGAAGGATAGGTCTGCATGACAATTGCTCAATATATTAGATACCTATAGGGTTCACTTAGTGTGAATATTTCCGAGAATTAATATTTGGAAGCAGCAGCATGAGCTATTTCTAAGATCTTTCAGAAAAAAAAAAAACCTTCCCTCTTTATGATTTACTTTGAAGAATAACACTTTCTTTCCAGAACTTGTTTCAGTAGGTTGGCTTTAAGAGCATCAAAGGAATGAGACCTCTCTAAAGTGAACACTAAACTGAAGATATATTTGATTACAAAGGGGATTGTGCATAACAGTAATTTGTATCTCTAAATAACCTCTCATGCAGTAGATTTACGGTTGAGATGTGTGAGGGGGTGTGCCTCATGCTACAGGATCATAAAGCTTGTAGATAAAATGCAAGATATTGCTAGAGCATGTCTTTCACCCCTGTGAGTGCTAGGTATCTCATCCTACAGTAAGGCACTTTAAAAAAAAAAAAAAATCCACCAAAATCACAATCAAACAAAAAATCCGGGGCAAATACATTAAATTTAAGCAATCAGGTTTAAACAATATTAAAAAAAAAAAGTACAAAGTTCTGCATAAACCAAAATTTTTCCATCTGCAACTTAATTCTTCCTGAATAAAAATTGAGGTATAGACAACAACAAATAAAATCCAATAATCCAACTTGCTTTCAGGTGTAGGTAAGAAAAGTGTTGCATGGTGATGGTCACAAAATTATTCAAACACATTGCTTGATCAGATCATTAGAGAGCCATGCAAAGAGGGAAAAAAATAGTAACTGTTATGGTGTTTGCAGTAGGAAAATCTTTTGCATGCTGTGAAAGATATCGCTCCTTGCCTGAGCAATTAAACTACTTGAATGCTATGGGATGTTTTTATTTTGGTGTCACTAGTCTGGTATAATCTGTCTCTAGTTTTGGGACTGTTGTAACTTTCTCCTTTTCCTCAAGATGAGCCCGTTAGCATGCGTTGAGTGCCCACTGTAATCTTGATTTCTCTTCCAGTTGCAGATAACAAGAAAAATGTTATAATTACACTAGACAGGGTTCTGAAATTGTGATTATCTAAGTAATATCTTAGTAATTTTGCAACACAGGATTTATCCAATTTTTCTTAAGAGTCAAAGACTACTTTTCACCTTGTGCTTAACCGGGAAAAGGGGCTAACCTCAAGCAAACACCTGCCCCCAGTACCCATCCCTTAAACCTTCTGATAAATCCTAAGCAGCAGCATATGACTGTTATTACTCGAGAGAATTTGAACTCATAACATTTGAGATGAAAAAAAAGGACTCAAAGCTGCTCACCAATCAAGAATGAAACATTTCCACTCTGCAAGTCTTGTCTCAACAAAGAATAAATCTGTAAATCATTAACGGTATTTTTCCTTCCTTCCCTCTCCCCCCCAACCCGGAGTGTGTGTCACCATGTGTACTGGTTTAAGGCAGACACAACCCCTTGTAAAGTCATCATGGCTGGAGTCTGGTACAGCACTTGCTTTAAAATCCACTTTGATCAGTGAACATTAACCAAAGTGTCGACAAAAGGTCATTTGGCCTCAGGGAAGAAATAGAAAATTTTATGTACAGAATACATTGCAGAGAGTACAGGGTCATTATAACTATGAGAATAGCTGTTGTGTGGGTTTGTTTGTTTGTGGGTGGTGTTTTTTTTTGTTGTTTTTTGTTTTTTGTGGGTTGTTTATTTTTAAATTTTGTGGTGGTGTGTTGGTTTTTTTTTTTTTGTCCATGGCTACTATATGACTTTGAACTTAGCATGGCAGCACAGGCTGCAGAAGCAAAACTCCTCCCTCCAGTGATCACATGAGCCCCTGTGGATTCTTGACAGGGCCAGTAAAGAGCCATGTCCCACAGCAGATATCATATTTTTGACATAGGACTTCAATTGCAAAAATGTTGATGACCAGTGCAAATGTATTGATTTGTGTTTTGGTTTTGTTTTTTGGTTGGTTTTTTTTTTTTTTTTCCCTCAATAGACCAAAGTGTTGTTTGTAGTTAGAAGAGGAGAAGAAAGCTAGTGAAACAGAGTTGAATCTACTTCTTAGAAGCCTGGGTTATCAAACTCATTAATCTACATGTCAAGAGGCTAGGAATGAATAATTGTGTGTAGAATTTATCTGCCAACATGATAGCTACTTTTCAGCTCTCTCTTCAGAGCTCTTTCATTGTGCTTGGCTTTATTATATGCTTTGTCTTTTCTATTTCTAGTCTGTTGGGGAGGTATAGAAATATGTACCTCAGCACTACAGAGGACAGTTGCTTTGAAACATGACACTGGTTAGTTCTTTGCATGCACATTTATTCTTACCTAGGTGTTTAAGCATCAGGGTAGCTTGCAAGATTTACTCTTTGTTCAAATGTTAATTCTTAACATTATGAGTATTATTCCACAAAAAAATCACCTTAGAGGTAACATCTTTGTGCCAATTTTGACAGCTTTGTGGACAATATAGGCTGTTTTATTAAAATAGTGTTCTTGTTAGTAAAGCTTATAAATGATGAGGATTCAGAGCATTTTATAACAATGATGTTTCAAGAATCTCAGTAGAATTGAGATGCTCTCTGTTATTTGCTACAGGGATTTTCATTGCAATGGAAGACAAAATCCAAAACCAAAGCTGGTGTGGAGAGGGTGGTAGAAAGCAGCTTCTGTGAGGATGTGAAACTAATTTCAGTCAGAATATATTGTAACTAACTTTCTGAAAGAGCACTGTCCTGATTCTGAACTTGTTTTATGCCAGTGTGGCAGTATAGTAGTTATCTGATTTATCCAGAATTTCCTCTCTGTTTTGTTTATACCAAATCTGCATGCCTTGGTCTTGCTTAATATGTGTTTTTTCAAGACAAAATGTTCATACGATTCTGATGCCGGAATTTTATTTCAGATGTACAGTAACTGGGAGCTGCTGGTCTTGGCGACTTCCTGGGTGCGTGTGGTGAGGTTTTTGGGGTTCTTTTTGACTAAGATCTATGATAATATACCACAGTTATGGCCTTTGCCATAAAAACCATTAGGCCAGACTAGCCTCCATCTTACTGATACCCAGGAATTCATAGATGGTAGTAAAGTATATTGGTACTCATAGCAAAAAATGTAGGTCCTGTTGGGTGCTTGCTTTCTTTCGCCTGAGTGGTCTGAGGCATCTGTCCTGTTACTTGGCACAGCCAAAATGCTTCACAGTGTTATTACCTGGGTGTTACATTTCTATTCCTTTCCCCAGTTAATCTATATGACACTGGTAGAAAAATTCAGCGTTTGGCCCTTATTACACTGATATTACACTTTTATGATTTGACTAGTGAAAGGTAAATAGTTTGTTTTTAAAGGGTCACGAACAATGCATTCTCATATTTTTACCAAGAGATACTGTAACATTTGATGAAATGAAAATCTGTAATGAGAAAGGGACCGAGCTTTATATTCAGTGTGTATATGGTAACTCGGAACACTGTTTATTGTAACAGAATGAAAGTACTGCAAGTCTAAGTGGTTTCAACGATGTTTCCTTCATCCCAGGAGCATCTAAACCCAGCTTCTGCCTTGTCAGCCACATTTATGATGTGTTCATAATTAAATGTCCACGAAGCTCGCAGCATGCTGACCACAGAGGGGCCATAAGCAGTAAAGATAAATGAGAGAGAGAGATGTAATATTGCTTCACTTGTGGGTTTAGTCTGATGTTAAAGATTGTCAGTGATAATTATTAATATGTGACCTGGTTGAGTCTTTATGTGAACAATCACAATTTTAATAAAGTGGTAAACTCTGCTCTCTCTGTGTAATCTCCCTCTATATTTAACTGGTTTACAATTAATTCTAGAATTTCAGGACAAATTTCAGTTATTGGAAAATATGGTAGCCTATTAATGTAAACATGCTGCTACTAACATTATTATTTAAAGCTTAAATAAGTCTAAAATTTGAATGAGAAATTGAATAAAAAGAGGTGAATAGGAAGAATAAAAAGAACAGCTATAGTCTAAGTTGTGGTAAGGATCAAATCTAATTTTGTCACCTCAAACAAGTCTTAGGAATCCTTCTTTGTTAATATCAATAAAGAATAGCTGGATGTGCTATATTTGGCATTTATAGCCCTGTATACTTGTACACCTAAACTCCAATTTACTGCAATGTGTCCACTGACCTGATTGTTGCCAAAAATTCCTTCGTGGAACTGGAAAACTGCTTTGTTGTTAGATTTGATATTTAAGACTTGCCACTTATCTTCTTCCTTCTGCTTATATCTCTCAATTTTATTTATAGACAATTGACAAAAAGATACATTCCAGCTTAGAAAATTTAAATACTCTAAAGATATTTGCAAAGAAGTTCCACCCTGTGACTAGCACACTGCTAAAAACTGGCCACTGAATATTTAAAAGTTCTTATCTCTCATTTATTTCAAATAATTGCAGTTGTGCAAGGGAGTGTTTTTGTTCAGTTATATCGGGAATTACACTGAGATACAAAACATGATTTTTGAAAGTCCAGTGAGTGTATGTACCAAGGCAACAAGTTACTCTATGTAATGCTGTTTTGGTGTTTTAAATTTGGAGCTATAGGAATGACAGATGCTCACAGTGGTGCATCTGAATTTTGCTTCTTTTTAAAATCATTATAGAGGTGGAAGGAAAAAGGGTGAATTGAAAAAAACAGGTATTTTTAAATTGTCTACAAAGTTTTTAGAGCCAGTTACTTCTTTTGTTGTTACAAAACAAGTAATGTTACAATTTTTCACATAAAGGATTATTTAATTTCCTATTCAGAAACAAATGTTATTTTGGAGTGTGCACCTGTATATCTTTCAAAGACAATAGGGCTGGAATTCCCATCTACTTCGCTGTATTTTCACATACATAGCAGCTGCAGTTACTAGTTATTACTTACCTAGTTACCGATTACCCAAGTGCTTCATAAATTCAGGATCAGATTCTGACACTTTTACAAATATTTGTTCTTTATGATTTTTTTTTTTTTCTGAAAGGTGAAAGGAAATTTTTCATCTGAGGAATAATAACTGTGATGACTGAGTAGGTAGAACCAAATTAAATAACAGATATGTCCCATCATGGTCTTACTGAGGAATTAATGGGTTTATTTGTGAAGCTAGATACCATGTAGCCTTAGTAAAAATAGGAGAAACTGTCTTAGAATTTTTTACTTTTAATTTGGGAAGAACAGTGGAAGCTGAGAGGTGAAAATTCTATTTATTTTAATTGACTGCAGGGCATAGTCTAAGCACAGAATACTATCAAACCATTATCTGTTGCCTAATATGGGTGCTTATGTAGTAGCAGCTTTATGCTATTCTGCTATGTATTCTGCTATGTATGTTGCTTGGTTATCTGTGCTCTAAAAGGTAAGGTTTATCCCTAAATCCAACCATTTCTTTAACTCACCAGTGTATGCAAACTGTTAATGATACTTATGTGATGTGTACATCACACTGAGTCGTAGTTTTAAGACATTAATAAAAGTAATTATAGGTGCTAATATGGTTAAAAAAAAAAAAAAAAGGTAAAATTCAAGGAAATGTTTATTAAATGCAATCATTTATTGGAAATAAATGCTGTGGCATTGTCTTTGGTAGATCAGCCCAAGCATTTTATCAAAGTTTGCCTGTCAGACTTGCATGTCTTTGCAAGCTTAATTGATGCTAATAGACTTGAAAAGAGGAGGAGTAAACTTAGAACATAATGCACATATAAAGATCCAGAGAACTGGTAACTAGTTATAAATGCATCAAAGTGCTTTCAAATGAAAAGCTTAAACAAAGGAATAACATTTGGATAATAAAGAAGTCCATTACGCTTAAATGGAAAAAAAAAAAAAAAAAAAAAAAAAAAAAGGTGTTCTGTCAAATCAATACTTGTAGTGTAAAATTAATCACACATTTGACGAGACATGATTCTGTGTTATTTCCACCTACTGTATCTGATTCCATCTGAACATCCATTATTAATAAAATAGTCTCTCTCAAGAAATTAATTATCCCAGAATAAATACTTCCATTTTTTAATAAAATGTAGATTTGAAATATTATTTCAAAATTCACGCAGTAGAGATATTTCTGGTGAATATTTTTCTCCATCACACTTAATAATTGTATGTTTCTCCCATTAGTTCTGTTCACATTCTACTTATCCTTTTCTTATTTTACACACGACACTTAACCGTGGCCTACATAGAAAATGTCACTCAAACTTAATAGAGGCTGAGTACCCTTGATTTTAGGAGCACATAATATCAATCTTTTTTCTACAAATTTAGTTCTTCATTTATTTATTTTCTACAAATAAATATAAGGACTATCATCATTGATTGCTGCTTTTGAATACCATAAACAGAGAATTTATGAAAAAAGCTGTTAGTGTTGTAAATGATGAGGGCTCTGGGTGGTGGGAGGAAACAAAATGAAAAGATCTAGTCTTGTTTCTGCTCAAGTAAATGAGAAGAAATATTGAGGAGAGTCAACAGTCATGACTATTTAGATTAGTATGTTTAAGGGTTTTCTGAGAGTCAGATCTGTAGGACTTGATTTGATCTTCCAAAGGATCTTCCAAAGTAAATTGCAACCTTACATTTTAGTCCTTTGTAGGAAAGTCTTTTTCATCAGTAACTTCTTTTGGTTTATGTCTGTATTCCATAACCTTTTGAATAATTTTATAATAACAGATTGTGATAATCCGCATTTCTGCCTTGCAATCAATAATTTTAAAAGAAACTGAAAACCATTAAGCATTTAACGTTAGGCCAGTATAACTACAGCATTTTTGCTGTTCTTTTGTTTGTAACAAAATCTGAAAAGAAACTGAATGAAACCAAATATTTAATGCTTACTTCTGAGAAGTAACATATCTAAATCATGGTCGTTCTGTAGCTTTCAAAATTGTAAGTATTGGGATCCATTGTTCAAACATTGTTCACTGGACTATATCTACATCAGTGGATTGCTACTCCTCCATATTTTTTTTTGTCTATTTGCGTAAAAAAGTCTAATGAGAAAACAGGAGTACACTCACTTTTTTTGTTGAAACATATTAAGTTCTCATTGGCAAACTTTGGAATGAAAATGTGTTAAATTCCATTCTTTTGTAGTAGACATTTGACCGTGCAGTTGCTTTTATATTATTTTATAATGTTGTCAATTTTATACTAGATATTCCAAATTAATTATAATAATAGAGCATGTTCATAAGACACATTTGCCTATGTGCTAGATAATGAAATATGATAATATACTTTGCAAGACTGCAATGTAATAAAAGAGTTCAGATTTGCTATATAAATGTAAAGAAGTAAATAAAATCACTGCAGATGATATATTTTATTCCCAGTACACATTATATACAATAAGCAAAGTTTTCACAGTGGGAGTTTTGAAAAGTGTCCAACTGGCTTATGAAATTTTACTGGCTTTTTAAACTGTTATCTTGAGACATGTGACGGGACTTAAGTTTAGACTCTTATAAGCACACGTGCCATTGACTGTCAACGTGTAACTATCAAAATTCTTAGCTAACGAGCTGCTACTGAGAAAAATTCTCCTTCCTTACTGTAGATATCTGATAGATAGATGGTTAATCTAGAGGACAATAAGTTAAAATTATGGCCTTGTTGAAGTTAATGGTAAAACTCTGACATTTTCCTGGCTTGGGTCAGGATTTATTATAATGCCAACTTGAACTGTAATTTAAATTGGAACAGTTGGTTTCAAAACCAATAAATAAATGTATTTTAAAAAGAAAACAAACCCCAAAGTAGCAGATATATGTCGTCAGGCATTGGCCACAGTGCCTACAGTAAGGAACTGAGTGGAAGCCAATGCTTGGAATAGCTTACAGTCCCTGATCCTCTATGTCACAAAAAATGTGTAGGATGTATAGGCAGTTATCTTTCCTAACTTTGGGAAAGTACATGATGAGTACTGTATCCTTAAGTGAAAGAGAGACTTTGGGATTCAAAATACTGCCAGCTGTTGAGTGTTAGCTTGAGGGAAATTATTAGAGGAAAACCAGTATTAAACCCTTTGATTCTGGTAATGTTGGAGATACCAGTTTGCCTATGAATATATATATTTTTTTTCCTATTTTTGTATTTATAAAGTAAACTTTTTGTTTACAGCAGTGAGTGTCCTGACAATCAAATTCTAGAGATGGTTTAGTTTTATTACATCCCAATTCTTTTTCTATAGACCTGGATGTGCAGATGAAAGACACAAACCCAGACTTTTTAACTAAATCTATCTTGCTGTCTGGATGTAATTCTTGATCCAATGCATGGAAGTACTCCATGCAAAAAATACTGTTTCATCAATATTTGGACTATATTCACTAAAACCAGGGAACTGTTGTGCAATGAACTGATAGTGTCCACCTTTCTTCATGAGTTACAGTCTAGTAAAAAAGTCAGAATTCTTTAGAATCATTGAGCTGCTCAGTAAGTGCAAGTTCTTGACAAAGAATCTAGACGTTTAGGGTGGTATGGCCTTTGGGGTTCACTGAGTAATATGGGTGTTGATGGCCTGTATGTCTCACTTAATCAACCATATGTCCTTGAAAACCATAGAAACATTGGCTAAATATACCTGAATGAGCTTTATGTGTATTAAACAGAGATAAATGCCATTGACAACTGTATTTGAAGTGGTAGAGTTTTAGTTGAGAGTTATGTTCTCTTGATGACTCCATTTCCCTTGTGATCTGGTATTGGTGTGATGTGACCTGCATTCTGAATAAAGAGTTAATAAGATTTGGTACAATTAAATATCACTTTCTTCCTAAAGTTCAAAATCTGGTAGATCCAGAGTGAAGTGGAATGGGAGATTTGCATAATGGATTTTACCAGTTTCACTGTTAGAAAGACAGGAATATTTTTCTTGCATTTTTAAAGCATTCATCAGAAGTCTTGCTGTTGAGTAGTCAAATTAATTAGAATAAAACCCCACACCCAAACCTTGTATTTTGTGAGCATTTCTCACAAGTTTTTTAATTTTAAAAACTACCCACATCATGTGACCTCGTGCAGAACTGATCAAAAATCAAGCTTAACTATATTTCTAACACAAAAAATAATTAAAAATGAAAAAATATAGGAAATTGAAATTTATAAACTGTCACTCATATGAGTAAGTTGTGTGAAAAGAAGGATGAAGTAGGTTTTTTGTTTAGATTTTTAATAGCTGGTTGCTTGTTGCTCTTATCAGAATTTTGATATATCCATGTTCTTTGCTTGATCTTGAATAAGACCACTATGAAACTTGTGGTTCTTATTGTCCTATTTTAAGCTTGTAAATGATGACAAAGAGGTTGACTTGGGTGCTTTAATTGTGTTCCAGTTTTCTTCTAGTGACATAATAGAAGCAGATGTTGTGTTAAATGTAACTTTTCTCTTTTAGTACAAGATTTTCTGTGTGCCTGCTCATCAAGTGGGTCTAGCAGATAACTATTCTGTAGCTAGTGTTTGATTAATAGGATGGTCATGCCCACTTACCCCCCTACTTGAAGGTATGCGCTTTCGTTATAAAAGAAAATATAAATGGCATTGATCATAGCTGAAAAAATGGCTCCTCCTGATGTCTTTCTGAATGGCAGTTGTAGAATGCTGTCTTTAGGGAGAGCTTGCTGATTCTTGATTCATAAAGCCATACTTTTTTCATGTTAAGAGGTAAGAAGAACTCAAAGTAGAAATGGAACTAGTGCCAGAAAATACCAAGGGAGATTCTTCATTCAGATATTGGGAAGCCGACAGTTAAAAATACTCTTGTTCCTTTTGCTAAGTGTTGTTATTACCTCTCTTTGATTTCTGGAATTACCAGTGTACCACTAAGGTTGAAGCTGAGAACTATTGTTACTAGTTCTGCCACAAATTTTGAGGATTTATGCAAAGTTCTGTTGCTGTGATCATAAAGAGACAAAGAGGATATCAGTTAACTGTGCTTTTAGATAGACTTTAAAGTTGACTTTCTCAACTGATTGCATTTACTTTTTTCATTAAACATTTGGTTTTAATATTGCAAGAAGCAGTTTTATTGTTTTGGGATACCTCATGCTTTTTTTTTTTTTCATTGTCGTGTTTCGATTCCATCAACTTTGGAGTTTCTCTGGATCTAGGAATGCAGGCAAGAAACAAGAGAAGAAATAACACAATTTTGTTAGGGATGGCATACCTCAAACTTATTTGACTAAGACCTGTGATGAATAAAACTCCACCACAAAAAGAGTTTTCTGTTTAAGTTTTGTTCATGAAATGTGACCTGGCCCTTCTTTGTAACCTGATTTTTCCTATTGGGGGTTTGCAGTTCTCCTTTTTGAAACTGAGGGATTGTATGTAATTTATTTCATGGGAATGTTTTATGCTTGCAAGAGATGAACAGATGTTTAGAAAACAAAGCTACTAGTCACTAGTTTTGTTACAGCTACACTAGTGATCAATTGTATGAATTTTATAGTATAGCTGTATTGGAATGGATGTTTCAGAGGCATTTCAATCAAAAGTGGTGCCATTCTGAGCTTGAAACAGGCTTAGATTTATTTTTCTAGCAGTGCAATCCTCAAAGATTATACTTCATGCACCATTTTCAGGCATGTCAACATCCCTTACAAAATACAAAGATGAGCGTTATTTCATAGAGGTGGCACAAAATAATACAATAAAATGGATTTATTTCATCTTAATTTATTTAAAATGTGCATAGACCGAACTGGGGTAAAATCTGTGAGATGAAATATCTTGTTCACATGAATATACAGGAGAAAAAAAAAAAATAAAATCGACACTGTTCTGACTTTGAAAGGAAAAGAGGAACATGTGGCCTGACTTTACAAGCATGGATGGAAGCTGGTTTAGTGATACATTTCACAGTGTTTGCATATAGATTTAATTTTCTGATGTCCAAAAATATATGTTCACTGTAGTCTGAACTGTCCTGTAAACTCTGTTTGTTAATAGTATTTAGTGGCTATTGCATCGCGATTTTAGTTTCTTTCCCTGGCTGTGCAGCCAGTTTGAAGCACTACCTAGTGACATAAGGCATAACCTCTGCTAATTATCATTAAAGATAAAACTTACTTTTTAATGTCATTAGTATTAGTACTTTAAATACAGTTGTCAGTATAGAGCTGTACTGCCTCAGTGGTACTAAGTACATCTAACCTATGATTAATCTTTGCCTAGAAAATGAAGTTTGACAGCATAGCAAGGCTTAAGTAGATAGGAAGTATACATGTAGTCTAACTTCATTGTTCTGGATGGTCACATCGTACACAGTTTGGGCTATGTTCCATAGGATGTACCTGACCATGATCTAAGCTGAAATTTCTCTAGAACTAGTTCTCTGCATTCACTTTTATATATGCTTAGTTTTACTTTATCAAATCTAACATTCCTCCATCTCCCCACCTACAGCTTTTCCATCTTTCCCCTCTACTTCTTATTTCAGCATATAAATGAATTAAAAGCTGGGCTGCTTTGATTTCCCCCCCTCTCTTGTTCACACCACCTGTCACGGACAAAACTGAGTTATATCTCACAAAACTTTACGGGATGACAAGATGGGCTTTATCCTCTTACAGGAGGGACCACATGTGAACCAAATGCTCTACTTCAGGATCTTCTGTTTCAGTTTGAGTGTCAAACTGCCAAAACTTTAAGTGGGTATGTCTGTTTCCACAGGTGAGTTTTTGCTGGCTATAGATCTTGTAACACAAAAAACATTAGGCATTGTAATGAGAAGGAGTTTTAAGTTCTAATTCTAAATTTAACCAAGCATCTGCAGATATGCAAAAAGATATCTGTCTAAAGATAGTATCTTCTTAGATTCACATCAGAAAATTCAAATGATTGTTTTGTAGCCAAATAGTCTATTGAAATAGCATTGAAATTGAGTAAGCTAGTTCTATAAAATTATACTACATTATGCATGACAGTGTTAAATTTTACTTTTAAAAATCCATCATTTCTTATTAAAAGTTTGTAGTTATTACTATTCTGACAAAATTATCACTTATATTTTTAACTGACATGATGTTAAATAAAAAAAAAAAAAATCTCCAAAAAATGGGTGAATGCAATGCAAGAATTTCATTAAAAGGAAGTATGGCATGGTGGCATCCCAAGATTTATGATTGATGAATTATACTTTGTATCAAAAATAATATTAAGCACTGCTTTTCATACATCAGAGTAGCAGTGATATTTTTTCAGATTGTAGCTTTTGTTTTGCGTTTGTGAGACTTACAGTGAAAAGTGACCACAGAAGCAAATACGTGCTGTTTACATCTAAGAGGTAAGCGTAGAGTTTGGCTTTACTGTTGTCAGCCAGGAGTTCCTACTGAGGAGTGTCATCAGCCTTTAGAGGGTTTTATGGATCTGAAGTCACTTGAATTGGGCTTGACTGCATTAAAGGGGCATTACATGACAAGCTTTAGGTGACTGGTTTATCTACTTGCAGTGTTACAGCAGTCACATTTCCTTTGCTGCTTGTTACTTGAAGACTACAAGGGGTCACACTGTGTCAGCTGATGTGTTGGAGTGTGAATGATACCACAGTAAGCATAGGATTAACAGAAAAAGAAAATATAAATAGTGTTACCAGGGCTTTGGCAAACATTGCCAGAATGCCAGGTTCTGGTGTAAGAGCATCACAACGCTGAAAAATTAATGGCTTTTGTTGTCAGCTGCCTTGCTTACTTTCATTCCATCTCTGTAGATACAATGTGTTAGGGTCACTGCTGAGCACCACAAGTAAATGCGAAACAAAGGAATGCTAAATCTGGGGCAAAAACCGGCAGCTTCGGGAGCCTCTGACCTAGAACAGAACATCTTTGCTCTTATGTGTCTAAGGTGAGCAGAGGGTAAGAAATTGCATGAGTGCAGGAGACTAATGCAATAGAAGTACCACAAACAAAAGCAGTATCAAACATGAGAGACAATTTGGATTGCACTGAGAGCAAATTCATCAAACCTCTGTAGCCTGAAGATGACTGCCAGACAGGGTATGCATTTAATTTAACTATGTATAATCACCCCCAAACTGTTGTAAAAATAATTTTTAAATTTTCACCTGCAAATAATGTACTTCGTGTCCTAAATAATGATGGGTGGCACCGAGACGTGATTACCTTGCTTCATTTGAACTAAATACACAGATTTCAGAAACTGGCTGAAGTTACTTGCTTTGGCAGTGTTTGTCATGTGAAAATTTAATGGGACTGAAAATTAAGATGGGCTAAATACAGGTTCTAGATGGTTTGTCTCCTGAAATTTTGGGAGGAAGTCTATGGGATCGAATTGTGAACAAAGATGTACATTTTTGTACCTGTCTCTTAGGCTTTTAACAATTTAATTGAAAGCCAGGATCTGAATACCTGTAAATGAGGACAAATATTCAGTAACTTGTTCTGAACCTGGTTCCGTGTCTTTTGAATGTAAATTTTCTTATGATGGCTCTGCAGCCTTGTGCAGCTGGTAAGGTAGTGATACATGAAGCACATAGAAAAATGATAAATTAGTTGGGAGGATCCTACCTCTTGAGTCCTTTGTTCTTTAGAGTGGCCTGGTCTTTAGAAGGCCAGATGGACCATACTCTTGAGATGTATTGGATCGTTCATGTAAATAAAAATCAGTTCTGACATGAAGGAGAATGGTGCCTAGGTGAGAGGTAAAGTGGTAAAATAATTCTGTTATTACAGACTGACAGGCTTTTAACAGGAGATAGGCATGGCCTTGTTTGTGAGGAGCTACATAGTTCTAAATGAGGTGTTGGATTGGCTCTTGCTTGAGCAGCAAGGAGTTCTGTAATTATCCTGAATGTCTCAAGCTGTTCAGCTGGGAGGACTGAATACTAGAAGGGTGCTTGAAATACTTTGGAAGTATTGTGTAAGTTTTCTATGCTCTGCCTGGGTATGGTGAGAGACCTTCAGTGCCCACATTATGTATTCTTCCTAGCACACAGTACATTTGGGTTGCTATTGGTAGAACTGAATTAGATGGGTTTAAATGTTTAAGACTACTTGCTGCCCTGGGTTCAGGGTGTTCTGTGGGGTTGGGTAATTGGGATTAGCTCTGTCTTGGAATGGCTGCTCAGATAATCCTTCGGGAATGGTTTGTTTGTGATATAAGTTCATTTGGGGATGGCTCCTCATGTTAGGAGGATAGGTTGAAATCAAAACTACAAGTCATTTTCGTGTCGTGGAGAAGAAATCTGAAGTAGTCAAGAAGCTTAAAGCCAGTGATACACATGACTTCAGCTTTCCTTGATCTTGTGGAAGGTTCTGAGGTTTAACTGGTAGCAAAACCAGTAAAGATATGTTTTATTATAGATATGGTGACGTGGAAGCATGGAAATATTAGGAAATAGTGCAAAACTACACAGGATTTCTCTCTGGTTGCCTTTGATTTCAGTGATTTCTCAAGAGGAATACATACTTTGGGCCAAATAACCTCCTAGTTCTAGAAAGGTGCAAATGCCTCTTGCTGCTTGGTCTATTAATTTGCTGCATGAGAGAAAATGAATAGATTATTCTGTTCTCTATACATGAATTAGCCTGTGAGTGGATAGTATAGACCATCATTTTTAACCTGTTATGTCTGAAAGACATTCAGAACAAGTCCTACTTTTTCTGTCCTATTCCTGCATGTTTTTATGCCCCAAAGCCTCAGTGTTGTTGAAAAAAGAAATCTGTATATTGTTTTTTATTCTGAGTCATTTGCAATTTTGATATATACATAGCTAATCTAGGAATGTAGTAACTAACATGATTAATAAAGCAGTTCAAGTTGTATTTTATGAAAAAATTAAAAATTCAGTATTTTAGATTTTTTGTAGATATCAAATTATTATTCCTTTGAAAAAAATGAATGCTACATATATTGTTTAGCATTTAATATGGGAAAAATTGAAATGGACACGAATTCACATTTTAACTGAATATGCTAAAAAACATATACCTCAATAACAGATGAATGATTTTGCCACTGTTAATATGTCTTTCTTGAATGGATATTTTTCCATTGACTTCAATCTTGGGTTCTGTTCCGCTGACTTTAAAAGAAACTTTGAATAATCAAAAATGTCATATGTCTTTGAACAGGCTCTTGAACCTTTGGTTTTTTGCTCCTGACACCTGGAGTAGATAGTGTTACTGTACTGGTTGAAGTATACAATGCAGAAGCAATGTGAACTCTTAGGTTTGCTTCCATTTTTATCTGGGGTGGAATACAAAAATCATAGCTGGTTATGAACAGCCATTAGCAAAAACTTCTATTAGTGTCAGGTATTGTGTTTTCCTGTTGTACTTTGACACTCACTGGACTACAGGGACACTGGTTTAATGTGATGTATAGAGCTGCAAGGAGATGTTGGTTGCATAATGCACAAATTCTTCTCTGATGTGTCTTGTGCACCCCATTTGGTGGTAGCAACTATGGAAAAAATAGTTAATTTCCCAAGAGAAGGCATACTATACATGTTTGGTGACTAAAACATTAAATAGGAGAAGCAAAATAACATGGAATCCACAGGCTATGGTGTAACCAATTTTATGTCACAGTCTTGACTGAACTTGGCATTGCATTTTCTATAGCACAGTGTCCAAAGTAATGTAATTAGAAATCCCTCTGCCTTAGTACCTTATATATCTATTACAGAAAAGTGTGACATTTGTAGTTCAAATAAATATATGATTTTTAATGCTGACTATCACATAGTTTATATAAATACTGTATTTTGTCTTAGCCTCAGGATAGTCTAATTTGTTTTCAAACTGGTTCAAATATCAATTATGTTGGTGTTCAAATACCAGTTATGTTGATGGGGACAGAATTTCAACGTTTACCATCTCATATCAGGTATGGAAGCAAAAGCTGTATTTGTGTTTGTGTGAGGAGACAACTATATGTACATAAAACTTCACGTGTGCAATGCTGTTGATACCATCTTAAAAGTCATACTGAGACTCTTGTAAATCTGGACCAAAATTCTGTTCTGAAGTTCTTTTATGTGCAAGACTCATAAGTGTGATGGTAACTTCTCTGAAAATGAGTTTACTGGCATTTGGGTTAATTTCATAGGTTCTTTTCTCATTTGTGTTTTGTTTAAAATATTGCTGACCTGTATGGTTTGCCTTTCCGTCTTACAAAAGGAATTTTGTTTCAGCATCTCCTTGCAGAATGATAAAATGTTTTAGGTGTTGTGAAGGAAAAGAGGCTGAGGTTGGTTTGGACTTTATTTTCTATAAGCTGTGATTCTTTCTAACTATAACATACTAGCTTCAGGGCTACTCTACTCTGTCAACTTGTCAGTCTTTAGTCTTTGTGCAGCAGAGTTTGTCCTTTATCAGTGTTCACAATGCATTTATCATGCGGAGAGTATTGCTATAATTCAATTACGCAAAAACAGTGAAACACAATGTAGTTTTAATCAAAGGTGCATTTTGCCTACTAATAAGACTTTTCAGTCTGCTAATATAGCCTTATCTCCAGCTGACTTCCCTGTGTTTCTCCAGGTGCTTCCAAGACCTAATCCAATATTCCCCAGTAACATGTTCCCGGCTCCTGAGAACTGAGAGAGCACCTGACATCATTTTGCTTCCTCTGTCTCGTCATCTTTGAGCATGACATGGTTCAGCTTCTGTGTACTTTAGCCTGTGATGTCAGGAAAAGTGAAAAAGTACTAATAAGAACCCTTCTTAAAAAGACATGGTATCTATATAACTATTACAGACATGCAGCTATTTCAGCAAGAATAACGTTAATAAAGTGGATACTGTGTCTTGAGGTTTGTATTGTTTGTTTGTTTTACCTCTTTTAACATTTGCATCAAAAGGTTTTTTTCTTTGTCTTTTCATTGTCCTTATTTTGTCTTCCTGCTCTACAGAATAATTATTATTTTGATTTGTTTTACTTAAAATTCTAATCTTCTTTTAGCATATTCAGTTTTACCAAGCATTCATATGTTACGGATAAGGCATTAAAACTTATGTCTTTTTTTTTTGTTTTATTATATGTTAAGGTGAATTTGGAGTCTTGATTTCTCTGCAGCTGAGTTCATAGTAACTGATTTTTAAAATGTGACTATGAAAAATGAGTAAGTTATGGTTGTTGTTGTGTTTTTTTTTTTTTTTTTTTTCCCCCTGGGAGCACATTATCCAGCAACTGGGGCTTAAAAAAAAAAACCAAAAAAAACCAAACCATGAAAATACTGGGAAGTTAGTAATGTATTTGAGGCATTTGTCAGTACTGAGCACTTCACTCTATATGGATTAGTTAACAGTTTACCAGCTAATTACAGTCTCACTTTGCTGGTTTTTTTTCCACATTTGATCCTGACTTTTATAAGGATTTATGTTATCTAAATCCTGTTAAGGTTAGTCACATGACTACTAGCACTTTTTTTTGTTGGTATTTATTTTGAGTATTTAGCTTCCCTATGACGGTAGTGACTATGTCCATTCTGAAGTGTGCTTTCCTTAGCTCACTTGAGTGTGTGCCTGTTAAATATAGCATGAACAAAACCATCAATGTTTTACCATTCTTACATTGTTGCTTCTCTTCCAGTTTCTTTTCTGCTTGCAAAACCATTTACAAATGATTGAGTCTGAGATAGGCTGTGCATTTCTTCAGCTGAGGTTCAGTCTTGGCCCCTAAAAATTTTATGTGCCTAGTAAGTCAGGCTTCCTTTAGTGAATGTGCTGATTTCTGAAGAAAGGGATATTCTTGGAATCTTGTGAGTGATGATTAGACCATTTTACTCAGTGAATTGTCCCACCCTTCACTGGCAGCAATCCCAGTTTGATATGAATCTTCTTTGAATTATATCAACAATCATTTTGTATGTGCAATGTAGAAATTATTGTCCTTTAGCATCAGACAAACATCATTTTACCTAAACTCTTTATCAGAAAAAATATGCCTAAGCAAATCTTACCTTGTTTCAAGTTTAGCTCTTTATACATTAGCCCAAGTTAGTTATAGTTTACCAGCTCATACTCCACGCTTACCAAATTTTTGTAGTATTCCTTCCAAGACTACATGATAATGGAACAACTTGTAGTGGTGAGTGACCTTCTCTAGCAGTAATTTCTTCCTTTGGGCATTGGAATTGATTTTCTTCATCCTGGCATGTGAAGAGTCAAATATGCCTCTTCCCCTGACTCTCCCACGAGCGTACGGTGGCATTGGAAACAAATCATGTGAATGCTGCAGCTTTTAGGGCACTCACTATGGCACCATCAGGAAGAGGAGAATGTTTTTAGGTAGTTTCCTTCTATGCTGTGATATAATTTAGTTCAGAAACACCATTTACTGAGGGTTACATTTTGACAGATTGTTTTGGGGGTGTTTGAAGATATGGGTAATAGGGGGATTCATTTTACCTTTACTGTGAAGGCCACAGGCAGCATGTGCCACATGAGAGAATGCACCAAGGAGGATCTCTCTGCCCATCTTCTGGTGAGGGTGAGCCCCGTACTATTGCCTGCAGAGCTAGAAAATTGTAGCTTCTCTGTGCATATTTATGTATACACAAGTTTATGGTTAACACTGGGCTAAATACACTGTCTTTGATTGGATATTTGTAATCCCTTTATGATATTATATTCATATATTTGAAATTCATGAGTAAGTGCCTGCTGCAAGAAAGTCAACATTGATATGAGAATGTAGCCTGGCAATGGCAAAGCTCCTTGCGTGAATATGGTATCATCCATCCAAAGCAAGAGTTCAGTATGGGGTGGTCTAGCATGTATGTATATGGGTGAAAGGAGGTTATATGCCCAGAATGAGGTTATGCCTAGAAATTTGTTTCTGGCTATAGCTATGTAATATTCTTTGAAATTTTTATATATGCTCCAAATAAAATGAAACATAATTTATCAATAAAATAGACATTGGATTATGCTTGTAGTTGCAAAAAATTCAGGGGAAAAAAAAAAGAAAAACAACCAACCTTCTGGAGGAAAAAAATGCAAAAAACTGAATCAGATCAAATATTAAAAGGGAGCAGGCCAGTATGTTTGGTTGGGGAGAGTTTAATTTTGTTTGCCTTTTGCATATACAAAGGGTGAAAGGAGAGGATAGCAAAGAAAAATTGATACTTCAGAAGATGCCAAGTGAAGGTGTTCTTCCTTCATTTAGTGGATTATTTCTTGGAGGCACTGAAACCCCAATTTTCCAAAAACCTCTGGCTTGGCCAGGGATACAGCCAGCAGCATTTTAAGTGTATGTGTGTATATGAGTGAGTATTGTCCCTGAATTCTGCAATCCCCTCTGCTTCAGTCAGTTATTCAGTACAACTAACTTGAGTGGAACTTCGGCCTGAAATTATTTCTTGGGTAGCAGAATGACTGCGGATAAGACAACTGATAAGTAATAGTGCACAGTTCTCTTTAAAGTATATGCACAATAGTTAGGAAAATGCATATACAATAAGTTGTGAGCATTCCCTTTAATTCTAACCAGCAAAACTGAAAATATTTAAAAGTGAATAGTTGGCCTATTCAGCACACGAATAAACATATATTGGCGAGATGTGTGATTCCATTTAATCTCAGTATTGATCAGAAGACAATTGGTCAGCCAATATCCTGAAAACACTGAGAAGAAAAACAGTGGGGAAAATACAAACTGTACTCTCCTGGCATAAATTAACAAAAAACCCCAGATGTGAGTTATATGTATTTATGTAATAAAGATATACTAGTGTAAGGAACAAATTGTGTTAGCAGGCAAACCTCCTGTTAACAGGCAGTTAATGAAAAAGAAGGATGATAGAAATGAGATGGCAAACTAAATGGGTGAATAACCTGTGTGTATAAGGTTTCATGATAAACGAATCTAAACAGCAGTCATTAAGTATAATTTTAACAAGATCTCAAGAACAATAGTATAAGCAATTGAAGAGGCAACAACCCATGGTGGGGCTGTAGCATGTTCTTTCCTTCAGTGATCGTGATAGCACACTAATTATAATTGTCAGTAACAACATCCTGTGGTGAGCAGAAGAGTTTCACCGTCATCTTTACATGAATGTATTGTGAAAGGGAAGATATAGACAACTCTATAAAGAACAGGGGAAGAAAAGAAGGTGGAAAATGTACTGAACTAGATAGCAAAAGCACTTCAGAGAAGAGGATTTTAGATAAATGAAGTAATAGTAATAGCGTTAAGAGCCTTCTAGTCTAAAGGCACAGAAATAATATTGAAAACAACATCTCTGCTTCCTTTTGACAGTTTACAGATTTTAAAATGGAATTCTAAATACCTTTCGCCCTGCAATATGAGGCTTCATTCAATCAAGGCTTTTACATAGGTACAAAGGACTCAGCTCTGAGAAAGGAGGTTCAGCATTTTTATCTGGCAGTTAGAGCTCATACTCTTCCTCCCTCCACCTCTGTATTATTGTGCACCCTCTCTGCTGCTTATTTATATTCACTTGCTTTCTAATTAGCATCCCATAAAGTCACACACTTACAATATATTTAACCTCAACTCATGACACTGTAGCCATTATCGTTTGTATCAGGGAGGATGATTGTTTGAAGACCTGTTACAGGGGACACCTTATTACATGTACATGACAGATATCAATTACAAGAAAGGCCTAATAGGACCATAGTTATTGGAAGCCTACAAAGTCAAATTTTAGTGAAGGTCTCATTCTCTTCCACAGAGGCTCACGAAACGTAAGATTTCTGTCATACTTTTGTGTAAAGATATTCAGAAGAATAAGAAAATTGTATGTTGCATTCTCTTTAGAATTTTGAAGACTATCTTCTGAAATTTAAGGTAGGAAGAAAAGGAATTTGATATCTTGTGATTTCTAAACAGCAAAACCACAAAATGCATATGTAAAAAAAAAAAAAAAGTCTTAATTTTTTTAATAACCATAGTTTCATCTGAGTTTAGGAGGAGGTTTGTCTGCAAATATTTATGTGGGAAAGCCAGTTATTAGCAGTATAATGTTTAGACATATGCATCCTGTCATATTTCTGACATTAGTGTATAAAAAGATCAGTCCTTCAAACTGAAAAAATAGCCTCTTGATATACAAGGAAAGACAAATTTTCTTACATAGAAGTGCCATATAAAAGAAATAACTTAATTTTTGGCAAAAAAAAACCAACCCTGGGTTGGAAAGAGACTATTTGATTATTCTGAAAACTAATCAAACAATTGAAAATTCAAACAGATTTTTTGCTATATCATATAAATCTGGAAATGCTGGCACAGCTTGAGCTATTTGAGCAGTTTGGCCCACTTTTTCCTCTGAGGCATTTAAAGGCCTCAAATATATTGTTCAGTACAAATTCTTCTACTGCTTGTGGACTTTCTATTCAAATTTTATGTATCTATTTCCCACATTGGACGGTGACTCCACTACACGTTGATCAGATAAGAATGAATCATTAGTGGATTAGTGGAGTTTTATGAACATTTCTTTAGTATACTATTCTGTGAGACAATTAATCATTGTTGTGAGAAATGGGTGGGTTTTTTCATTGGTAAATATAATTCTGACATGGTTTCTTTGATTAACAGTGAGGAAAAAAAAAGATGTCACTGTGTCTGTAGGAGCAGAAGTAGACATGTGAAGTCTCAGGCCAGGTCATCTTTTCCACCAACACATGGTGATTGCAAAGCGTGTGTAGTTCTTGTAGAAACTCACGTGGGTGGACCTGAAAATGAAATGGCGCCAGTGTGGAAAGAGTGATGATAACAGGCAGAGGAATTTGAGAGATGTTCTCCATACTTATGGTCTGTTTGTCCCAGCCTTTTTTGCAGTTTCTGAGATAAATAAACTCAAGTGGGAGAAAGAAACAGTCTTATGTGAGAACTACCTTTAAACTGAAGGATTTGGGAAAAATAGAACTAACAAGGCGTAACATCTTTCTAGGAGGAGACTACAGCAGTATCTGTTGTATCACACTCTGTGAAATGGACAGGGCATCTCAAATCTGAGCTTCTGAGTCAGTTCTGGAAATGCTAGATGAGTACATTATGGTTTCTGTTAACATGCTCTCAGTTGTTTCTGAAGCCATATAACCCAACATTTCTATTTTTAGATTAACAAGCAAATATACTTGAGTATTGTTTGCCACACTTAAAGTAGTTAAAAATATGCCCTATCCTAGAACTCCTGTATGCTGTGAATTAATAGATACTGTCATTGATTCAGTGTAATGTGGGGGGCAGAAAACATGAGTCATAGGTGCAAATTCAAGATAACGATCTGAGAGCAATAAAAATTCTGAAATTAGGTGTTAGATTATTGTCAACAACCCAAATTTGATTTTTTAAAACTTGGGCATGTGGACACCAATATTATATTGGTAACATTCTTCAATTTCATGCTCAGTTTTTGAAGTTGTTTTTTTACGGAACAATAGTAAAAAAAAATCTTCATCTATAGGCATGCTAAAATGTAACTAAAATATTGTCTGTCAAAGGATAGGGCTTTATACTACCTGTGAAGATGCTGTAAAATCTGTCATCCATATTGGAAAGCATATTTAAGAAAAGAGATTGTTGGCAGGCAAATTTAGTCAATTATACAGTGTATTTCAAAAGTGATGCATGTTCAGAACTTTGAAGGTTTCATTACAGATCACGTTGTACCTACATTTCTAGGGGCTCAAAGCCTCAGGAAAGGAGGATTCAAAGTTGTATGAATGTGAAAACAAAAATAAATTGAAAAGGCATTTAACTTAAGTTTGTTCTAGGTACTTGGTGAATGAGACACTGGTGTTCTGAATTCTGGAATATAGGACATCCAGTGAAGTTGGAGAAGAGTAAGTGTAAAACAAAAGTGAAGGCTTTCATCCTGTATATCTTTAGAAGTATGGGAACTCTTTGCCAGAAATCGTGTGGGACTACAGTTTTAGCATATTAGATATGTGGGTGGGTAACAAGAAGACCGAGCGTTGTTACTGCAAAGGAATGTTTTGAAATCATACTTCAGTGTAAGACAATGAAATACTTAGGAATAGGTTTTTCTAATATGAAAAATAGTGACCTATAAGGAAATTTTCTAAACATTAAATAATCTGTAAAGGCAAATATCAGAGACAGAATATTAGGCTAGATTGATCTAAATTATCACCTTTATACTGCTTCTGTTCTCACTTTATGTTTACTGCCTATTGAAGCTTTTGCATACTCTCCATTCTTTTGATTTTTTTTGGAAAAACTCAGGACAAGCCAATCTTTTTGTGAGTGGATGAAAGGGAATTGTAATGGAGAGAATCCTGCACAAAGGATATGAAGTTAAAGCAAAATGTTGAGTTTTGCTTAGTAGCTATTTTTTAATTTTCCTTTTTCTTCTAAGGAATATTCTTAATGGGAAGAAATTGTATCTACTAGAAGTATGCATGAGACTTCATCCTTTTAGCTGAAGAAGGCATTAAATAAAGGAAGCCTTTCTGAAGGACCCTATGCTACTTATTTAGGTCATTTTAAATGTCAGTATGAATAAATGGGAGATTATATATCATCCTTTCACCTTAAATTTACAGGTTGTAATATGTAAATTTTGCCTTGTAAGTTTCTTAAAGCAGAGATATTTTTTTAATGTCTTGTAAAAAAAATTGTGTATGACAATGTTTCTGTGAAATAGTAAAACCAAATGAAAGTGTTTGTTATGAAGGATTCTAAGCTTTTGAAACCCTAAAAATAAAGCTTACCTTGGATGGAAAGCTTGGGTTATGATCCAAAAATTTTTACCCAGTGTAGTGAAAAAAATCTGGTGAGTCTATGAGTCTCATTTAATGTATGTATTGGGGGAAATCATGTCTGATTTCCTCAAATCTCACCTTTGTACCTCAAATTTGAAGTTAAATGTGGAGAGTATAAATTCAAGGTAAACCATTTCAATCGATTAGTACTTAAAAGCATATTCTGTTTCTTACATCCAAATGCATTTCAGCATTTTTTTTAAAAAAAGTAATTTAAATTATTAGGATCTGTAAAGAACTGTGTAGTTCTACAGATCTACACAAGCTTTAATAAAGCTCTGTAGCTTTTCAGAATGAGTTCCCAGTACAGGATGAAGGGTTTTTTTGTATTAGCAACTGTATTTTTGTTATGGAAGAAGCTGAATGAAGCTTTTTGATCTATGTTGCATCAGATCAGGTTAGATGAATGGATAGTTCCTGTGGTCTCATGTTTTTGGAATTTGTATTCCACACAGCAAGTTAGAACCATACAAGAAAGTTGTAGTTTCCAATAAATTCCATAGATTTTGCTCCCCCACCCTCCCTTATTTCTCTTATTTGCATCAGAGCTTGAAGTAGAAGAATATATGTTAGAAACTGTGTTTGCATACTGGAAAATCCATGACTGAGTGAAAATAAGAATGATTAATAAATTCATTTTAACTGAAAAGGCAACATGTGAGGCTGATAGTCTTGAGGGCAATATGTGTTGACATGTTAAATCTGTACTGTCTTCAGTGTGAAATTCTAACCTTTGCTCTTATAATGGCAGTATTGCTTTTTTTCATCCATGTTGGAATAGTCAGGGTAAAACTAATTTTTTATTTAAAACTTGATTCAAATTTCACAAGACTAGTTAACTAGCATTTTTTGAAACATTTCACATGGAAACGTTGTGATACAAATAATGCTGTGGGGAAATCACTTCTAAAAGGATTTCTTTTATGGAGCAGAGGACAAAACAACATATAAAAAAAACCCATTGCAACCTCTTATCATAGAAGATACATGTTTAGCTTTTAACTTTTTAGCTTTTCAGTTATTTTCCATAAAGGTAATACTTTCAAAATGTAGTAACCTATACAGAAACGATCTCAAAAGTTGCTTGCTTGCTTTCTGCAAAAACATGCTGTCTCTATTTAAGCAACAGTAACCAGTAATTGTATATCTGTAAACACTACCAACAGAGAACTTAAATAGTATCTTTGGAGTAGGCTAAAATTAGTTTTTGTTACAACCTGTTTGTAAATCACTTGAACCAAATATCTCAAGCTGAAAATGTAAATGTGTTTTTGTTTTTACTGTAGAGATGAGGTCAGCAGAAGTCTGAAACAAATACGATTACTTGGGTGGAAGTGACATGATTTACTTAAATCAGGCAATTTCCCCATTAAAGCGTCGAAGCCTCAACTCATAAAGAGACTCTTTAGCAGATGAACTATTATGTCTTCTAGCATTTGTTATATTAGGTGGTTTGAAAGAAAAGAACAATTATAAGAATGACTGTATTTCTATGTTGAGTGGGAAAAATCCAGTTTTTACAGCAGGGGGTGGCTAATTTTCAGCAGATAAAATAGGGCTGCTTCATAAAAGCTTCTTTATAAATATTGTACAATTAAATATGTATATATATTTAGATTTATGTTGCCAGGATAGGACAATGCAAGGATGAATCATTTGAGCGGTTAGTTTCTTACACTCTTCCCCCACTTTCAATGCAGAAAATCTTTTCCCCTTCCCTTTTCTTTACACCCACTAGGAATAGCATCAATACTGTGAACCTCAGTACTGATGGGTTTTGGGTTGTTGTTTGCTGTTGTTGTTTGTTTTGATTTTTTTTTTTCTTTCCAGCATGCTACTTCCAATTAGCAAGGATTATTAAATTGGAAAAATTTTAAACTGCTGCTCTAGCTTATTTCCAGTATTATGAGCTGAGCCAGAGGCCACACAATAAAACCTGATTGATTAACAAAGACTGTAATTACAGTAACAGATGTCATATTTTCTATACATTCCATGGACTGAAAGTGACTGAAACAAGGAGATTCAGAGTTAAATCTGGAAGTCTCTCTGAGCACGTAAGATCATGTGTTTGACTTTGAAGAGGTTACACAGAAGTGCTTTTAGTGGGTTGTATTGCTGTTGTGGTCTAAGAATCTTTTTGTTCCTAAGCATATTTTCCACCTTTACATTAAATCTGCTCCTCTGTATGCCATGGTATATACATGCATTTGATCAAACTAAAAATCGACTTTTTAACCATAACTTGGGACAGTGTATTATGACTCCAGTAAAAACTTATAAGAAATTCAAGACGCTAAATGTCTGTTGTCTGCACCACTATTGTAGAAATTTCTGTGCATTTACTTCTGGTGAAAGAACAAATAAATATGTACTTAGTTTTGGGCACTGTGTTTCTCAAAGACCAAGGCTGCAAAATTATCTCTGAGATCAGAAGTTCTGATCTCCTGAGCAGCTGTTAAGAGCTGAATATTGTGCTCAAGGCTGAACAAACCTAAGAAATATAATACTTAGAAAAACTTGATTTTAACATAATTAAAGGTTCATTTTAGGTCTTTATTTGTACATTATTTTGCAGTAGAGTTGAAAAAAGATGAAAATCACAAGTTGGTAAAAGTTAATTTCAGTTTTCATGTCAATGCAGTATATCCTTCAAAGGGACCATGAAAATATGCATTAGTTGCACATAAGTGGATCTTGATCTTAGTCCATGCTTCTGGTGATTAGAGCCTGGTGTAATATCATCTTGTATTTTCAATGGGAGGAGGAGCGGGCTGCTGCAGAGGATCAGGAAGCATAGTTGCAGCAGACACATTTGAGAAGAGGCTGAATGTTTAGATTGTCTACAGTGAGGCATTGCTTAAAAATTCAGCATGTAATTCAAATGTAAGAGTATCTCTTCCAAAACTGATGGCTGTGAGCAGCACGTCCAAAAAGAACAGTGTTGATCTTAATCTGATATCTTCTCTTTGACACTGCATTTTACTGCAACTAAAAAATATTTACAAAACTAATACACATTTTAGTTTGCTTTTTCAAAACAGTGAAAGGAATCTGGTAATTTTATCATTATAGTTTAAGCACATCTTTTGACTTTGAGTGTAAGTGAAAATAAGTGGTTAATCTTGACAGTGAATGTTTCTTGGTATTAAAGCACTATATATTGTAAGACCTTGGAATTCAAAATAATTCAAAATAACTTTTTAAATTAAATGGGCACTAAATAAAAAATTTAAATATTTGAATATCTGTGGAAGTGACAGTATATAAAAACAGTCTAGAGTAACTTTTTCATGTCAGTTATAAAACCATAAAGCCAGAGAAGGAATAAATACAATAAAAACACTGATTAATCCCCCTGTGTTGCAGTGCCACTTCATACTGTTGTAATGCGGACCCTTTCCTCTGATATTACTCAAGAAGTACAAACAAGAAGCATTTATTATCTCCAAAGTAGTGTACGCTATAGAGTGCTGAATAAGGAAGTGAGGTATTGCAGCTGTTATCTTCTGAACTAACTGCTACTGCGTGTTGCATGACCAGCCCTGGCAGGGTTTTTGTTCCCATGAATGAATAGGCTATAAATCTGTCGGAGCTGACACTAGCAGCACTGCTGGAGAGTGTAAAGGGAAAATTTGCAGAGGAATCTTGTGGTCTTTGCTTGCCTGGAAAATGAGTTCAATAAAATGGAGGTGATCAGTGCTTATTTATAGGCCAAGCTGATACATCCAGCATTGGCTGTCAGAGTTTAACTTAGTGTTTCCTCATTTATGCTCACTCTGTAAAGCAAAACATGGCACTGTAAAAAGCTTATATAATGCTGTTATACTGTGCTAGTCACTATTGTCGAAAATAGATAAAGCAAAATAAAGGGAGGAAAAGATAAAAGCACAGATAAAATGTATAGGAAGGAAATGGAAGAGGCTGGCAGATGCTAACAACCTGAGAAGGCATGTGGCTGCTCAGAATCATTTTGCTTGAACCCTAGACTGAAGGTGCTTGGCAATTACTGCTGTGTTATAACAGCAGATACATCTTGAGAACTCTGCTCTGGAAGGAAGGTGTGAGGATTTTAGTCTAGTTGAGGGAAAGGACTGAGGAGCTATCTTTTTTTATGTAGAGTTCCTGCTAACACCATATCCTAAGGTATGCTGGAACTGTATATAATGTGTGTGTATTCTGTTTACTGCAGATAGCTTATATGCAGATTAGTGTTATATGGGAAAGTGTTTAAATAAGACCAATCCTAAAATCTAGTTTACTGAAAAGATATTTTGAAATATTTAAAAAATATTTTAAAGTAGATATTAAAAAAGATAACATTTTTATATTTCTTTTTTTGTTGTTGCTTGGTCTGCGAACAAACTCATGGTAGGTCATTTCAGGCCTTTGAAAATAGTCAAGTGTAGTCCCAGTAAAAGTAAAGATTTGTTAAGTAGGGAGAACAGTGCAGTGCTAAGTTTTTCCTTAAAAATGATCTGGAAAAAAAAAAAGGGCACCAACAAAAATTAGTACAAACCACATACAAAAACCAGCATAGCCTGTACATAACAACTGTGCCTGGACTCAGGATGGCTGAGAAAGTTTCATCTGTAAATAATTAAAATCTTTTAAGACCAACTCACCTGATGGAAAGTAGGAGTGGCTTCACTTAGCAAGTTTGTGAAATTTGCTTTACTGGAGCTAGGGTAGCTGTGGGTTTGGAGCTAGCTGGGACAATCTATGGAAGTATGAAGAATCTAAAAACTAGGTTCACTGGAAAATTGCAGCGAAAGGCAGTTTTTTCTCTTTGTCCTAATAATTATCAATTATTTTAAGCTTATTGCCTATACCTATATTTTGTGCTGTGTTCAAAGGAGTTGAAGTAAATCTACATCTTCATATTTCTATCTTGGTGCTATAGTGCACTCAGACCTGTAAACTGTACTGCTCTTGCCTTCTTTGATAGAAGTGACCTCTGCCTGAAAGAAGGGAAGATGTGGAATAACTCCTCTGAGTAAGTGAACTTAATGCATGACATAATGATGCACTGGGGATATATGTTGTTGTTTTGAATAAGTACTTTAAAAATGAATAATATTACAAGAGCCTGAGAGACCACTGTGTTCGTCTTTGATCTGTTGTATTTCTGCAATCAAAGTTCTATTGTAAATGTAGTTGAAGGTCAAGTACGTAAGAACAGTAAATATAATTTTCCTTCTATCAGTGAAATTTGCCATAAAATGAGAAGCAGGTGAAGAGTCAAATTTGTAATCTTTAATTTTTTTTTATTTTTTTTTTTTTTCAGCATGTGCATTCAATTAAATAAGTACTTTAAAAAAAAGACTTGTAGTATGTTTCTTTGGTCTTGCAAATCCTGTTAGGTCTAAGTCTGAGTTGTCGAACTTAAATGTCTTACCTTGCATCTCTTTATGGAAGCTAACATATTTACTGACTTTTATCTAGCACTCTGAAATTTATTTTAGGATCTCAACTGGTGCAAAGTACAGTTTTCTCTTTTTTCTAAAATTGCTTATTATAGTAATAAAATATTTCAAAGACGTTTTGGGCTATTTCAAAACAGACAGACTTTGAAGGAAATTTCAAATAAGAATGCCAAATTAAGTGATAACACTCATTACTGGACTGTTTCACATATCATTCAGGGCTACTCCAGGGACAATGCCTGAGTTATATATAAAAATAATACTTGACCTTTTGTGATCTATTCCATTTTAGTCTCTTGTATCCTGTGATTTAATGAATGAGCCTGTAAATTTTTTGGCAAACATAAAAAAAAATTCCCAACAACGCAAAACAGGTTTGAGTGCTTTGTTATATCTTTGTAATTCCAGGAAAATATGGAACGTGCAAATAGTTTCTGAAAAGCTCTTTCTCTTATATGTAATTGAAACATTAACAATTCCTTTTTTTTTTTTTTTTTTCTTGTGTTGTGTAAAGACCCTAATTGCAAGGAGTGAAAAACACCCGAATGGGTGATTATTCATCACACCAGAATGGTACTTTTTAACTATTTACTGCTACAACTTCTTAAACAGAATAAATCAGACAAGAACCATGGTGGATGATAATGACAGGCATTTGCTGATGTAGTCTGAAGTGGTAAATGTTGTACTATGTGCCAGCTACATTTCTTTAAGTGTGAGTATCTGTGTGGAATGAAGAAGGATTAAGAGAGGGTGGGGGAAAGACCCCTGACAACAGACAGGTGTAAAGCCTCAGGATAAACCTCTCTGAAAAGTTTAGCCAGAGATTTTTTTTTTTTTTTTTTTTTTTGACTGAGAAATAAACTGATGGGAGGGAGGCCAAAGGAGTAAAAGGCATTTGTATTAAAATGTTAATAATTAAAACATGTATTTTACTTTTTGCACATATATAACTGCAATGGTTTAAAGTAATTTTCTAGTTACTGTGGGCCGTACTAAATGTAAGAGCATATACACAGCTGTGTACTTCTGTGTGTACGTGTGTGAAAGCACACATCTGTCAGTGATGTAGGGTGGTATATTCAAGTGGTCATAGTCACAGTGCCTGGCTGAAAATCCTGGTAATCCACGAGTGCAGCACTGTGTGACTACATTAACACTTCACAATAAAGGATAGCAAGTGGACAAATTTGCATGCAAATTAAATTTTCAGTAATATTTCTGCATGCAACTTCCATTACAGTTGGGCAACTTTACACAATTGAAACTGATGACTAAGAAAAAGCATTTATAATTTAGTGAATTACAACAGCAATGTCTGTAATCACCCAGGTTAGCTGCAAAAGTGCCTCTAGGGGTTTGATTAGAAGAAGGAGAACCTTTAGGAGGCTGATGAGGCTGCATCTAGCACTGTGAATTGAAACAGAGTAAAAGAAGCTGTTATAGCCTCGGCTTAGTGAAACAAATCTAAGACTAACCTATGTAATACAGGCAACTTCTAATCGGTGAAACAAAATTTATTCAATCAAACAATAAAGAGCTGTTAATAGTATGATATTTATATCAGAACCAAGGCTACATTTTGTAAACTGTATATGCAAGACATTTTTAAATGCCCAATGAAAAGGTGATTGGTGACATGAAGAATACAGTGAAAGGGATATTGTTTAGTCCAGAGAAGTATAAAACAGTCACGACCACCCATGGACCTTTCAACATGTGTCCACACAATTTCTGCATATGTAAAAGATTTGTTTTGTATTTACATCATACACGGCTGGTTTTGTGCGAGATCCATGTGAAATAGAGATGAATAATGCTGAGTCAAAACTCAGAATATACTGCCCTCTCCTGACAGTTGAGTCAACATAGGAGCATGCAGGTGAAATACTTCATTGACTTTTGTTAGAAGATAATTTGGTGCTCGATCCTTCAGCCTTATGCTTATATAACTTTAAAAGGCTCTTCCACTGTGATAGTGTGTTTTCTTTTGTCTTTCATTATGAAAAAAAATTAACGAGAGTATTATTTGCTGACATTCATACGTTGATCATCTCCTGTTCCAAATCAGAACCTTACAACATTTTAAAAATATTTCCCATGTTGCTTGTTATCAGTTTACTTAGATTCAGAATTGACTCACTAGCAGATTGTTGAAGATCATTAAAATCATGACTTAAAGTGTTGGCAAGGTGATAATGAAATTAGTATTTCCTCCATAAAGAGGTTGTTTTTTCAGGGGGGGATACAATGATCAGTGATAACTGAAAGTAGGAAGAAGTGCATGAGAAGTATCAGAGTATTATATTGGATTGTAAATTGCTCATACTGCACAGAATGGGTTTAGTTGGAAGTGTGTTGTCTGGTAGCAGTCATATGGACCTCTTAGATTTTTCAAATATTGGGTTCTTCCACACATTTGAAGCCAGGTTGTGAAATACCAGTTATGGAAATTACTACTGTTTTTTGTTTGATATTGAGATTACCTCTTGATCTGTTCTTTGGCAATAAACCCTGGCATTTTTCCCACTTATTCTGAGAAGGTATATAATGAAGAAATGAAAACCTTTTTGTCAATTATTTGGAAAACCTCAGTGAAACTTTCTTGCCTTCAGTAGGGTATGTCTGATGTCCTCTTGAGAGTTAATGGCTCTATTATTATCTGATTTCTTTTTTTTTTTTTTTTTCCCCTAATTCCCCCTGCCCTTCTTTCTTTTGATGTGATTGTCTCTTCCATTTCTTCTACTCTTTTTGCAGGCCAAGTTGTCATCAAGTAGAAATTTCTGTTTGCAGGTGACTGTATTTTTTCCCTGTACAATATATAAGACTACTTGTACCCTACCTAAAAACACCAGTAAAGAAATAATCCTGCTTCTTATATTACATGTGTGACTTTGTTTCTCAGAACTTCAGAAATAGCGTGTATCCTGCCTCCAAAATTCTTCCTTTATCCAGGCGTCATGATCTGATTCCTAGCAGTCCCAGAAAACCACAAAAGTGGTGGTTCTGGTTCCAGAAAACAAAGCTTAATACAAAAGCTGTTCAGTGCATCACCACACTAAGGATTAGCATGGCTGGGAGAGAACTTTGAGGAAAAGTAAGTGGAAAAGTTTTCACAAGAATAGGAAAGTGTAATGGTAAGATAATGCAGCAGCTCTCATATACAGGAGCTTGAAAAATAATTTCTTGTGGAGCTCTCACAGAACTTGATAAACTTGTACACATGCTTCATCCAATCTACCTGTTAAATTCAGTGCTTCTCTGAGAGTTTCTTGCTTCACTTCTTTTTGTCTGGCAGTAAATCATGGCCATAAAACCTTGTCGTACATGGTTTGTTTTTTCTTTTTTGTCACAGCTCTGTACACTGTACTTTTAAAAAAATGTAAATTACCTATGACAGCTACACCCAATCCCATGTTGCCACTGTTGGTATAATACAAGTACACAGATAAGTAATGTGAGCTAGGCAGAGCTCGGAGTGTATGCTTTTTCCTAGCTAAGGGCTGTTGAGAGCAGCTGCTCCCTCTTTCAGCTGTAGTTTAGGATTGATGTTTGAGTTCTGTTCCTAAGACCAAATGTATAATATCAGAGTAGTGTTTACATTTTCCTACAATAAAGTGCCAAGCCTACTTTAGTAGTCACTTAGCCACACCCTGCCATCTCTGTCCCTTACCCCAAGTTGTCAAGTTAATACCATACATACATATATATATATATTCATAATGGTTCTAGGTGGTTTCACAAATGAGAGTTGTGCCTCAGATGTTGTCATAATGAGTCATATTAATCTAAAAATATATACACTAGGTTTTAAATATATGTCCTGTGACACTGGTACTATTTTTGAAGCAATGATACTAGTGTTTTCGATTTTGGTACTGTGTATGGACACCAGGGGAATGTGTGTGTAATTTTTATGCACTGCTTTTGGGCATATTTATGTTAATGGCAAGTAAGATAATGCTGTCTTAATATGGTATGGTGCTTTGCAGCTCAGAGGCCTGTGAGGGTGTCTCTGTGCCTGGTAGTATCAAGCTGGCGGAGAAGGTGCTGATCCAGAGCATACAGCTGAGTTACTAGGAAGCGATTGGTGTGAGGCGACATAAAACCTATGCAGTCACAAATGAAAAGGTATTTTTATTTAATTAGGCTATAAAGTTGCAGAAGAATCTATAATGTGTGTGTATCAAAATACCATCCCTTGGGATGGAGATAATGTTGACAATAAGGAAAACAGCTTCAAAGAAATTCTAAAATATTCAATTCTTAATGAAATAAAACCTATTCTTCGTTGTTAGATAATCCTGCTTTTTCAAGATACCATTATTAATGCTGCTGGTAACCAATTTACCACTTCTAGAAAACACTGAGATGTTGGACTGTTGACCTGTTAGCATTAATGTAGTTATTTGTGAACTGCATACGGTAGTGTAAATTGCCAAGACACACCTTTCATATTTAGTTATTCCTGCAAATTACACTAAGAGATATCGTAATATTGGTTATGCAGGTTCAGTGCAAACAGCATATTGGTGCAAATACTGTTTATGTGAAATTAAAAATAAGATTTTTTATTGCTCATTCAGAGGAGAATCGATTGTCAGGTTTTATGAATTCTAAAATGTAGCCAAGAGTAAAACGACAACACTTACTGAAAAGCTGGAACACTGTTCAATGCAAGTGCCATATTTTAATCCACCACAAATATTTTTTATTTAATCGTCTAAAAGCTCTTTTGATACAGAGATGGGCAAAACAAAGGTGTCTCTGAGCTTCTTGGTTTCATTACATATGTAAACAAATCCTCATGAAATTAATGATACTTTAAATTAAATGGATGTGAAATAGTTTTAACTCTTGGTTAGTCGTTCTGAGCTCTTTTAAATTGGTAGGTAATAGGCAGGATAGCACCAGGTGATATTTTAGCCCTGTAACCAATGTATTGATACTGTTAACAAAACATTAAAATAAAGACTTACTAAGCATGGATGTTAAAGCATAGAACATAAAGGAGTTATTTCTGATTTTTATCCTAGAACAAAAGAGGAAGTGTGTGTCTGTCCCTGACTTGTTACCGTGTTAAGTAAGCAAGGCAGTGATTTAAAAAGTCTGTTCTTTGCACCCGTCATATGTAGAGAGGGAAATGTTTTACAAGCTTTGACTTGAGCATTTTGGTTGCTGTACCATCTTGTCTTTTCCTTCCCATGCAGCCCTGGCCTCTTCGTGTGAAAGTTCAATTGTTGGGAGTGGGCGAAATGGGGCTTCAAGTTAAAAATAGAGTTTAAGCTCTAATTTGCCATCATAGAGATCACTTGCCAAGGATAAATAGAAGCTCCCTAAGGCTCATCATCTCAGCCTAAATTCCACCCAAGGTTCTGTGTCAGTGTACAGTGTTAACTTTAACAGCCTTGAAGTAGCCTTCATTCTCTGGTCATGGTTCCAAATATGTCCCCTTTGTTAGATGAGATCATTTCCTCCTCCCTCACATGTAAGCAAGGTTTTGCAGTAATAGATGGTTACTGCTGAGAGTTTGCCAGGCAACACAATTCTCTAGGGAGGCTTAAAATGTCCTCCTCTTAAAAAATGTCCAATTTAACGGCTGTATTTAGGTGTTTGAGGCCATACAGTGTTTGCAACAACTATGATGGCTCTATTATGATAATGGAAGAAAGCTACATTATGAAATAAGTGCATTCTAGGTTTTCCTTGGCAACATAATGTAAGGATCGTTCTGCATGTTAGTACTAAAGAATCAAAAACAGTTTAGTAAGTCGATGTGAACACTGTTTCTTGTCATGCAGTTAATGGATCTACTGTTGTATTTGTGTACTTTCCAGCTCTGCTGCCTTACATCAATGAAAAATTATGTTTTTTCTTCAATGCCACAACACTAGTCATCTTTATATTCAACATATTCCCCTTCAAATCTTTCAGTATAAAATGTCTACCATTTTGCTGGTTTTGAGTAATTTTCCAGGGTCTTGGCGATAGAAAAGGGACATCTTTCTTGATTATTGATGTTGCATTTAATAAGTTTAGTTTATTATAGTCATGTTGATGTGTGAACAAATTCACTTGTTTGGGGTTTTTTTGTATGTAAAGCTGGCTGGAAACATGGCTGTATGTATTAATTCTGGTTTTGCTTCTGATTAAAGCAACAATAAATCTTTTGCCCTTATAGATATAGTATTTACACCCTCTCTAATCCTTCTTCCTTTTCCCAAAAGCCGTTGTTTATGATTGACCGGGCAGATTTAGGAAACAGTGAAAATCTTCATGAAAATCAGTTACAGTGCATGAATAGTAGGCATTCTTCAGATTTAAAGAGGTCAAATTGATTTTTGTGTGTGTGTGACAGAATTTGTTCCTGGGGTGAGACTTTGAAGTAAAATTTCAAAGCATTGACTAGGGGTGCAGCTCTGCAGCTTCTTATTGACTTTGTTCAGAGATAAGGAGCTAAAACTGCATGCTACACTTTGAAAATTTACCCCTAAGTATTGAGTTTTACCTCAGAATAATTTTTTCCAATAATTTAATAAACCCCTGAGAATGTGATTTATAATGGAAATGCTGACATACTTAAATTTAATGCTAATCACCAAAAATTAGTAAGATCTTTAAACAGAACTTTGGAAAAACCTGCGACTTAAGAGTATCCTGTAGTTAATTAGCAGGAAACATTTCAGAAATGCATAATCCCAGAACACTGTTTTAGCAGTGACCAAATCAATAGCAATATCATATTTTGGTTTATTCCTCATGCTTGGCATTATCCTCCAATTCATAGGAGAGTGCTTCTGAACACCTATTTATTTCCCAACCATGTATGTGCATTATGGAATTGAGCTTGTCAAATTTAGAAGCTCATGGTCAGGAACGTTTGTATGTAGTAACAGCATGCGGATTACAGCATGACAGATTCTTTAATATAAAAGTGTCGACAAGATCGGTGTTGTTACAATCTTGTTTGCTTGAGTAGGACCTTAGAAAGAGCATTATCCAGTCTAGAAATTGTAATGACAGTGTCCAGAACCATGATTTTGAGGCATGTTTGCTGTGCTCCTTTCTCTTGCTTCTCTGTAGCTCCTTTGTACTTCTCCCTCACCTTTCCCTGTGGTAAAGTAACTGCAGCGACAATCTAATAAATAACCTTCAGAAAGAGAGTGGTAGTGCAGCGAGGACTATAGGAATCACTGCTCTTGGAGATGAATTTTTGTTACCCAAATTTGGGAAACTGACCTTAATTTCCGAGCCCTACATAATAGACTAGATTTTTTTGGTATATTCTTTGCGCTGTTTAGGTAGTGGTTGTGTTTTGTTGTTCTAGCTAGGAAGGAGATTTGCGGGATTGTTAGCTGTAAGTCTGGTCATGGCTTCTTTGCTCTCCTGTCACATCTCCTCTACTGTGCTACTTATACAGGAACCAATGACGAGAAAAGGGCAGTAACATCTATATCTAAAATTTCGTATTGTGGGTTGATGATCTCAAGTCTTAGTAATTTAAATCAAAATGTAGTACATCAAATAGCATATCCTTAGAAAGGCATTTTAAAGAGGAATTTGAAGGAGAATGGTGTGGTGGACTTGTGGATCTTTACAGAGCTTGTGGAAGGCAGTGTGGGAGGAAGCATATAGATAAATTTGAAAAAGTAACGAAATGCATGTATTTTCCTTTTAAAAAAAGCCCCAAATACTAACATTTAATGTTTTTAGTCACAATGGAACTCGTGAATGTCGCAACCAATTTATACAATTTTCTGTGAAAAACCAACCAAACAAAAACCGTGCATCTGGACTGACAAGCTGTATGCCAAGATTCAGCCAGATGCAATTTGAAATGTCCAAGACATTAAACGTGCCCTGAAATGGAGCTTTTAATGGAAGTGCCACCTCAGTCTCAGCTATAGTGAGTGCCAGTGTAACACACTGCAAGAAATTTATCGTGCTAGATCTTAACTGCAAGTAGGTTACACTAATCTAGAAGTAAATATACTGAATGTCTGCAGTAGTTAATGCCTGGGAGGTGATTTTTCCATCATTTATCCCATCCAACCTGCATACTTTGTTTATAGTAATGTATTTCTGATAACTACATGAAAAAAAAAAAAAAAAAAAAAAAAAAAAAAAAAAGAAAGAAAAGAAAAAAGTTGTGTGCTCTGTGCTTGGTATGCATTGTTTTGTTTCTTTCATTAATTCTTGCTGGCATTCTGGATGCTCAGATGAACAATAGCAGTAGCCTGTAAAGATCAATACCAGATTGCTGATAGTGCCTATCTATTCAAAGAGTAGATTATTTGATAAATGGTTTGGTCCATATGTTTTGACATTTGTTAGCTGTATAGCCCAGACCAACTGGTAGAACTGTAGTTCCATCATAAAAAGCAGGAGCAACAAATAGAATATTTCCTTTTTGGTACAAAACCTATATATTGTAGTTTTAAAGCCGCAAGTAGTAGATTTCAAAAGAGAAAAACAAAAACTTAAAGTTAAAAATTAACATATGTTTTTTTTAAGTTTTTAATTATGGTCTATGAATACAATGTATATAATTTGTATTTTATGGGTTTGTAGTTGACAGGATTAAGATCTCATAAAATTGTAATCTTAGCCTTTTTTTTTTTTTATATCAGTGTCTCTATATAGTGGATCAAACGAGATCATGAGAGAACTCACTTGTATCTTCCCCCAAAACTTGCCCTCTTCCAAAAAAAAAAAAAAAAAAAAAAAAAAAAAAAAAAAAGGCAAATTTAATGAAAAAATGCATTGACAAAACTATCCAGAGCAAACTCAAAAGTTAATGAAACTTCAGGCAAGCATCTGGAACTTTACTTGAGCTCAGGTTTCAATTCCTAGGACTTAGGTCAAAATTCTGAATTATTTTTGGAAGACATACTTATCCTTTCTTTTCTCTGAGATGCCTTATAACGTATGCTCAAGTGCAAAGTCCTGTGCTTTGTATGCACTTAAACAAAGGACATTTCGTCATTTAGGTAGTAGTCAAACTCTTCTCTTTCTTCCAGCCTTAGAGGGCCAAATAAAACTGTTTGTGAAGGGCATGTGGCAGCATGCTCTGTAAACTGAATTCAAAGAAGCAGTTACAGTTACTGTATTTATTTCAAGCTATTTATGAATTTGTGAGTAAATTTGTAAGTGAAATTATAATTTGAATTCTGTATGTAAATTTATAAGTAAAAAGACTAGTAAATCCCTCATTGCTGCATTAAAAAGAAAATCATTATTTCAGAAGTGATTAGCAGTGAGACCTCATACAGGTGAAAGGTAATACAGCAGGAAAAATACAGTGAAAAATTGTACCCGACACACTTCAACTTTGAAATACATTTTAAAGCCTTATAAGCAATCAGGAAAACAATGTTGCTCTCCCCACTTTGTGACTTCGACTTCATGTGGTGAGAAAAAGGATGGTGTTTGCTTAAAGGTCCCTGCCCTCTAAATGTCTCTTAGGGGTTCAGTTAAGGCATTACTTGCTGAGTAGGAGGTGAAGGATATATAAACATTGTTCCTCTACCTCTTGCCGTGTGTGACAGGTCCTCCTGGGCCAGGAGTTCCTTATGCTTTTGTGAATGTTCCTGTCCCTTTTGGTATTTGGAAGGATTTCTCTCTGTCCACAACAGCAGGTTGGTCCCTGCAGGGCAAGCGAAGAGGAAATTGGCCGGTTGTGATTTAGCAGCTTGTAGATACTTGGGTATGGTGTTTGTGTCTGGATCTCTGGTGGGTTAAAATGAGCTTGTTTAAACTGAAATGTATTTTAAGGAAGACAGAGAATGGGGTTAGATTTTCTGGAATAGCAATGACAACCTCCCTTCCCCTGCCTTTTAACCCAAGATAGTGATAAACAAGAAAGTTGATCTGAGAATAAGATAGGAGTTGTTAGGGACTGACTATTTTCCTCTAGAAAATGAAGAGGAACATGAAGGGAAAGACATTTTGAGCTGGAATAGGTATTTCTGCATAGTTCTAATGATGGATGAGATTTAACATAGTTAATATCTTGTCCTGTTCCTACTTGTTTTGAACAATGAGAGGTAGCTTAATGTAGAATGGTGAAAAATTGGTGTCTCAGCAGAGGGCTTGATCACTCTCTGAAAGGTACATACTGTATTGTGTTATATACTGGTTAAGGAATGGTGTTGTGCAATCCAGTATCAGAGGGTGATCTTTGCTTTTCTTTTTTTTTTTTTTTTTTTTTTTTTTTTTTTTTTTTTTTTAAATAAGACTTGCAGGAGGAAAATGTAAAATGTCAGTATTTCTCCTTTAGGTAATTGACAGTAAGTAGATACAAGATCCCTGAACCACTGCTCTCAGAATCATCTTAAAATAGCCACTTAGTTGTTTTCCTGGTGTATATATGAAACAGGTGTATTAACATATTAATGATCAGATGTTATATTTAGCTCTGCATTTTAAGAATCTTTAGCAATGTAGAAAAGGATGATTTGACAGGCTCAATTCAACACTGGGCAACAAATAAAGCTTATAATGAAATTAACATAAATCATTAGCATTAATCATTCAGTATTATTGATAGCCATATAAAGAAATGTATCACAGCCCTGGAAGTAAAGAAGAGAAGAGCAGTGTTTCTTGCCAGCTGTCCTGACGAGCTATGAGCCCATATGGTAGTGGTACTGGCTTTCCTTTCTAATTTTCCTCCTCTGCTTGAGCTGTCAGAAGCTCCTCTCTCTCCTTTTTCTTTTTCCACAGACTGCAGAGATAGCTTCTATGGCATTTTTTTGAAAATGCCAGCTTTTTAGAACAGGTCAGACTCCATCAACATTATGACTGTCACTGGCCATGTGACCAACATGAGGAAGCTAGCTAGGTGACAACATGCAGTCTACGTTCATTGTTTTCAATTTGGTAACCTTCACTTCTACTTACACTTTCATCTCCAAAACCTACTAAGAATTTTTCACACTGGGAAACAACATACTCTTAAAGTAGTATTTGAAAATCAGGTGTTGGGAAATGTATATGTATTTGAAATTTCATTTTAAAAGCTTGAACAAATGCGGGTGTGCTTCATGGTGTTCAGTCATTATTCCCTGGATAGCTTTTTTCGCTTGTGTGCTGCCCTCCCCCCTCCCTCCCCCAAAACAAACAAAAAAGAAAAAAAAAGAAAAGAGAGTGAAAAAATTGAGATTAAAATAATGAATACTATTAATACTGCTTGTGCTGGAAGCTTTTGAGAAACAGAAGTTGCTTAGTCATCTTTATTTACGCGAAGTAAGGCCAATGAAACATTAGGTAAACATGGGTACAGGGACTAAGTAGCGGAACTGACAATATATCCCTAAAGCTATAATCTCAGATGCCTGTTTTAATCATAGGCACTGCATACTTTCTTCATAGTTTTGGCATGCTTTCAAGTGTTAGACAAATCTTCATGATCAGCGCTGCTCAGACTCTGCTGTGAGAACATGAGCAAAGTAGGTGCACTGGGGAGTTATCACAGTTAAAATCTTTGGATGGCAGTGATGAAAATTTTGTCCTTTTCCATTGTTTTATATCTACCCGCTCCTTTTAGTTTCTTTATACTGTACGAGCAATTGAAATAATTCCACCTCTCATGAGCTTCTCCATTTTCCTAGTTAAAAGGCAGTATACAATGGCTTCAAGTTAAGAAAACCATGCATATGCAAGCAATTTTAACATATTTTTGTATTTTTTTTACAGTTAGTTCTTTGTATTTAGCTTTAAAATGTCTAAACACATGGAAAATAAGGCTTTGCCATTCTTAATTCAAGGGATAGGATTAGATATTGTTAGAGCATTGCACAATAGTACAGTACTGTCAGCTCTCCTTAAAATGTCTGTCTTTTTAAGTGTATTGGCTAAAACGATCTGGTGTACTTAAATGTGGGTTACTAAAGTTACTGGACTTTCTGTTGAATAATTAAATATTCAAAGAACAAGATTCTGCCTTCTATTGCCATAAAATATTCTTAATTTTCAAGTTAGTTACATGCAGAAGAGCATAAAGAAAACAGGTGCTTGAAGGAAACATGTATGAACATAGAAAAAATCCCATACTTCGTCACTCTTGGGCAGTCATGTGTTCACTTCTTAAATTTGCATGGGACCTTAATCTCTAATATAGAAATACATACCATTCCCTTATGCTCAAAGTCAGTGTTGCAGGGGAGCATAATAGCCAGGACTGGTATCCTGTACCAAAGAGAATAGATCCCTTAATTTCATGGTTTAAAAAATACTTGAGTTGACCTCAGTATAATTCCTATATTTTAGTCATTTAGGTGTCATGGCTCAGTAATCATTCATTAACTATAGTGCTTTTCAAATGAAGAACTGAGATGAAAATTTTTCTTAATGATGACAAGTGATGTAATTTAGTTTTATTCGTATATTATAGTGGTGCCCGCTAGCGCCGCTGTAGTTAAGGGTCTGTCAGTGGTTCCATTATAAACCCCTATTTTCAGAGGGTTTATAACTCAAAAATTGATTTTAGACTTAAAACTGCCACCCAAGGTCTAAGTCCTGGAGGTTGTTTTTATACACAAATTGGCATTTTGGGGAGGAAAGGAGGAAAGGTTAATGTTTTCTCAACTGTAAGAACAAGATTGAGGATTTTCTGGTTTAGATTTGTATTTGTGTTTCTATCATACTAAAATCACTTTGTCCATCTCAACACCAAAGAAAAAAAGCAAATACTTTATGACCAAAGAAAGGCTGCAGATCTTATTAACCACAGTGTAAGAACTGAATTGGGCTGAGGCTTGTAAAAGCAAGTCCATGGCTTGGAAAATCCCATGACATTTGATCAGAGGTTGAAATCCCTTTGAATGTAGTCATTTAGGAAACTGGGGTAGGGGTGAAGTAATGCCTCTTCTTTCTCTATGCAAGGCAAGAGAATCAAAACAGATGTGCTGTTTTGCCTGGTGCTATAAACAAGCTGCAACAAAACTGGTACTAATATTATAAAGGCAATTTTCAAAGGAGTGTAAGGTACTTATCAGACCTTAAATGGCATCTCTGGAATTGAGAATAAAATAGTAAATGTAGCAGTAGCTGTATTACCAGTAGTAAAAACTCATGGGAGGGAAGGAGAATGAGTTGGATCCTAGCTGGAACAAAATAAGGACTGCTGCTACTGTCCTGATGGCAAGTGGAGCCTCCAGCAAGGAAACCTCCATGAGTCTATACATGGAAGTAGGCTGATGAGAAGAGGGAATGCCTTGCTGCCTGGGAGTCCTCAGAAAAGGAGGAGCCCCACTGAAAGAGAATCCCAGGCAGGTGCCAGTCAACTCCTACTGATCTGTCCTCCTGTAACCACACTGCTGCTAAACTGAGAAGAAACAGGGATGGTCAAATTTAAAGCTGTCTGTCTATTGGAAATGGCAGTAATGCCCCACTGGAATGACACTATTAAAACTGAGAATAAATCTAAAATGTATTCCAAAGAAATTGTAGAATTCTCATTGATATACTTTAGCTTACCTGATGGTCAAATCTCGTTCTGTGAGTCTTTAAAAATTACTTCATAAACATGAGAGATGAATAGGTGGAAACAGAATCTGTAAATATGAAGGCCTTGCATTTGTATGCAAGCTTTGCATTGGATCCTGGAATATATAGTATAGATTCACTACAGATACACATGGTTTTTCTTACTATAAGAAACAAAAGAATTTTTAAAAATGAAGTTTTTCAGCTCTTCTCCAACAGTTACTTATCCTGCATCTATTGAAATTATTTATGATTAATGGTCCTGTATTTTGTTTTCAGTCCAGCCCTGTTGTCAGAGATGTTGCTCACAGTTATAGATAGAAATATGATAATTGGTAGCTGTTTGATATGCATCACTCAGAAGAGAAAAAAGAAGCTTGATGCTTCTTGAGAAGGGAAAGTTTCTGGCTAGTTTTATATTCCAGAGAGAGAGCATAGTAGGTTGTCTAAGACAGTGACCTCCAACTAGACCTGTCTGTTTATAAACCTACAGTTATCCTGTGGAGACAGCTGATCCTTTCTGTCTTTAGCAGAAATATTTTTTACTCTTTTCTCATAATGACAAATTGAAAAAAATTTCAAGATAGTCACATAAATGTTAAAAATTGTTTTTTTCAATAGTTAATAATAAAAACTTCTCACTGGATCCAAAGGTATCAGTACACAAGAAAAAATATGCATTTTTATTTCATTCTTACCTCTCGCTTTAAGAAACATTAGAGAGATGCTTTGTTTTTCCTGACAGCTTCTGGCATAATATCATACATTACAATGCACCATACTGCAGAGAGGGTAAGTTTCTGTACAGATATAAAGAAACTGTATTTCACAAGACCTTTTTGTTGCCATATCATGTATAAATGCAGACCTGTGTATGGGCCTTACATTAGGGAAAGGAGAAGACTAATACATACTCTCCTGTTTCTGATTCATGGCCAACTCTGCCTCCTTGGCTAGTCATGCTAGGTTATGGGCTGTCTGCAGATTTGAAGAATGCTTGGACTAGAGAAGAGGGATAATATCTGGCAGAACAGTTCAGGACTGGTGGTTAAAAGCAGATGGAGTTGTATAATGAGAGATACTAATGAATTTAGGTATACTATTTCTTTATTTTCTTTAAATTTCAGATATTTGTAAAACATGGGATTAAATGGAACACTTGCTGTTAGTGTGGTTGTTCTGGTTTTGGCTTCAGTTCATGGCTTTGTGAGAAGATGCATGCAGAAGCAGTGTATTGTACATTTAGACTTTGAGTTTTACTGTGCCTTTTTAAAAAAACACCACATTTAAAATTACTGTATTGCACTGAAAAATTCCACGGAAATATTCAGTTTCCCAGAGTAGGATTACCACTACAAGGAAGGTAATCTGATGTTACATTAACCAGCACAAAGTTTAAGATGCAGAATGCCATCCCCTCTCAGGTGGAGTTATGAAAGTTAAAATGGAGTATAGCTCTTAGTCCACCACTGTTAGCACCATAGAGAGCTGTTTTAATGGCTGTCATGGAATTTTGTTGGAATAAAATTATGAGCCTATAAATAAGTTGTTTTATTAACAAAAAAATATTTTATACTATAAAGCTGTTTTATAATGAAGAGCATTGTGGTTTTATTTTTACTATCTATTTTGTTATCAAGTTTTCAACTAGCCCCATTCTTTTTTAAAAAAAGATATTTTGTAAAATAGCCATTCCAAAGGTTGAGATAGTTGTGTTTTACCTTTTAGTATAGTTGTGGTAGTATCTGAAAGATTTGCAAAGTTATAGATATAACACAACAAATGTAATTTTGGGATAAGTTCTGCTAAGAACAGTTATGCATTCCGAATAAAACTGGTTTTGCCAGAGAGTATTAGTCTGTAACTAATCAGCCACCCGAAGAAGCTATCTGAGGATTGTTTTTATCAAAAGGGTAGTAATTCTTTTTCTTCTCAGGGGAAAACAGATATTTAATTTTTTTCTTTTAAGCTGGTCCTAGTATACAGACAGCTGACTAATATATAGATGCATGTAGAAGATTGTCACCTCTAGTCTTCTGTAAGTGTGAGTAAAGATCTACCAACTCAAATCTTTAGTACACGTGTAAGCAGAGATCTGCATCTTTGAACATGTGTGCAGCGTTTTTGAACACTAGCTGTGTAAGAAGGGGTTCATTGCTGGTGGCAGCAAATCTGGCTGCTGACCACTGTCTGAGCTCTCCCATCATTGTTATATTTAAGAATTTCACAAACACTCAATTTTTTGATGAAACAACTGGGAGGTTGTGGAAATACCCCCCCTGAAATATGGAAGATACCAAGAAATTGAGACACATAACAGTTAGAGTGACATGTTGAAATATGTGTCAGATTTGAATTAATCTAGTCCGCTGATTCACGTCTGTCTTTCAAGTTAAAACTGGAGTGGAAGATAAGGACAGGATGATCCTGTAGAAGGTGCACCTGTTTTGTGTGTTTTTGTTTTCCTTTAAGGACACATGTATTTCCTTATGGACCTGTTTTTTGTTGTAGGCAGTGTAATTAATTATATAATGTAATCAGATACATTTTTCCATTTAGAGGCTGTGGAAAATGTCGTCTTGAGGAAAACTAAGTATCTTAATTCGCCTGTTCTTATTTCAAGCCATTTGCATATATGCAAGCAGCAGATATTCTCCTGGCTGTGCAGGTAAATTGCAGCACTGGTGGTGAGTATAGATTATTCATCTATTCTTGCATATTTCATTTGATCAGTTCTCTTTTGTGCTCTTCAACCTAAGAATGGTATTAATTTATCCATGATCTGACTTCAGTGCGCACCAAATCTATTTGCTTAAGAGAGGTATCTGCCAAGGAGCACATTTCCCTGGTTTTCTACAAGTAGTATCAGTGGCCTCCCAGTTCTTCATTTGGGTTGCAGTGGTGGTCTTGTGTGATGTACATGTGATTTGAAAGCAGTCCATCTGAGAAAGCTTTACAGCTCTTGAAATCAGCAAAAACATTGTTTAAAAAAGCCACCAAACACTTGTTTAGTGAGGTTATTTGCATGATGATTTCTATATTAAGCTTTTAATTTTCTCCTTCCTACAAATCGGGTCCAAAATAACAGTTAACAAAATAAAACCATTTTGGGCTGTAGCATAAAGATGCTGTTTTCCTTAAGCATTTAGGAAGTGTAGAGAATAAGGAATAGCACTGGTGATGGGAGATAGGCGTTACCTTTAGCTGATTAATTTTGTAGTTTGGACTACATTAAAACTGTGTTGACAAAGCATACTTTGAAAAAATTCATAAGGTGCTTAGTGCTGCAGACAGATTCTGGTTTTGTTTTGCAAATCTAAAACCAGTATAGAGGATAGGCAAGGCTAACACTCTGTGTCCCACCTGTTGTCTGGTATTTAAGCAGACACATAATATGCCATTATAGTCACCAAGAACATACATATGCATAAAAACTATTGGGGATGAATCATAATATTGTGAGTCATTTAAATTGAATATTTAGACTTAGCTTATCATTAAATGGCAAAAGTTTTATCACTGCATATGTATTCTACTGGAAATAACAGTATCAGCTTGGTGAGTACACATGTGATCTGGACCAGTCCTAATTACCTAACTGAATCAGCAATTTAGGATTCAGTTAATAAAGATGTCCAAATATTCAGATACCTGCTACCTTCTTTTACACCTGGGTAACACAAAAAAACATGTGCTTTTCAGTGGCAAAATCACTGGAGAAGAAAAGTCTTTTTTTATTTTTCTTAAGGTTTAAAACCTCCAGGGCAGTTAGAAAACCATGTTTTTCATTGAACTGTGTCTTTTTGAAATTCACAAGCTTGACATGTCATTGGCATGACGTGTCTCAGTCCGTTACACAGAAATGCCACATTACACTGTGTGACGTGACAGGCTGACAAAAAGGGACATGACGCACCAGCCCAATGGGATGTCAAGCCTGAGAAATTTAAGCCATGCTGTTTGCTTAAAAAAAAAAAAAAAAGCGAGGGGGGGCACTCTCCATGCTGATCTCCTGTACTGTTGGATTTTACAGTTTCAAAAAGGTTTTATTGGTTCAGTCAGGCCTCCCTCTTGTATTTGATAATAAACCATGCAAATATAAATTTCTGCTTTTGTATGTTTTATCCTGTGGGACCACAGAGTCTTATGTTCCTCCACAACACTTTGCAAACCGTTGTAAAAATCCTTTATACTCGCAGCACTTGTGACATGGGGATCTGAGTTACAGAAGTACATTGTACTACAATTGGGATTGCTACGTGCATAAACAAGAATTGTTCAAAGATCACAGTGATAACATGACATGCTGTAAGTCACAGTTCAAAATCTATGAAGGTTTTAGAACGCTTTTTTAGTTGTGTTAGGTAGGACAAATGGAAGGGCAGGAGAGCTTAGAAGAATTAAAAGATCGTTAATAGGCAAATTTTTCTTCTGAAAAAGGCTTTCCCTTGATATTTGTTTCCTTTAAGTAGCAGCAAAAGTATTTCAATAATCTCTAAAGAGTTTAAGAACAATATACTTAATTACTATGAGTAATTTCAGAGCTAATTAATGTGATAAATCTCTGTAGTGAAGTATTCTTAGCTACCGATCAACATAAAATGACATAGATTAAAGTCAGTGCAGATATATCTTCTAGTTAATTTTACATTTGGTGTGGAATGGTGAAAATGAGCATACAGACATATGTACACATTTTAGTTTAGAATTTGAATATTCTGAGTTGCATCATATATATATATGCTTTTAATGCAGTCATTTACATGCAGACTTTGGCATGGATCCTTTTTTTTTTTTTTTAATAGGTTGCAATAATGGGTTGAGTTAAAATAGACAAATTAAGTTTAGTATTATTAAAAACCTGTCGTGATTGTTCATCTTTTAAAAATAATTCACTCAGGTAAAAAGTGCAGGAAATAAATTGCATAAGTTTTTGTTGGATTCTTTGCATTTTATGCATTGTAAAATTTTTATATGTAGATAGCAATCTAAAATGAAATGTCTTCCTTCTGGGTTGCTAAACATATGGAATAAACTTTGACTATAAGAGCATAAATCATCTAAAATACACATTTATAATGGTAGTGGGATGTGACCTTAAATGTGAATCTGAACACTGATTCTGTAATTCCTGGTGGTAAACAATATCCTTCTACTTTCTCTCATCAATATGCTTGAAACTGAGGAAAGAAGTTGATCTGTAAAATCAGAATCCCCCTTTTGGAAACATCATTTTGCAAATAGACTTTCCTGAACTGTGATTGGTTTCAGCTTATATGCAGTCTTTCCATTGACTCAGGTGTGCTTTGGATTGTGTCCAAAAATATATTTTTCAAGCTAGACAGATTCCGAGAATTCTTTTTCAGAAGAGAGAGAGAACCAGAGAGGTCTGGTTCTAGTTTGAAGTAGCAGTGTTGTTGAGAATCTTTTTCTCTTCTCAACATGTTCATACCCTGCTCCAAAGACATGGATACAGCACATGAATAATTGTCCATGGCAGGTCCCTCTGACCCGCCACATCTCTTTACTCCCCTATGTGCTGGTTGACAGGGCATCTGAGGTGGTATCCCATGGATGTCTGCATCAGGTATTGTAATGAGGTCTCAAACTGCCACTTGTAGGAAAGGCACATGCAATCTGCATGCTTGTAGAAATGGCCATAGTGAGAACATTAAACTATAAGATCAGATAAGGGTGCTCGAACACCAAACACTTTCCCTCTTTCCCCAGGGAATGAGGGAGAAGATTGAAGAGAATGGCAGATGCAAACTGTGGTGCCAGGCACAGTGAGGGTATATGAGACATGCCATTGCTGAGGCAGAGCAATAGGCGATGCTTGGCATCTGGACTGCGTGTCTTCACCGATACATTAGTTTGTGGATGTGCACCAGACTAAAAATACCTGTTCTGCAAAGCATTTTGGGAGGATGTAATCTTTACATGAAAGCGTGTATGCATAGATTCTGAAATGTAGAACTGCAAGATATACACCAGCATGCATCTTCTGCACAGAAAAGTGTAGAAAGGTGGTGACAGAGTATTAAGGGAATGGATAACCAGCACTACTGAAACCGTTTAACTTGGCTCTTTGCTACAAAGGGGTTTTGGTTTTGTGGCTGGACCTCGCAGCTATACCACTGTAGTACCACCAAACTAAGGTCAGGATTCCTTTTCTGCAATTAGTTCTGCTTTAACATGGCTATTAAGACTTGCCTGTGCAGTCGGATGTTGTGGGGACCTCTGGAGCAGTAGGTTTCAAAATTGAGATGAATGGACCAGTTCAAAGCAGTTAGATTTTTTTTTTTTTTTTTTTTTTTTTTTTTTTAAGGACTTCATGCATGCAGGCTAGTGTGGTAGTGCACCTATGTTATATATTCAGTTGACAAATGTGAGAACTATCCAAGTTATATATTTTCCAAATGGAAGTAGTTACTCTGACGTCATAGTATTTCTGAAGCTGGACTTTTAAACATGTGACTGATTTTATCCATATCCAGCTCTGCCATTCTCAACTCCTTGGTGTAGCTCAGCCTCTGAGCATGCATAATGAACCTATTAGTATTTTATGAATTGAACTCTTTTTCTCTTGGGGAAGGGAGGGCTTCCTGAGTATGTTAAGCAAAGCAGAATTCATATGAATCATATGGCTGAATTACAGTACATCTACTTATGCCCTTGAACTTTATGATCTGCTGCAAGAGACATGAACATTTGTAAAGGTATGGAAAGGGTATGATCTGGGATCAGCACTCAATATGTCAAACATTAATTAAAGCTGAAGAAATGTAAGTTTGTTATGGAAACAAAGAGAAACAGAGAACCGTGTGCTGCAAGCCAAGTCTCAGAGATATTCAGGAATCCTGCTTTGAGAATCGTATCATCAGCTCCGAAACACGTTTGTTAAAAGTTCTCCAGTGATTTTTCTTCCTATATTTTGATCCAGACTCCCTTTTCCTTTAAATTTAATGTTGATACATATTCCTGAAGCACAAGAAGGATCTGAAACCATGAAGCCTAATTATACTTTGGATTTTTAGATCTAATGAATAACACTTCTTTCATGGCTAATGGTCTGGGTTAGTGGTACATCTAAATCAGTTAAAAATCGACAGATTAATTTGGTAGTTTGCTGGTGGTTTTGGGGGGGGTGTGTGTGTGTTTTTTTTTTCCCCTTTGTTTTTTTTAAAGGTGTGGGTGGTGGGCTTTTTGTTGATTTGTTTTTAGTTCTGGTGTTTGTTTTGGTTTTTTTTAACCTGTGGTCCTGTTACTGCTGAATAAAATCCACCAGAGCTGCTTTGACAGAGGCTGTGCTACTTTGATTTTAGCCATATTGGTTTTGTTATTCTGTTGTGAGGCATAAGTTATACTTGTCTTTTGGACTGTGACTTTTGGAAAAAAAATTTTAAACAATATGTGTGCTTGGATCTGAAGGACAAATCAGTCCTTTTTTTTTTTTTTTTTTTTTTTTTTTTTTTTTTTTTTTTTTTTTTTTTTTTTTTTCTTCAGAGCCTTTAGTTTCCTTAGGTTTTAGTTACACAACATTATGCATATCTTCGCTCCTGTAATTTGCAAATTCAAATGGTAATAAACACACTCCTTGTGCTGGACAAAAAAGCTTAGCGTTTTCATCCTTGTCCACATACCACACTGGCACATGAACTGAGTGGCTGCAAATTCTACTTGAGTATATACAAACATAAGAACTTTAAAAGTGCATGTATGTTTTCTTAAATCTGCAGAACATGATACACTGTGAAGACAGCATTCGGTTGCATTTGCTCAGAGAGCACACTGATAGACAGATGGGCCTTGAGAACAGAAGCGACAAATGTCATCAATTTCTCTTAAAGAAAAGTGCTATCATTTCTGCCACTTGCTTACATATGTTTTCAAGCATGACTGTCTTAAGTGTGTCTGATAAGTTACATCACACTGATAATTCAGTTGCATCTTGGGGTTTTCAAGAAAGGGTTAAATTCTGGCAGAATTCTCTTTAAATTCTCCTACTGATTCACACTCAATTGATACAGTCAAAGGAAGATGGTTGAAGTGATCTTGATTATTGGACAAATAATTAGACTTTGAAAGAATACAGGTTTGGTGGTTTTTTTTTTTTTAGTTTTCTATTGGAGCAGATTACTGTAGGTGTTATGTGTTTTCAAAAAGCTTTTGTGAGCACAAGTATGCACAGGCCCTTTTTAGATTGTTCTCACTTGCTATGAACTCTCGTTGATCACTTCTCTTCTAACAGTGTGTTCCCTGAGAGCATTGTAAAATACACTAATAGAATTTTGCCTACTAAATTGTATTTGCTCTGTGTTTGCTTTCTTAGAATCCCCTCCTTTTTTTAGATGAAATTTAGATTCAAAAGAAGAAACAAGCAAACACCTCCCTTGTATCATTTCCAGTTTCATAACCTCAAACATTAACAATTGGATTTCTCTTGAACTAATAAACCACCTTACCAACTGCTGCCTCCTCTAGAGTTTAGCAGGGCAGCAAGCAATGGAGCTGTCATAAGATCAGAATTTTCCTTCAGGATAGATCAGGCAGAAGGTTATGCAGCCTGCCTGGATGAACTTGCTTGGGACTTCTGCTGGCTACCATCCCTGAATGCAGCCTGGGATTATGCGGCTACTGTGTGTTTTGTTTAAAGTAGGGTTCACACCTTGGAATGTCTGGATGTCTGTTCACTCCTGAGCTTGTAAACTTGTGGTTGATGTGATGAATTTCCTCATCAGGCTGAGGGTTACGTTAACTTTCAAACTGAAAAATATTTTCTACATCTGAATGGTAGTGTTTACTCTGCTTTTAAAGTTGGTTTGATGGTAACTGTTGGTAGGTGCCCACCTAAAACAAGTGATGCAAAATGTTATGCATCTAGGTAGTTGAGCTATGACAAAATGGGAATTATTTGATTTTTCATTTGCCTGAAGCATAGGCAGGTAAAAGGACCAGATAAAATACTTTTATGATTTCCCTCCCTCCCCATTTTGTTTCTTCAGTGACCAGTGCCTAAAGGGTATATTCCATCTTGAATGTGTACAGCTACCAAAGGAGATAGTGTTGGATATTTTAATTTGAATAGTCTCTTAAATTTATGATTAAATAGTGATGTTAGCATGAGACATGGAGAAGGAATGCTTTGTAGCCTGTGTGCATTAAAATTCTTATTCAAATGTAAAGTCCATGATTTTGATAATGATCTGTCATATAATACAGAGATTTGCAAAAAAATCAAGTTTTTGTTAGTATGATTTGGAATTATATGTTTTTAAGAATAATGAACCTAAATTGTGGTCAACTACTACTAGCCTTTGAAGCATTGCCAAGCATAATGTCATATTCTTAGGGCATGAGTAATTTTAGGAAGGAATCTGGGGGCTTTCTGTAGCTATTTACTAATGGCAAAAGATAACTGAGAGATGGAAAATTGTAAAAGCACAGAAAAATGTGTCCAGATACTATCCTTGTGGGCATCTTCTTTCTCTTAAAATTTACTCTTATGGTTTCATATACTGTGTACGATAACCTATGGGATAATTAACAGTGCTGATGTGCAGGGAATGTCCAAATTACCTGGTCCGATTTGGTTGTGATGTAGGTAGCAGTGTAAGATGTTTATAGTCCTTGCAAGGGAAATACATTAAATGCAGACTGTTTCTCATTTTAGGCATGGTGTTGACTATGGATTTTTCATAGTAAAAGGCAGTGTTGGCCATAAGGCAACAGTAGTGGACCTGATCTTGATGTACATTAATTGTAGTCTATGCTAAGGTGCTATCTGCATGGGTAGCTCTGAGCTTTTCTGTCCAATGTAAAACTTCTTTTTTCTTTTTTTTTTTTTTTTTTTGTTGTGCAAGTGTGGAAGGCAAAAAGCTCAGGCGATGACATTACTGTCACCTGCTTAAAACGGTATGAAGTTCTTCAAGAATCGGCATAATCTCCAGGGTTCACTGTTTTCCATGAAAGCATTTATTTCAGTCAAAATACTTCACGTTCTTCTCTACACAGACATTTCAAGAAAAGTTAAAAACATGCCATTTTAAAGGGCAACCTTGCCTTTCTTTACAAATATACCTACTTTTAGGTAGATCGTACCATTGTAGAATCAGATCATACACCTTATTAGGCACACATGATTCATATGAAAGCTAAATAAACCGAGATGCTTCTAATAAAAGATGTAATTGAAACTGTTTTAGAGTGGTGAACAAGCCTTTCTGTTTACCTCCTTTATTTTTAATTCATTGTTTTATCTAGTGTTTTCCTCCACAATCGACCCTTTAATTCTGTTTAAATTAAAACCAAATAGAGTCTCTTGGATTTTTTTTATTTTCTTATATTTTATATGTATGATTTGCCCTCTCAGAGCAAGGGGAAACAATCTTGCCCATCGGCTTGTAAAAGCATGATGAATCTTTTGAATATGCGAATGTAAGATCTGTTGTTCAAGATGTCATGTTTTTCCCTCTGTTGTTAGCTAGGAGACAACATGGAATACCCTGATTTACCTGTGTAATCCCAGTGTGTCTCAGGTGCCAGGACTTGCTGTTGAGATCAGCATGTCTCCTGTCAGAAATGGTTGGAGTGAGACAGGGACGGCATGACCACTGGGCACAAAAAGCTACAGAGGTCAGGTTTCAAGGACAGCCAGCATGGCAGTGATGTGGCAGTGACAAGTTGTCAAGTGAGCAAATATAAAAGCAGGGTTGGGAGGGAGGGAGAAGGAAAAAGTCTTGTCATTTCTGATGAAATATTCAGTGTAGCAGGTAGCAATGGAGTGAATGGATTACACTCATGGGTTTGGTGATTGTTTTTTAAGAATGGTGGAGAGCTGATTGCTCACAGTAGAGACCTGTTCAGCAGTTGTGAATACTTTGTTTACTAGCCTGATGATGCTCCACAAGAGATGACTGTTATGAAATGCCTACTTTAAATTTTGGATTAAATTATTACATTCTTGTTTATAACAGTAACAACATCAGGCTTGGGTAAGACGCCTTTCAGAGCCTTAAACTGCTTTTAAGTCATTCATATAGATCTTTGAGTTGCTACGAAGTGATTTATCTTAGAGAAATTTGGAAGGAAAACTATAATAACGATGCCAGTTCTGAATGATCATAAATAATCATAATTAACAACTCTGCTGTGTAATTTTGTTGGTTTGTTTTCAGACACTTTTCATTTTATTTTGAATTTTCTCATATTGTATTGAATTGAAACACTTCTGTTTGTAGTTCTGTGTATTCCATAGTATGTGAGATAATAGCATACTTTATTTGTCCCTGAAACAGACCGCAATAATATGGTGACTTTTATCTCCTGGCATATTTGCAGAATTCTTGATACCAGTTTTCTTAATGGTAAGAGTATTCTACTACATGCACATTTTTCCTGGGATCAGTAATATTTTCAGAAGCTTGCAGATGTGTATATGCCTGTATATCCAGAATAAATGTTAATTTAAGATTGATTAGTGTAATCTCGGTAAGAATGAATACCACAAGATTCCCTGTGAAGTTCTTGAATAGCTTGCTATAATATGCGGAAAAACAGTGTGTTTATCTGCTGAAGGAATACCTGCATATTCTGCTATGTAGAATTTAGCAATTTAGCAACCATAGGTCTTTTTTTGATAATGTGCACATTTATTCTTAAATTAGTAAAGATGATCCATTATTGTGCATGTATATGAAAAAATGCTTTAAATATGTTTTATATTTTATTTCTTCAGGGTGTACTTTTAACTGCCATCAATTACTTTCTAAGTTTAACTTTTCTTTACATGAGGGAGCAGCTGTATATTGACAACTTCTGATGCTGAAGGGAGAAATATAAAGTTTTTTTTACTATCCTACTCTCTTCTTTCTATCTAAGACAATTTAATTATATTTTAATTCGTCTGCAGCTGCTGAGGTTATAGTTGTGGTAGTGGGGGGATAGAAGGAATGAAAGCAGCCTAAATCCATAGTCAATAAGTTAGTATTTAAAAATGGATGAATATTACTTTTTAGCCTTACAGAAATAGCCTTAGTTGCTTGAGAACATAGATAGAAGAAAAATTTCCTGAGGCAAAATGGTCTTGGAATGAAAAGAGAAAATAAGTTTAAATGAAAACAAAGCTATGAAAATGTTTAATGATTCAGTGCAGTTTTGTCTCATTAAAGAGACATATAGCTAAAGAGTAACCTTAAGAGTTTAAATATAAAAACAGATGCAAGAAAAAAGACAGAAGTCAGTATGTAGAGTGAAGGAGAGTAGCTTGCATGGGGAGCCCATCTACTGGGATCTTGCCCACCTGAGGGCTGCTAAGCATCAGCATCTTTGCCACAGTAGTGCTTGAACTATGCTCCCAGCCAAATCACTGTGTCTATCCCTTGCTGTGAATTTTTGGCAGTGGATTCTCAGAGTTGCAAGCTTTCACACTGCCACGTGCTCTTACTCCCTGCTGATGCACACTGTAGGTGATAACACAAAGATATCAAAGACTTTTTCTTCAGTCTCTCTCTCAAAAAAAAAAAAAAAAAAAAAAAAAAGTGGAATAGAGGTTTCTGAGGTGGACTAAAGCAAAAGCCCCTGAAAGATATATGTTGAAATCCAACAGAGAAATTGTTCAATATTGATAATCCAACAACATGATATTCTTTTTTCTCAGAACAAGACTTGGAATTTGAAGTGCCTGTAAAAGAAAATTAGGTCTTTCAATTTTAAAATGCAGATTTCTAGTCTTTTCTTAGTAAAAGTTTCTTTGGAAATGTAAATTTACTCTTCCCATGAACAGAAGACCTTTTCAGTTACCCCATTATGAGAAAGAGGAATTGTGAAGACGCGTCTCCTGCTCCAGAGGACTGCCCATAGCTCTGTACCTCGGCTGTATCACGGATTATTTAGGCACCCTTTAGCAATGTGTACATTTGTGTATAGCCCTTGAAAATTGTGAGAACTACCTGTTAGTTATTACTTACGCTATTTGACCACTTTCCTTTTGCTGTAGGAAGTGCTGGAATTGATTAGTTTGAATTTAACATTCAGAACTCCAGTTATGTACTATGGGATGTGGTGTAGTCTCTAGTCATTGTTTTAGGGAGTTAATGTGCTTTCAGTTTTGTTAGCTCGGTACCTACTACTGGAATAATCAAGTACCTGAAATGTTTAGACACACATTCCTGATGGTTCTTTTTGTTGCCTATCTTCACCTTGTGAAGGCTGCTCTCACAAGCTGCTTTTTTCATGAATATGTGATAAAGTGCCAGTGAGCATTGTCTTTAGGGTCACTTTGGAATTCAGTTTTCTGCAGGACGGCTGGCAAACAATATTTTCATTTATATGGGAATGAATAGTTGCTGCAGCAACCTCAGGTGTATTTCTCCTGCACCTAATTCCAGGAAAAATGCTGGGAGAGACAGGAAACTATGTCTGTCTGTAGCCTATTTACCTCTCTTAAAAATCATGAATGTTATGCATAATTGTGAGGCTTAACCAGTGACCACTTACAAATCCTACCTGGAATCTGTATACATTACATAATGACTGCTCTGGCCTCTGTGTTAAGAAGCACAGCAGTGATATTTTTGCATAACCTCCATAACTTCCTGAAATGCTGGGGTTTAACCCCAAGCCCCAAATCAAGGTTGACATGTGGGTGATTCCCACAGCCCTTCCCAAAGGGGGGGTGAGTTTGCCTTTAGGCTTCCCTCCAGGTGGGCTGACCTCGCAGACAGAGCCATTGGGTAAATGAGCCCCAGGTGTCCCGCACTCAGTAACCCAAGGTCAGGTGTCCCACTTGGGGATAAAAGCTGGGACCATTGCAGGAGGGGCAGTGTCTGTCTGTGAGGTGGATGTCCTGTGCAGAGTTCCCTGTTGGGGAAGGACCTCCCGCCTCCCTGGGACTGGGCTCCAGTCAGGTCTGGCTTTTGTAAACGTGAGTTGTGTGGAGATTCAGTATGTGTCTTCCTTGGTCTTATGTGTTCGGCTTGTTGACTTGGTTGTCTCCTGTTCCTTCTCTGGGAAGCTGCATTTCACCATTTATCCCACCCATTGTTGGCCGTGCGGTGTCATTGTTGGGGTCAGTGGGATTGATGTCAATTATGTATAATCTGACTTACTTGTTTGTACCCCCAGTGCTCACCCATGTACTGACCCTTTTGTATCAAATACAATTTGGTTATTGGTTCATCTTTATGCTGGCTGTGTCCTTTATGCCAGGCCTGATAATTGGCAAAACACTTTCTTATCTTAAGGTTCTGATTTGGTTGGGTATTTAAGCACATACACACTTCTGACTATTTTGCTTAACATCCATGAGTTTTGTTGTGTTTGGGTTGTTTTTTGGTTGTGTGGTTGTGGTTTTTTTTTTTTTTTTTTTTTTTTTTTTTCTTTTTTTGTTTGTTGTTTTTTTTTTTTTTTCACATGGCTATGAAAGAAATCAGATGCCTATTTGAAAATCTAACTGTAAGTCTAAAGGGAATTTGGCAAAACCATAATTTCACCAAATCGTGTTATTCAGTGAAATCTTGTTTGAATCATAGAAGAAAGCCATATTTTAGGTAATGTGTGTTCTGGCTTGCCAAACTGGTTAAAAAAATATGTCTCTTTTATTGTCTGCACTATAACATATTCAGTAGTGTGTATTACTAATAGAATAAATGAAAAATGTATTTCTTTAACACTGTCATCTCTCCCTCTGACATGCATCTTGAGATGATTTGCAAATGCTCAGTTGTATAAGTGGTTTACAGAGGGAAATCAGTTAGCCTCTAATATTATGCTGATGCATGGCCAGTTGCTTGAACCCATTAATGAACTAATCTCTGATACTCTAGTAAATCGTATTCTTGCTCTTGCATGCTGCACATTTTGTTTCAGGTAAAATCAACATTAAAAAAAGAGAATTTAAATGGATTATGGCACTTACCTTACCTTTTTCTCATCTGTACTTTGAGAGGAATTAGAAAGTTTGCTATCCAAAGCAAAAATCTTTTTGTGTCTCTTTTTTTTTCCATGCTAAGGCAAGGTTATTAAAACCTACACTTTGCTTTTGGCTGACTGCTGAAACTAAATAGCATCTTCTACATACAGAACAGTCTTTTAAAACAATATACCAGGACACTTGTGTTAAGCAAAAGGTAATTTTTCTTTATTTGCCTTTCTATCATCAGTGATTATGAAAATAGTTTTGTGTAAGTACAGATTCTCTCTCCCTTATAATCAGCTACCTCCTGCCTGATTCCTTAATTAATGACATAATTCAGTGTTCTGGACATCACAATCACTTCCAGGGTAGTGAAATATTGTTAGAGCTGCCTGGAATGTGTGTAATGAACCCCCCAAGTGAAGGCTGTACCTCTGTTGTGTTTTCCTATCCGTAGGAAAAAAAAAAAAAAAGGTCTCAATCTAAATGATTTCCATTTTTAGATTAAAGAAAGAACAATTGTAGACCCTGCCTCCTCCACCCCAAAACAGAAAACGTCCTGGTAGTCCTCAGAAGTCTGTATCTTAATGGATGGGTAGGTAATGCTTCCTACCAAAGAATGGGGTAGAGAAGTAGAGAATCAAATTAGCAAGTTCCACTCCTGTCTCACTTTAAAGGAACTTGACAGTCAAGCCAGGACTAAGAAGTTTCAGTGTGTTACAGTATGCAGGGGTAAACCATTTATCAAGTTTTGCCTGTCTTTACTTTTAAGGTTTTTGGATTGTCTATTTAAATGTCAAGGGCAGGGGAGAGAGAGAGTAGTTAGTGCTTTATTCCCCAGATCTTGACAACCAACAGCTAGGAGCCCTGGGGAAAAAACCCCAAAGCCTAAAATCATCCACTGGAAACCATCCAGTGTTTCAGTGGAGTTTATCTAAAAACTGTATTGTCTTCCAGAGTGTAATTTTTCTTCTAGGATATATATATGTTTCCAGTAAAGGTCCACAGTCATTTATGAAACTCCCCTAAAAATCCCCAAATCTGCTGTTCTTTAGCTCTCCAACTTTCAGTTTGTTACATAGAGCTGTTGTTCCACTGCTGTTACCTGGTACTGAGTATGTCAATTCATGCGTTTCCTCAGTGAAGAGTCACTACAGTACATTGCAGAGCTGCTGAGGTTTTGCATTAGGAGTGTCAAGGTACTTTGCATACTGTATTAACTTCTTTTCCTAAGGACATACAAGATATACAGCTTGTTTTTAAACCACCTCTGGTTATGGTTATTCTTTTCACTTGCTTCCTGTATTGATGAGTTTGTTCTACTGCCTGTTCACAAATCTAACCAAAATTATACGGATTTTACTCCAATTTACCATCATTTCCTAATCTTAATGTTTACTGTTGCTGAAGATGTAAAGATGTGAAGATACTTAACACCTCTCTGAAGAGACATATTGTCAGCTAATTTTAAGAAGTTGTAAATAGTCCTGATGAAGTCCTTAGAAAATATCTGACACATCAAAATGTTTTTTTTTTTTTTTTTTTTTTTTTTTTTTTTTTTTTCCTTTTCTTAGGGTCACTGTGTTGGCTTTCTACCTGAATATCTCCTTTAATGTAACTGGTAAGAGCAGAAGAGACAGTGAAAGATTTCATTAAAGTGAATGGAAAGCTTACAAACTTTCCCTTTCCTTTCCTGAAATAGAAACTGCAGTTTGCCATGACTGTAGTAGGGTTGGGATTGTATTTCTGAGGGACAGAAAAGACTTATTACAAATGGATTGTCTCCATGCTGGCAATATTTCATGCTCTAAAACTATTTCCCTGTATTTATAAAATGAAGATTTTTATTTTTTTTTTCCCCTTCTGTCTACTCCAGGTCTCTGAACAGGTTTAGTTAAGCACTGCTTATATCAATATGTAATTTGGATATAGTGGTTGCAATTTTTGATTCCTATTTCTTTTGAGTTCCTTGACGACTACTAAGTAGCTAGGGAATGGTTCTTATAAAATTATACATCGGAAGTAGTGCAGGCGCAATGGAAATATTAATGAACATGATTGTTTTGACACGTAAGAATTAGAGCATGTTTAAATATTATACATAGTGTATGAACTGCTGGCACAAAATTAGAAACATGAGATTTTTTTTCTATCAAATACAGTTCAACTTTAATTTCTTCTCAGACTTAAAGTCAGTTTGCTTAGGTTGGCTTCTGAGGCCTTTTAAAGTCTCTATATTTCAGATTAAAGGCAGCCTAAGAGACTGCATGTAAGGGTGGTTGGGTGAACTGCAAAGCTTTGTGATGTCTGAATTCTAAAAACCAGGTTAATCTACCCTAATTTGCACTACATTTCATTTGCACGTTGATAAAATAAAATTTACTGTTGCTTTTTGGCAGTGTTCAAATTTACATTTGGCATATTCTATACTTTTGGCATAATATACACTTTTTGCTCTTTTGACCAGTCTTTTTTAATGCAAATAACAGTAGAAATACAATGCATTTGTCTGATGTCCAAAAATAAAATGCAGAATTTACAGGGTTATAAAACCATGGGTTAGAAAAGATTTAAAGGATCTGGAGCCAGGGCTATTTTCAGATGTTTGTATGGGAATGTGTGGGATTTGCAGGATGTTTTCTGCTAAGAGCTTTTCAGAGTATTTGTTTAGTATTACTATCTGGTGCGTTCTTTTCATGTCTTAATGAACTGTCCTTGTTTTAAGTGGCTAGATATGATTCCAAAATTTTAATGGCCAAATGTGTCCTCTAGAAAGTAGCAAAATGTTCAGCTATGACTGGAATAGTCAGTGGGCTGATGATTATGTATCTTACATTTGGGCTTTATGATGGAAGCCTGTTTCTTGGCTTTGTTAAGGTAGGCTCTTTCTTTTTTTTTTTTTTTTTTTTTTTTTTTTTTTTTTAAGAATAATAGAGTTTATATGAGATAAGGAATGCAGGAAAGTTTGGGTTTTTTAGTAGAAATATAAATATTACTTAAAGGATAACTTTTTTTTAATGACTGAAATTAAGACTACTGAACATTTGACTCACTTTTAAAATTACTATTATTTCTTTATAATAAAATACAATTCACACTCTTAGAGGGTCTTGTTTTTGAAAACTGAAAAATCAAATCAATCAATCAGCACACCCATCCATAGGCAACTTGAAGTAAAAATAACATCTCTGTATACTGATGAGTTCTTTGATCAGAATGAAATATATAAATTGCTGGTTCATTTAGATTTCTGTATTACAACAGAGTGTAGTTAGTAAAGATACAACATCGTAGTAGAAGGTGGGCAAATAAATAAGGAAAAGTGTGAAATAAATACATTTACTAGAAAATATTATTTTATTAATTCCTTGACTTTAAGTAAACAAAAAGGATTCATCAAGTATCTATTCCAAAGTCCATTGATTTCAAGCAATAGACTGTCCCTTGTGTTCTGTGTCAGAGTACAGACAAACCTTATTCTACTGGTTGTCATGCATGCAAGCTGTAAACTCAAATGCTGGACAAAGAACAGGCTCTGTTTGGATTGCACACAGGTTTCTCCCTCTCTCTGGACTTGGCTCTTGGTCTCTTGTTTCTCAAGCTCATGTATCTGACACTCTGCTCAAGAATTTTGAGTATGTCCACAGCCAATAGTTGAGATGCTTTCTAATAGCTTGCGTTTGGTTACCCAGTTGATTACTCAACCTTTAATAACTTGTTCAGCAGTCTTAAGGAATTGTCTTTGGAACCTTTCAAGGAGTCTGACATTCAGCTTTCCTTTGCACTATTTCACTTGAAGTAATGTGGGAAGAAAATCCTTTGTAATACAGGACTTGACAGCTGAAATTTCCTTACAGTGTGTTATACAGTGACAAGGTGATGTGCCTGGGCCCAAAATATCGATGTGGAATATTTTGGGATATGTTTTAAAATTAATCTTTTAATCTTCCCTTTTCCTCTATAAACTACAAGCTTTGTCAGGTGAAGTTTATTAGTAAGCTCTACTAGAGGATGACTTATGTGCTTAATTAACTTTTTGGATTATATTTTAGACTAGACTCAATCTGTAGCAGATGAATTCGCATCCTGAGTTTCTAGTCCTCATCAGTAGTTCCAATGAGAACTTGGTTGTTGAACTTCATGACTTTATCTTGTAGGAGCAAAGGCTGAGGAAGATGAGGGGATCTTGGCTTTTACTGTGAGACAGGTATTTACCTGCACCCAGAAACTTTAAGTACTCTGAAATTTAAGTTAATAATAGTTGTAGTTATTGTGCAGGGATAGATATTCTTGTAGCTCTCAGCTTTCTGCTGTTTACACCTTCTGTGGTTTTGTTTTCACACTGTTTAAACAAACTAGATTGAGAAGGGGAATAGTGAGTAAATGTATGTAGATCAGCTGCTGTACCCAACAGAACGCTGCTGTAGGAGAGTAACTCACTTCTTGCAGAAGGTGTTGCCTACAGATATGAATTTACCTATTGCCTTGCCTTTAAAGAATTCTCCCACTTGAGTTAAGGCATAGGTTAGGACAGAACCGGTGGTTTCATGATGAGTTTGTTTAAATCTCTGAACGCCAATACATACATAATGGCTGTGCCTCGGAGCAACAGGTCTTAACAAAACAACGGACCTGGTCCAATGGACCTGCCACCCATGGAGGGAGCCGGTGGTGAAGGAGCATGGACTCAGAGATGTGGCCAGGAGAGAAGTCTGCTTACAGCAAGGAACTTTGCTGTTGAATTTTTGAAATCTGTTGGCCTACTGTGTTTTTCCCGTTGTTGAGCTATCTTTAATATGGTTAGCATCTGGCATTTCTTTGCCTGACATCACTTCAGTGTTTCTAAAAGAGTCTGTTTGGCCCATTGGAGAAAGAAAACATTACTATTTATTTTCTTTAATTAAAAAACAAAACAAACACCCAAAGAGAAAAATACAGTGTCTTGTTTATGTGGAAGTATTAATTTTTTCTTTTTAATATGTTTCTCACTATAGCGTATGTAAGTGATACACAGAGGTTTATGGTGGTTTAGTTTGTTACGTACATACAAGATAACCACAGGCACTGATGTTAAGAGCAAAGCTGTTCTGGCTTTTGTTTACATTCTTTTTATTAAATCTATTGGCTGTTTGTCTTCAGATTGGTTTTAGCTATTTACTGTTTTTCCTAAAATGATATTTTGATGCTCTTTTTCTCTCTGCTGTTGCTCCTGATGGTTTGGTATTTATTGGAATGCAGGAATCATGGTGAGGATATTGATCTGTGTTGGTCTTTTTTTTTTTTTCTTTCTTTCACATGGTCATTTAGATTGAGCCATCTGCTTGGCTAATAGTGGGAATGCTGAAGAAAGACATTTTCTTTTCAGCTCACATATGAATTGTACTTTCAAATAGAGGTTATTCGCTTGTAAATATGAAGATTGAACTATGATTCTGTAGCATTATGTATAAAATCATGAAAAATAAATTATGTTCCTCCAAAATATTTTCTTTGATGTTGGTTCTTTGTCACTGCTCCACTATTGATTCAAGCTGTGGCATATGAAGTGCATCTTTTCTGTAATCACTGCTGCAAGTGGGCAAGAAAAAGGACAATCTTTAAACTACTAATTTTCTCACAGTTAATATCAGAAAAAATGCTTTGATAAATGCCCTTCATCCAAGGATCTCAAATACTTCACAAGATGGTTTTGTAGTGTTATTGCTATGTTGTTGCTATGTATTGTAGATTAGGAGAGAGAGCAGAATATATCTCCCAGAAAGTTACCCCATGCTGAGGACTGCACAGTGTGTCCATGCAAGGATGTAAAATGGAACCTACATGATCTGGCTCCAGGTCCCCTCCTACTTTAGCAATCTGAACTTCTTTTAGGAAAAAAAAATATACATTCCAAATAAATCCTCAAAACTTCAAAGTGTGAAACCAAATGGGAATAAAATATTTTGTGCCCACTCTGACTGAATGATTAAGTGGGTAAATAATAAAGGTAAATAAAATAATGATGTGGTGAACATGGTTTGGCCTGATCTCCATTATATTCCCAGGTGGCTTTTTTTTTTTTTTTTTTTTATCACTGTGGAAGGCTTAGTCATCTGTAAGTGACAAAGGGAGGAAGTTTACTCCTGGTAACCTCAACAGGTTCGTCTGTGTAAGAATTGGGCATAGGCTGTCATAGTGAGGACTCCAAGAGGTTCTCTAGAGAGGTGCCATGGGTGAGTTTGGCTTTTATGAAATAGCAGGGGAGTAGACCAGTCAGAGTTTGCTCTGCAGAATACTCCTGATTTCTTTCTCCTCTGGACTGGAACATAGTTGTTCCCTGGGTTCCTTTGAGAGTCTGGGAAGTCTCTGTTGACATCTTTCTGGAGTAACCCCACTACCAAGTTCTAGCCACTGAATTTGTTGCTCATAATTGTCTTCTCAGGAGGAAACATTTCTCCTTTGACTGTAGAGGAAACCTGTGCAGTCTGATAAATAAGGTGCCTAAGTTTTGATTGGCATGAATATAATTAATGCTGTTAATTTAAATCCTTCAGTAGTTTCACTGCTAAACAACATTGATAAATCTGGTTCACATTTATTTTCTAGTATCCTGTATCTTTCTGTCCTGTTTGTTGTCTCGTTCTTACTCTGTAAAAACCTGTAGTTAGTTTTTAGCCCTGCACTTAGGAAGACTTCTTGGCATGCAGTATGGTTCGCTTAATTTTTGTTCTTTGTAAGTTTTCAGCCCTCTAGTGAAATGTCTCTCAAACTCTAGATTCACTTCTGATGTCTCCAGCGGAAAAGGGCAGGAAAAGATGTGTGAGACTCCACTACTGCAAATACTTTTGCTTGTAGTTACTTCTACAAGTAATCCCTTTGAAATCAGCAGGGAATGTTCCCTGTAGTAAAGTTAAATAGTCTGAAATGTCTTACAGAATAAAGCTTAAGGCTGGGAAGCATTACAGAATGTTGTATGACTTCATTATGGAGGGCATCACCACAAAAAAGAAACCCCATCTTAAATAACCACTGTTGAACTTAATACAGTAAGTCATTTTATGAACAATATGATTTTCTAATTGTTCTTTGTATACTGTATTGGTGGGTTTTTTGTTAAGACATCAGTTCCAGTTTTGAAATAATGCTTGTTTCAAGACCACTTATACATGAGAAAATCCAAACTGACCTTTGATATATTCTATGCAATGTTCTCTACCCTTACTTATTATCTTCTGTGGCTGTTTCTTATTCATCAGTATTACTTCATTGAGCTCTGCCTATGACAGTTCCTTCCCAACCCAATTAACAACCAGCTGTTCTAGTGGGTGTGTACTGTGTTATCTAATAACATTTTTTTTGGAATTAAATAAGTGGCAGAGAAATATTTTACAAGTACTTTTTTTTAATCAAGTAAAGAAGTGTACTTTGAGAAGCAGCTCTGAGTCAGGACTTCAGTAAATTACAGTTTAATCAGCAAGGCGAAATTATGCCTGGAAGCTGATATGCAAACTTTAGTGGAAACTGCTCCCATATATCTGAAATTAGGATTCTGGCCTGCTTTTTTCACAGCAACAGTACATATTTAATGTAGTTTCTTCTTTTGATAACATAAATTTTCAGTAGCCACAACTGTTGGTCTAAACAGTTCTCTTGAGTATTTATGAGACTTGCATGCTGCTGGGGAGGAAAAAAAATTGGCCCAGATCATTTGTTAATTGAATGATGTGAAATCATAAGATGAAAATACAAAAATCTCTTTCCAAATCCTCAAAGGCTGAATGATGACTCAGTATAAATATCCATGTGCAGAGAATGGAGCCTGAAGTGTATGACTGAGAATACCTTTTTGCCCAGAAAATACATCTGCAAAATGCCGATTCCTAGCTGATGAAATTCTTTTGTTCAACCACTTGCAGTTCGTGTTTAAGAGGCCACACGTTTTCATTATACAGCTAGGAAGGAAACTGTAGAATTTGTAAAGTGTAAAGGAAAAAAAGTTCTATTTTTAAACAGTCATTTCTATAAGGTGTAGTCGACAGCCTACAGAAATATAATATTACAAAACTGAGGTGGCAGATACGTATGAATACTATTAAATAAAATTTTATAATGAAAATTTTGTCTTATGAAGGTGAAACTTTTAGATCATATTAGAATTCTAAATTTTTTATGCATAGCAATCAAATGACCTCTCCATATTGCCACATAAAGTATAGATTTAAAGTTAAATGATCCAGTCAGTCATTTAGCATTTTCTTAGGGTCAGCTTTTGCCGATATCTACAGATGTTTACATATAGCTCTTTTGCTTCTGTGTTTGTATTATTTACATTTTAACAATTGAAGAAAGAATGACACTTTTAAAAACTGTTTTTAATAGCCTTTGTTTATTGTTAATATGTAGTGTTCCAGGCTCTTGCTCTAATGATTTTTTTCACACTGCATTGATAATTAAATTCATTCATTTTCCTAGGTCCACAATTCTTTTAAATAAAAAGTTATGGGTAATAATACCTATTATGTTGAAAGTACAGAGGAGAAAAGGGCAGATCTGCAGCTTTTAGTTCAAGGAGAGCCAATGGATTTTGCAAGGTAAAGGTTTAAATAAAATCAGAAATCTTGAGTCCTTTAATCTATCATATATTAATGATAGAGCTTTAAGTTTTGGTTTTTCTCATGCTATAGTGCATGTAGTATTTTTCCCAGTAAAACAGGAGCGGCAGGTATGTGATGTGTGAGCCATTAATAGTAATTTTAGTAATGGTACTAAGAGTGGGTCCTCTTAGATGACTGGAGTCTTTGCATGTTGCTACATATACATGTTAGCAGTAATCCTCTTCACACCACTTCCACTCCCCTCCCCTTAAAGTGATTTAGTGTCAATAAATAGAGAGAAATATTGTGAACATGTGAAACTTTGTGATAACATAAGATGTATATAATAAAAAATTTACTCCATTCTGGTATTATTTATTTGCTTATACAGCTTCTGCAATTTTTATCTATTCCATGAGATTTTGGGTTTTGCAATTTTTAAATTATGCAAAAGGGATTTAATACTAGATTACTAATAGAGAAGACATTCTTACCCTCATATTTGTTTTTTGTCATGTTTACAGAACTCAAAAGCAAAAAACATTATGTCCGTTTGGCCAAATATGTGGTTTAATTGTATTTTGAAAAAAAATCAGTGTAAACGAGTAAGAATTTACATAATTTAAAATACATAATCATCTCATTTTTTAAGATTTGTTTTGTAAGCTGGAATAGCACCAGTTTGCAAAAGCTATTTACAGTAAAAGCAATTTTGAAAATAGCGATAAATAAAACACTTGAATGAAAAGTGAAAGAAATCTAGATCAATTTGTAGGTATTACTTTCCAGCATCTCAGCTCAGGCTCATGAATTCTTTTGGACTCATTTGGTGGAATTTTCTTGGTTCTTGTCTACCCCTGAGTACGTGGTCCTTGAAACGGTGAGCATCTGTTACTCTGAAATAGCTCTTTTTCTAAATGCTCTGAGATACAACTTTCCTCTGTTTTTTCTCCTCCTTTTTGTCTACTTTTTACATTTTAATGGTATTTCTTTTTCTTGATAGATTTTCAGGGTAAATTAGTTCTGTTCTAAGGGTAATAGGACTGAGTCATTAGAGTATTGAGAGACCCTTGGTGGGATTTTGTCAAGGTTTTTTTGACGTCTTTCTTCCTACTTGCATTCTTGCAGGTGTATGGAAGGTGTGAATGGTAACACAACAAGTTTCCATCACCCTTTCTTCACCTGATGCGGGGCTGATGATATAACTTTCTCCCAGCACTGTGTTCCATCAGCTTTAAGTGTTGAATATTGATGATGAAAATGTGTTTGGGTTGAATACTGCTACCCAGCCATCTTGATTTACAGTGATATAATAAGAATATGATGTCCCAGTTAGAGACTGAAGATTTACATTTTCCATTATTCCAGGAGTGGAAAACGTTTTTTTCCTGACATTTTCTTCCTTAAAATATATCTATTTACCTGTATATTATCTTTAGTAATTCTCACCAAGCATCTCATAACTTTTCATATGTATCTGTAATTAGTGTGGATGTTTCTGCCTTGGGTATTCGTATTTCTCAAACTTGTTAAGAGTGACTTAAAGGAGATCTGAGCAATAATCACCGATCCCCAAGTTGAACACCGTAAGACCTGTACTAGTGTCAAGTGCCAACACTGATGTATTTGAAAAGGCAAAGACTGAGATGCCATATCTGACAATTCTCCTGTACTAAGGAACAGGATACCTGTATGTTCTCCCTACTGTCTAAGGTCCATCACAGAGGGAGTCATGAGGGAGTCCAGATAATCTCTTTAACTCTTCTACTCATACATTCTAGTATTATGATATCCTGTCTCAATTATTTCTGCTAGACATGCCTGAGTGTTTCTTTCGGAGATAAAGACAAGGGCGTTACATTCAGCTCCTGCTTCTGCTTATGTGTTGGTGCAGATAATGAACTCCCAGATGCTGAATCTTTGAGTTTGTCAGAAGTTGTTAGTCAAATCCTATAGGAGTACTGAAAGCATTCTTCATGGAAGTCTGGAATCAAAGTAGGTTTGAATCAGCATCATCAAGTTGGATGCATGACTCCTGCTTGGGCCTACTTCTAATGAAAAGCTTATGAATTAAAGAATCAGTCAGAAAGGGTAAGTTAGAGGAGCTGGTCTCAAAAGCATTCAAATAATCAAAGCCAGAAAAATTTAAGATAACTCTGAGGAGTTTGTCTTGGGTAATTCTAACAGGGAATTTGACCTCTTTTTGTATAGGACCTCGTATTGTATAGGATTATTGTCCTGTGAATTTCCTTAATGATACCTTATAAGAAAGCGATCTTATTGCACAAGTTAGTAACCCTTGAGGAAAGGTGAACGTATGCTCTTCAGCGAGAGGTGTCAGCTGGCTGCCTCAGCACAATCCATGCTCCTCCCATGAACTGCTGAGATCAGACTAATGTGGAGAGCTAACTTGTTGCATCTAGACCATGTGTGTATAGATATGCTTGTTTCAAACTGTAGTTTATTTTTAAGGAATTACTAATGCTTTTAATAAGGTCTCCAAATATCTGGTAGCTAACCTTCTGACTCTCATGAAGATGTGGGCAGGTATGTATTCCTCCCTGCACTCTTTCCTCTAAATAATGTTCATACAGTCTGTAAAGCTTGTCTGATCTAAAATTCTGACATCTTATTGTGGAATATGAGGAAACTTTAATCAGTTCTCTTGATCTGTAAAGAAGAGAGAGACAAAGAACTGGACAACAGCATTTAGCAATCAAACATCGCTGCCTTCTCTGGAAAGTGAGAACCAGTCACTCGCCTCCTCCTGCACCGTATGCATGGATAGGAGAGAAAGTCTTACTACAGTAGTTGACGGTCTCTCTTATCACCTGCAATTTTCTTGATAGAAGGAGCTTGGAGTACCCTCGGTTTCTTCCCCCCTTACACACTTAAAGGTCTTTTTGGAATCTGACATTGGCTTCTATTGAGTGGAAAGGCTAAGGGGCCTCCAGTGTCTGTGCAGTAAGCCCCACAGCTACTTTCCTGTGAGCTTGTGTAGCATTCTTAGAGATGCAGATCTGCAGCCTTAGCTTTCCCCTCAGCTTGCACGAGATGCCTTACAGGGTGATTTCCATTGAAAAACAGTTAAGTTCCTTTAACAAAAAGAGGTCTATTCCCATTTTGCAGAGTTTGTAAAATCTGAAATACAGGGACTGTATATCATGCTATTGCAAATATTCTTAAAAAAACCCTGTTAGCTTGCTTTGCAGAAATGTATTGAGTTTTAAAGAAAAAAAGGAACACTTTGGAGAATCCTTAGTGGATTTAACATAACTCAGTATGTTTTCCAGGCTTAAATGTGATTTTATGTTACAAAACATTTGTGAAAACCCAGTTCCGATACTCAGTGTTGTGTCTGTCCTAATAACTAGTTATTTCCCTGGCTTCCACAGCAAAGAGAAATAAGAAACAAGAAGAAATTATCCAGGTGGTAGTAAAGTCACAGTGTAGGCATACTTACAAGAACAGAATTACTTAAAGTCTGGTTTCTTTGATGAGGGAGTTTTGTGGTTTAACTTGTTTTTGTACTCTTGCAACAGAAGCATGCAGAGAAAACTATACTGCATCCTTTTTGCATTAATAAATAACCATTCTGCATGGCTTTGGTTTTTGGTTCTAATCACTGATACAGACAAAGGCAACTCTAGTAAGGAAAATGTTCATATTGGAGATAATTGTGTAACTATGACTGCAGGTGAGAGATCTGTATTCTGTGCCAAGTGCTATCTTTTCCTAATATTTCGAGTACTTGATCTGTGTTCCAGTGAGTTGGTGTTTCAGTGTATCTCTTGCTTCACAATTTCTCAACTTTTCTTTGTGAGCAATGAACATCAGTAGAAAGGGCAAAACCATCCCCCAGCAAATTAACCTACTTAAATCTGGAAGATATATGGCAACGTTATACTCCCTCATATCTAGTCTTTTTGCAAAAGTTAAAGGAATAATATGTTAATTTGCTTTATGTTGGTGTAATGCACTATTTTGAACAAGAATGTATCAAATTCCTCTCATTTAAAGTATCTGGCTAATAGGCTGTTAAAATGATGATTCCATCAAAATGTATTACCAGTTAGCGGTTCATGATTAGAATTACATGGTTTATACTCAGTGTATGCTTATGTATTTTTTAAAATGCTAAATTGTTGCTTATTTCAGTCTTAGAAATATTGTATGATTAGCAGAAAGATAAATGTTCTTTGTCAAAGAAGCAACTGATTGTTGAAAATATGAAAAAGTCTTGTCCCTTACCTTTATAATTCTAATAAAGAAAATTTATGAATAGAATTGATAGCTGGATTTGTCCAAAGAATATATTTCACTTACATGCATACTGTTCCAAAAATACAACTTCAGCTATTTCAGAAGGCTTAAGAAATAAATTCTCTTCCCCAGTTTTGCATGATTTTTATAAAATTAGGTCAAAGGAATTTTCAGTTGAAAACAGTACTTTGTCATATTATCTACAACACGTGTCTAGCAAATTTATAAATCTAGTGTTCATTTGAGTAAAGTTCCAAATCATAATGAATGTTTTAGACAGCATTATCATCAATTTCCTACAGGTGCAGCTGTGGAAATCAGTGGCTTCAATCAAAACCTCTGTCAAGTTTCACTGCACTGTCATTTTTTACATTCAGGTTTTGCTGAAATTAACAAAAAAAAAAGACAATTCTGTAAATGTCTTTACATCACTTCTACCTTTGGGTGGTGCTTTTGAGCAGTGCTGCACTGTTGTTTCTGTTCAAAGAATTTAACAGCATTCATATTTTTACACTTTATACTAACACAATATTTCTTTCGTGATATTATGGAGTTAAAATTGCACTGTGTGTTTTAACACATATTACAACAACCTCTTAAGGCAAAAAAGTAAATTCATGCAAATGAGTTATGGAAAGTGAAAAGATTTGTGCTGCTTCATTCATTGCAGAAATAGTTATTGGGAAGCAGGCATTTTCCTTTTGTGGGCTCTCTATGCTTACCGTATCCCATGCAGCTTGTCCGTTGGTAATAGTTATCTTTTGAATACTAATCTTAAAAGGGATTATAAAAGGGTATGAAGAAAGAAGTCATGGTTGATATAGCATGCTTTAAATTATTTACTTTGTTTCTCTTGTGTCTTTAAAATATTGTTGATACAGCTCATTTATGTTGCTTTGCTAGTATTTGAAAATTAGAATAAATGAGAAACTTTGTATTATTTAGTGGTACGTTTCCTAGTTTTACAGTTCTTCATATGCCATTGGCTCTCTAGTGCCTTCCTATAAAACACTGTAATTAAAATCCAGTAACATTCAATAAAAATATAATACCAATCCTTTTGAAGAAATCCCAGGGTACTGAAAAAGTGGTTATAAATAGGGAAATAGTGGAAGCCAAGAGGCCACAGTTTCTCCTGTCTTCAGTCACAGAAGCAAACAAACTGCCAGTTCCCAACGTGTCCCCATGCAAACTGACAAGTCTCTGTCTTTGTGACTTAAGAAACCACTTGTTGCCAGCAAAATCTTTTGTAATGAAGCCATAGAAACCTAAATCCTAAGGGGTTCCTGCTCTTTCCCCGTGGGTGGCAGATCATTTGAGCTCTATTAAATTTGAGGGATACTCATTAGCTCATGAGAATAGACCTATGTTTTGCTAATACTTTCTGACTTATTTGCTGTTCTGTTTTTCCCTTTCAAGTGTTTTTGTGCTTTGTGTCTTAATGTTACTGCAGCCAGTGCTCATGTAACTTTTTTTACAAGAATTTTAAATGTCTTAGGCTGTGACTGTTTTAATTGTTGAAGATATGAGATGCAAAGTTTTTTTTTCTGTTTTAGTCTTCATTGAAAAGGCTATGAATTGCAAAATAATGAATCTTATTCTGCTTTAAAACCTTTTTTAAATATATAGAGCTATGATAAAATGATAATTTTTATTAATAGGTTATGCCACTTTTCCAACGTTGGAGTAGGGTTCTTTTCTGTGTAAAGTTGAAGCCCCATCTGTATCTCCACTTACAATAGCATCCTGGAGAGAGCAATTAGAATAGCAAGGCTGCTGTGATTTCACCTCATGTTTTAAATTACATGTGGGCCAATATGAAATTCCTCTTAAATTAAAGGAGAACCTTTAAACGGTAGAAAACATTGAGTTTAGATGTGATTAACTTTTATAGAATAAAATTTCTGATGTCTTTTTCTGCAATTAGGCAATGATGGCAGCTTTACCCTAGGCTGCATTAAGAGCTGAGGTGGAAGCACCCAGTAACTGTGCACTGGTTCATCTATATGAAGGTTTGCAGGGTAGGGCTCATTTTTGCATTTGGTAATTCTGTAACAGCAGTCCCATTCAGCAAGACAACAGTTCTTTGGTTTGTGGCCTTGCTGAATTCAGTTTCATCTTAAATGATCTTGCCTGTTTGTCTTGTTTGTGTCATTCAGTAACAACCCTTTGAAATCTATCTTAAGTGCTCTGGTTTACTTTGTTACTGCTCTTCAAGTTTAATCTGAAAATAATGTCTGATTCCTTCATCTTCCCTAATGAAATATGAGTCTTTCCGCCTGTTTTTTATGGTCAAAATATAAAGCATCTGCATGCTATAATTCTTAATACTAAAATAAATGATGTTTAAGAATATTAAAAAGTACTTTGAAGAAAAATGTAGTGTCCATAAATCAATTAAACTAATGCATACAAAATAACCAGTAGTATATGGGGCCAGATATTTCAAGTATTTATTTTGTTTCAGAATGTATGTTGGTATGTCATTATATATATATATATTTTTTTTTTTTTTTT
>NW_020799113.1:9536839-9584339 GCF_003259725.1 Athene cunicularia
GGAGAGAGCAAGGGGGGGGAAGCAAGCACTACCTCTTTAACAGTGCAGTAGCATCCAGGTATGCTGGGATATTAGCAAAAGTGTTGACCAAGCAGAATGTGACTAGACAAATGTCTTCTCATTGTGTGAAGCATGAAGGCCATGATAGATGATTTCAAACAACAAAGCGCAGCCACTGAGACAAAATTAGTGTTGTTTTAATTACCAGTGTCTGTAATGTTATCTATCCATAACTGTCTTGAAATAGACTGTCAACGGAAAGAACAGAAAGACTCGAGCTAATACTTCCATGTAGTATTCCTTATCTTTCTTAACTTGCAACAGTATGCCTTTATAAAAAGTATTCAAATCTTTCTTTGAAACATTTACTTATAGCTTTTAAAAAAAAAAGTATGTTCTATGCCTTAGGAGAAGTGTCTTTTCATCTTTCTTTCCAAGAAAAGAAGCAAGCAGTTCCTATTAAATGCTGTTAGGAAGTCAGGGTAATGGGTAGAAAATGGAACTTGGCCTGACATTCTTCAAGTAAAGTTTACACTCAGTGAGCTGTGTTTTTTGTCAGTCACAAATAGCGTTATGACACTAATAGTAAAGAAGATTCTTTATTCCTGAAATATCCTTGAGCTGAGACGGGGTGTTCTTCATATATTAGTAAATGTATATATTGTGAAGATGAAGTATTTCTTACTTTCTGGGCTTGCAAGAGATGAAAGATAGGCCAGCTTTTGAAAATGGTCTATATGGCACATGCTACAAATGAGCAGGGAAAGCAATCGAGCTAATAGATTACAGTAATTATCCAATCTTTGGCTAGTTTGTATTGGCAAACTATAAATACAGTACACATTAGAACAAGGTGCTTACAGAATGTACATGAAAGGTCAATGTAATTTGCAAGTCGCTAGTCATTAGAATATGCTAAAAACCATTGCTTCAGGGCTCAGATTTTAATGATGAATACATTGATTATTAAGTAGCAGAGGAAAAATGTAGCTGAGCTACTGTAGTGTAATGATAGGTCGCTTTATTTTGGGAAGGAAATCAACTAAGCTTCAGAATGCATGCATTGAGAAATATAATTGCAGTGAGGAAAATTCCTCAGAGGAGCTTGGCACATATTAAAAGCAAAAACTTGAGACATGTTTGTGATAAGATTACTAATAAATCTCTGGTAAGTCTTAGACTCCTGACAATAACACAGCAACAGAGCACTTCATCTTCTCCATGCTTTAGAATTTAAGATCGGTCACAAACAATCTAAATTACGGCTGATACTAGGCAGATGCAGTGCTGCGCTGTGTTGCTCATCATAAATCTCCTGTTCCTTATATGCAAATTAAACTCCATTTTAAAAGATAATTTTTCACATAGTGATCTCTTTTATTTGTGAAATGCTGGTGATTCTTAATGTTAGGAGAGCCATCTCAGGAGTTCAGTGTAACAATTGCTGGCGGAGAAGAGAAAAAGAAAGCTAGTTTGTTTGGAATAGTTTGCACATCAGTGCATGGGACATTTCAAATAACTTATTAAGTTAGACACAGCACTAACACTCTTTGTAGTTAGGCTGTGGCCTTGTTTTCTTCAGCAGCTGCCTGAGCAACTTATCTTTGACTTTAAAGTTTTGTCTTGTTTATCTCAAATCTTCAAGGTTCTTTACTCTGTAGACAAAAATGTTCATCTTAATCAGCAAACAAAAACTCCCTTCAGCTCTTCATTTAAAACAACAAGTTTATCTCCTTTAGTATTTTGAAAATAGTTATGTGGGTATTGCATGCTTTCTCTTTTATGCAGACACAGTTATGTGAATGGGATATAAAGAGTGTAGATTTAATTAATTGCTATACAGGTGTTATCAAAAGAGGATGTTGTCTTATGGGAATGAGATCTGAAATGCAGGAAATTTTACAAAGGGAGTTAATAATTTTTAAAGGAAATTCACATATTCTGTTTTGATGAAAAGATTTAAAATGCTTCTGTGAATCATAACTGGTGTACTGCAAAGGGAAAGAAATGTAAAATAGGCAAGTAAAAGCTTCAGATTTTTTTCTTAGTGGATTTGTACATATCAAAACTGATCTTTCACTTGGCATGTTTGATAAGTCTTTCTCAAAAATAACTCTTGCTAAATTGAATCAAGCTATATGTTGTACAGTCTGAGACACAAGGAGAGAATGGATAGGACTGAGCAGCACTTAGCAGAACATTAATCATATAGGCCAGATTCTATTTGGTATAACTTATTCTTGTTCCTTTGACATCACTGGTTTGCATCACTTTAAATTCTGATCTGGCTGAGATGGTTTGGTCTGTGAGTAATAGTCAATGTTGGTGTCAATATGGTATTTTTTATTTCTCTGGGAAGAGATCCTGACTCTTAGTCATGTTTTTAGAACTCTCAGCATGTGATAGCTGCAGCTTAGGAAACTTTTTCAAGAATAAGAAAAGTGAAAGTATCTGTTTTGCAAAAACCCCGAATCCATAATGCTGAAATGAATTAGAATTATTCTTAAGTACCCAATGTTAGGTCAGTAACCCAGTATAAATGTTTATGTTTTCAAATTTATGTATTCAGAGATATATTTGTAGATGCTCCTCACACTGTGATATCCTTGATCACACTTCCAGCTTTTTCTTTGGCGACTCGTTGGCAAATCACCATTTCAGAAACAGCAAACTGTGTTGTAAAAAGATTAGATTATCCATACTTAAGAGTGTTTTGGGGAACAAATACAGGCTATTGGTGTCCCCGAGTGATTTTGTCGTTGAGTGTCTGGCTGAGGTGGGCATGTGGTTACAATCATAGTAAATTTCATATTCAAAAGAAAATGAGCACTGGTTTGAGTTCCCTTGTTCATTATTTGCCCTGTTGAAACAGATACTGTAGTACTAGAGCTCTGTGGTACAATGATGTGAATTCATCAAAACACGCATTAAGGGGCAACACCACACAAGGCTAAGGATATAAATATATTTTACAATTCTCAGCTTCCTATCATAAGAACGGTTCATGAGTGAATGTAAATTTACAGTAGGTGCTTATCAAATGTGAAAATGCTTGCAAATCAGAAACAAACTTTGGGACTATAAACATATTTCAATGATAGTTCATGCAAAGAATATGTTTGATAGTAAGAAATAATGTTCTCTTTTAGTTTCTACATGAAGCAGGTTGACATATTATTGTACATGGAGAATTATAACACTTCTGAGTCAGAACACTGTATGCAACATCTAATCCTCTAATCAGAATGCTTATTATTAGGGAGCACATAACGAAATAAAATGCAATTATTTATAAAGGAAGAAAGAGACATCATCCAGCATAAAAGGATAATAAAAAGAAAGTACAGTTAAATCGGCTGATTTCAGTTCTTTTTTCCATACACAAGTGGTACACAAGCTATCAATCTTCTATGTTTTTTAAAACACTTGATAAAAATATTGAAGTATACTAATATATTGCATTTAAAAAAAGTTATCTGACATCTGAAAGTAAGTTCTGAATGCCACTGTGACTTGTACATGTGTCCTATGTACATGTGAGTTGGAGTATTTTACTCCACTAAAGTAGAACCCTATAAAATCTTTTGGGTTTGACTGTAAGATGCACTTGTACAGACAGTAATTGGCCTGTTACAGAGATATTAATTAACATGTTAGAAATGTTTTCTTTATTAATGAGAAATTCACACATACTATTTAAATTAATTTGTATAGTTTAAAATTAATTTATTGTGGCCTTCGATGACCTCAAATCTACTAAGACAAAGCTGGAGTATTGTACTAACTGTTAAACCATTCATTAAACATTTTATGCAAATAGTGTTTGTTTATAAACAAATTAACTGCAAGGATTTTCAAAACAGGTGCTGTGTTGTGAATGCGTACTAAATGATGTGGTACTGAAAGAATTAATTAGACCTTCAGATGTAATTAGTTGCAATAATTTGCGTGATTAGCGGCTTGGTTAAGAAGTAAGACACACACATTGTAATGCATGGAAGAGTCACTGCAGTAGCTTTGTCTTTCATACGGTGAAGATGAGATTTCCTCATGTTTAGGAAATTTTTCAAAAAATTGCTGACATAGCTGGAGTTAATTGCCAAGTATCCTGTAGGGGGTAATGTTTTTGTTTTTTTTTTTTTTCCCTTGGCTTGTTGCGATGCATATGCATTGGAAGCAATACCATTTGTTTGTACCTCAATGAATTTTTAAAACAGAAGGCTGTTAACCCTAGATCTTCAAGTCTCCAGAGAAAGAACTGATACTTAACATGTTCAGGGTTAAAAGATAGCCTGTGATAAGCCATATGAAACAGGTCCAGTGTTTCAAGATCAGTTCTAAATATTCATGTAATTTTTTCCCCCCATGCAACCATACTCTAATTTTTCTTCTCACATGTCTAACAGTGCAGTCAACCATTGGCTCTTCATGAAGAATGCCTTTGAAACTGACGTTAGTCAAAACTGATTAAAAAAAAAGTTATGATTATTGATACTTAATTCATGATGATCACATTCCTAGTTACAATAAATGTACAATACCTTTGTGGCTTGCAAGAAAGCTTTTTTGTCTTGATAATGCCCAGTGACTATTGGAGAGTGGGTTTGAAATGAATTAATATGGGGACTTTTTTGATCTTTGTTTTACCTGCTTGAAGAGGTGGAATGACAGTAAACTATTATAGATTCACTTTTGTGGTCACTGGTGGAAGTTGCTCTTGCTTTGCTATTTTAAAAGAAAAGGCTAAAGATTTTATGCCTTGAGGCATATAAAATGCACAAATATGAAAGTAATGCACACTTAGACAGAATTTATTGCTCTCACGATACACTTTTAATACTGCTAGAAACACTTGGGGGGTCTGCACATGTATTTTGAAAGAACAGGTATGTTCTCTGTGAATCACTTTGTCAGAAAAAAAAAAAAAAAAGTTTCTAGAAAAATTTAAAGAAGGGTATAGAAGAAAAAGAACCAAGGAAAGTTTAGTAAATAATTGCAATTAGTCATCATTGTAGAAGATATGGTGTGATGAGAGGCTTCTCAGAATAATACACTTGCTTATGGTGAGTGTTAGAGGCATTCCATAGGGGGGTTTTCTCACTGGTGAATTGAATTTAAACTTTTTAATACAGAACCTTATTTGTTCAGATTAAACTATAGCAGATTGTAAGATGAGCTGTGGGGGAACTTTGTTTCTTCTCAGATGGAAGTGGTCACATTAGACCTTGTTTGTTTTACGCATTAATGTAATGCTTCTGAGGCACGAGCTAGAGGAGACCTTGTTTAAAAGCTACCTTGCTGTAGTTACCAAGTTGTTTACATTCTTTTAAGTTTTCGCCATATGATTTGCAATAATTTTTATGTTACTGCAAATCTGACAAAGGCAGCAAGACCCAGCAGGAGGTCTCTGGTTAAATGGTGAACAAAATGGTACTGTACTTGGATTAGTGACTGGGAAGTATTAGTGGTCACATATCTAAGTGAAAGTAAACTCATACTTTTTATTGCAAACTCAATGTGGAATACAATTCATTTTGGGACTGAGGCAGAACATAAGCGCGCTACTTTTTACTACAACAGAATGGCTATTTGCAGTCTTAGCATTTATTTTTTTTTTAAGCATAGAAGGGAAGTGGAATAAAATAAATATTAAAAATTACAAAAGAAGAACAAAAAGCATCATTAACTGCTGCACAGCTGCTGTGTGTCTGCTGTTGCTGGGATTACCCTTAATTACTATGGAAAAGTTTGCTATCGTTGGTTCTTTGGATGCCTCGCAATTGGTTTATTTTTAAAACAGTTCTTCTTTCTATGCATTTTTTAATAGAATATGCAGCTGTTAGTGATTTCTTTCCTTGAAACTTTGTTTTAGTCCTGAAGAGACTGAAGATCATTTGACAGAGCTAACATAGGGATCCACTTGAATGAATTTTTTTTTTTTTCCTGTCTGTAGTCTAATTCAGTTCTTTCGTTTTTAAGTGTGGTGTTCGCAAAGTAGTCTTTAAAATGGGATCATCTGTATTGTGTTTGAATTTGAACAAAATTAACATTTGTATGTCATCAGTAGCTGCGATGCATAGCTCAAGGCAATGAAGGATAGAAAGTCAAAGAATATGGGAAATTTGACTAAAATGAATAAGCGGCAGAAGGTTTTAAGAGTGGACATAGCTTAGTGATTTATTTGTATTGTTTCTTGAGGCAAAAAAAAAAAAAGCTAATTCCATGGGATGTTTAGAAAATGGATTTTAAATCTGAAAATAAAAAGGTGTCAATAAAATTAGGTTTTAGACAATGTAATCTGGAGACTTCCCTACTTGTATTTCTTAGTTCTTCTTTGTAAAGGGGGCGCAATACTGACCAGGTGAATGTAAATGTTCTTTCAGAGAACTCTTTCCAATGAATCTTCAGTGTACTTGTTATGGTTTGGGATCAGTTGTATATTCATAACATTTTGCTTCATTTTATTCACTAGGACATGGATTGCGAGATAGAGCCCGAATTATCAGCCTGGCAATTAGCTAGCTGCTGCACGGTTTACCAAACAAGTTATTGTTCAGTGCTTCCCTCTGACTTCCTTGGGTAGTATTTTTATGCTGGCTTCAGTGAAGTGGTCTGTATTTGCTATGCATTTGTGAGTCACCAACTGTTCATATGTTATCTATGTCTGCATTGTATAACGTTGCTTCAGGAAAATTTTGTAGTTTGCAAGACCTCTATACTCACATCCTTGTAATGCTTTGGCTGTCATTTCAAGATCTTGCACTCTCATCTTTCTCAGTATTCTGAATGTTCTTGATAGCAGCTTTTATACTTTTGAGTCTACTTGATGGATTGGCATAGGTACATTTCCAATGTTTCAGACACTTCCTTGTAAACATTATTTTCCTCTGCATCAGTGCTGGAAATGTGAAACACTTTGCCTACTAGTCTTTTGCTGGGGTATTCAATGCTAAAGGACAGTTTTTGCAAGGGAACTTTTAAATGAAAAAACACTTGAAGCCGACATGTGAGACAAAGGACCTGTATTCCTGGTACTAGTGAAAATCCAGTCCACAGCTTGGTCAAATGAAGGAAACTTCCGAATTAATTTACCTGCCACAATCATCTTTGAATTCAAAGATTAGTGTTAATTCTGGTTTATAGCACCTTTACTCCATAGCTGCTATTTTTTTTTTTTCTTAAGGAACAGAATAAAGAAATAGTTGGGAAAGTTTGGACGTTTATCTGGGGATATTTATTTTTCATACAGATATCATTCCTGCTTAGTCCCTTATGTTTTTATATATTCAGCTCCACCACCCCCAAACATCACAAAATAGAGAGCCCTAAAAACCCTAATGGATGTGGCTGTTTGCCAGTGTTAACTGGGGAAAAGTGAGAAGTCTACTGTATTTGTGGAGGAGCCAAAGTTGCAAAACTGCCCCAATGAGTCCTTCCCATTTCCGTTTAATATTTAATGCCAAATAGAGACAGCTTAAAATGAAGAGAAGTTGATGCTGAACAAATAAAATTATTTAAAATATCCCCTCAAAACCTTAAATGATCTTTAATACCAAAAAAATGAAAATGACAGGTTGAAGCTCATACCTGAAGGATGGTATCGTGTACTATTTTACACTTCTTAGACAAGTGCGGCCTTGGAGTTGGGGAAATTACTTCCTTATTTGAGGTGTCTTAGGTTTTTAGTATTTTTGTAGGCATAAAGAGCTTCTTTCACTTAAGACTCCTCTCCCAGCATGGTGGACTTTATGCCATGCACTGAACAGCCCCACTGAGTTTTGTGGAAGGCAAGTATAATGATATTCCAGAGAAGTGTATGTTATGTCCCTTCGTAAAGAGAAGAATCTGAGTCAGAAAGCTGAAGTGACTTGAATAATTTCTTGCATTCAGACTAAGGAAGTTTTATCATTGTCCTACTATGTAGCAGGTGTCAACTTTCATCTAGTCCAAACTTTTTTACAGGTAGGCACTGGTTCAAAATGGGACATTTTCATAATCTGAAATGTACCTGATTCTACAAATGTTTCTTCTCTAATTTTTTTTAATTCTGAAGATCTAGGAGGACCACCCCCATCCCCTGAATTCTGATATTAAAGGTTGTCTAGCTCTTTTAATTTGTCTTATACTGATTCTGTCATGAAACCTGCAATTTGGGTTTCAGAAGCTTAGTTATTAAGTCTTGATTTCGTTTTCTGCTGGTTGCCAAGATAGACATAGTGTTAATATGCATAACAGTTCTGTATGACCAAAGAATTACATTTTTTGAAACTCAGGATATTTTTTCTTAAGCAGGTTGGTGGCGTTTCAGCTGACTCTTTGAATATCCATGAACACCTTCCAGATACGTTTTTGTTCTCTAAAAAATGACTGAACTCCACTATAGGTCATCACTCTAAGAACAACCCTCACAACCTGGGCTGCTTTTTGTATCCCTAAAATGTTGCCATAAAAAGACTAAAACCTAAACCATGTTTCTTCAAAAGGAAAACAGTATCTCCAGTAGAATTTATATTCTGCATTTGTTTATTGTTGATTATGTCAGAAATACCAGACACGCACACTCACTGGGGATTTCAATATTGCAGAGGCAGACATCAACGTAAAACTATCAGACCAATGTGACATTTACCTTTCCTGTACAGATAATAACATATACAAACAGATGGCCTTTGTGTGTAACATGGTTTGTAAACTGAGATGATTCACAATCTAATTCTGTTACAGTCCTCAGATTTGTAATTCTGATTACAGCTAAATTACTTTGCAGTGGATTTTTCTGTTTAGTTGCTTCGCCGTAAGAAGAATCTACTTTACATGACACTTTCTGTGATACTTCTAACTGGTTTTGATACACTTGTATAGCTGGCAATCCTTGAAATCCATGTCTTGTTCCTGTGAATTGTAGGTTTACTGTGCATTTATCACTCTGTTGGAATCTTCCATAAGCATAGGATTTTATGCTGGGAAACCATCTGTAAACAATCCTGTAATTCTTACATACAAGAAAAGAAAAGCTGCAGTCATATTTTTTCCAATGCTCCTATAAAACTGGCTTTAAGTGGTGTTCCTTATCTAACCTGCCTTTCCTTTTGTGAATGTCCCAGATTGCTAACAGCACTGACTTCACCAAGAGTAGGAGTGTCAGACGCCTGTCAGCAGCATACTACCAGCAGGTGACTGGTATTTTAAATTTATTTTTGTTTTTAGTGAGACTCAGTACTGAAAAGCTTTAAGTGTAGTGGCTACTCAGAGTGTGTATTCCCAAACTTGGAGGGAAAAAAGAGAATTAAATATACCATTTTTCAAAACTGAATGATATGTCAGAAGCAACTTCATTAGTGTTCTCTTTATAACTTTTTCACGCAGCTATGCTGCCGTTTTCTTTCAGTAGCTGGTGGTTTGTAGTCACTGAAGAGTTCATTTTACATAAGGCACACTTCTGTTTTTCAGCTTAGAAATTTGGAAGATGTGAAGAACTGAGGCCAACTCATCTTTTATCAAGATGGGTGGAACCTCCCTGACAACCAGGAATGATGGAAAGATTGAGGTATTATCAACTTTTTGGTGAAGAATAGTACCAGGTACTTATGAACAGAGCAGTATAAATAATTGACTTCAGGTTCTTGGCTGAAAAGAGTCCCAGAAAATACTTTGGGTGTTTTGCAACTATTTTTAACCACTAATTTGAACTTGCTTACTTTACGTTCATTCTTTTGCTAACATAGCAAATGGAAGTGTTTTCACAATTACATCTGAAATCAAACTGCATTTGTTTTTTGATCAAAATCAACCTCCCCTGCCCTAAACAAACCAAAACAATTTACAAAGTACATGTCCATCACTCCTAACACTCCCTCAAATCTTGCAAAGAATACAGTTGGGATTATAAGTGGAGATGTCTTGGTTAGTGACTGAACTGAATCCTATGTGCCTATGAGTTGCTGGTTCATGTTAACTGAGCATTCTGACTCCACAAAAGTTTTCCAGAGTTCAGATGCAGATGTATGCATTGTGTTTTAAATTCTTCTGTAATAAATAAGACCATTTAAATGCAACCCTGTCAGTAGTAAACTGTAAACCTGGTATAAAACAGTAAAAGAAAATTACTCTCAATTAAAGGAAAAAGAGAGGAGTATCATATTCTTCAGGGGAAATTTGAGAGGCAAAATGGAAGCACTCTAATTGGAATTTAGCCAATCTACAATTGAAGAGTGTTTATTGTGAAAAATATACCATCAACATTTGAATATTTATGATAGCAATGCTAATGATTAAAAGAACTCTGGAAATATTTAATGAGCCCAAGTCATCATATCCCCAGTTTCTATCTCACTGCAAGGTTGGCACCATCAGCTCCAGTAATAACATTGTGTTTGTTAACACACTAAGATATTGGTTCAACGCAAACAAGGTAGAACCAATCTCTGGATAGTGAAAAAATAGTGTTTCTGCGACATGAAGATGTCTTTTACGTATCCTCCATGCAAATAAGTCCTGACCACTTCTAACAGAGTATGGAGGAGGCCAAGACTGAAGTATTACAGCTATAAATTTCTATTTTAATTGATGTGGATGTTTCTGATGTAAATTTTGAGCAAATTTGCTGCATGGAAGTGTATTTAGAAAAACTATTCCTAGACAGAATAATTGCATGTTTTTACTGCATGTGCCAAATCAAATTCACATTATGTTTTTGTTTTCAGAATTCTGTATTGCCATAAATGAAATAGTATATTTTTAAAAGTGAACATTAATTCGGGTTTGGTATAAACCCTGGTTAATCCCATTGACTTCTGTCAGATTGTGTTAAATTTCTGTAGAGAGAACTGTTCCTGCTGTATTCGTCACATCCTATTTCTCTGTTTAGGTTCTTTATAGTGAAACCACTGTCAAAGTATTGGATACCTTATGTTCTAATAGCGTTATGATCAAAATTAGAGTGTACGTTCCTCCGATAGACATTTTACATGCAAATAATTCTGTATTGCTGTAAATGCTTTGTATCTCAGAAATGCAGTATTTGCTATCATGGAGATCATAATTTCTGTGAGCTGAATTTGCTTCAGATGATAGAGAAATTATAGGCTACAATATGTGATCAAACAGTAATATGGAAATCTTAAATAGAATGCGCCCTAAGGACAAAGGCTGGTTAAGACTATAGGGGATAGAATAAATGGGAGTTTTAGCAAAGCTATCTCTGATTCCAACAGATAAATTATGCTCTGCCTTTTTTGTATCTCTTTGGGACTGTACTACATAAATTATGACCAAGTATAATTTAGGCTTTCAGCCTATATTTCTGAACATCCATCTTGTACATTTTAAGTACAGAATTACCATTTTGCAGAAGTATGAAATTGAGACAAATTTTTTTTCATCTGTGCATTTAAGTTCTGCATACTTTATAGCAGCTAAAGGGTTAGAGAGGACCTCCTTACTACCCAGAGGGCGATGGTAGCCAGATGATTGCATAACTGTGTTAATACCTACATAAGCATGAATAAAGTTTGGGGAACAGAAGTGTGTTGAATTGGATACTATTTCAGAATAGGTATCTAGGATAGCTTTAAACAATAAATATGTGTTTGTGAATAAAAAGTAGTCCTTAGTAAATCTAAATCTTTATTTGTTGTCAATTACATTTAGAAAGTTATATATGGAATTTCCTTTTGAAGTAGTTAGTCAAGTGACCTGAAACTCTGGTGTACATGAAGACCATTGCAGGCCTTCAATGCACTTACGAGTTCACAATTTGCACTTGAATATCAATGTGTGTATATGAATAAAGCAAAAGATTTTCAGAGTTCTATTTTCTATCACTCAAGCACTACATTCTCTAGCTTGGATTTCTGTGTAAAATCAGCTCAGAAGTGTATACTTCATTTCTCCCATTATAGTATGCAATATTTTAATACCATCTGGAATTCTAAACTTAGGAATTGACCACAAGGTGCACCCTTATGGGGGTATGTACATGTCTTCCACAGGGGATGGAATGTGGGAAAAAGATGAAACTCCTCTGAGGAAGGCAAACTCCCATGAAATGTATATCTTTATATTTAAAACTGACCCAAGATAGGTTTAAATAACAGGCCAATAGCTTGCAATAATATTGTTAGTGTTTTCAGATCCATAATGATGGAAAACCATCCTTTTAAACTTGACATAACTTTTTCTGTATTAAGAATAAGAAATGTGTAGTGCTTTTGCACATGCCTGAGGTCCACACCTGCAGTATACGAACATTTAAAATCATAAGACCTAGTTAGTATGTGTAGCAAGGTGAATTTATTTGGCTTTGTTTTGCATACATTTGATGACCATAGCTTTGGGAATTCAACGCAAACTTTCACAATGTGTGAAAAATGAATAGAGAAAATGTCTGTTGTAGAGGTAGAATGAATAATAGTGTTGAAAAAGAAAATTACCCCCTAAATTACAATAGGCCAATTTTTTCCCTGTTACAGATTTCCTATCCATTAACTTGGTGATGCTCATATGTACATTGCCATTGCAATGTTTACCTTTTTCTGTAATTGATATTCCATTTAAAGCCACTAGCATTCACTAGACTGCTGGCTTCCCCTGCTTTCTGCAGTAAGTAGAGGGAATACTGATACTCAAGCAGTAATGCTAATTGCTTATAAAGATTTTAATGGCAATCACTTTAACTGATGGTAGAGATTAGTCTACTATCACAGACACTATCAAAGGCAGCACCAATAGCTTGTCACCTTACCTTCTGTAAGGGAAAAAAAGGTGTTTCTGTTATCTACATAAAATGGTGGAATATTTAAGTTTGAAAGGTGTGAGAATGTGGAAGATTCAATTGTAACTGAGTGTTTTTTCATTAGAAAAAAGTAAATTGAATAAAACAATAACAGAAAAGTGAGACTTCTGTGCTGCTCTCCTCTATTATTTAACCTTTTCCAACATAATGTGAGGTAAAAATGCAACATAAAAATGGAGTAGTTTACCTAGATCCTTTAAAAGTACAGTCTTTATTCTTTTTCCATTGAAAAGTGAAACAATTTGGAAAATGAAATAGTATTATTTTAGGATCACTGTCATATTGCTCCTGCATGATTCCTATTTTCTGGGACAGGACTGAACATGTGTCTTTGAACTGTGCATTATGACTTCAGTAATTACATTCACTTTTCTGACTCTGCCTCCTAAAGTTCTCTTGGTCAAAGACCCAGTTGCTTAAGGATATTACTGTTGACATTACACTATGATCTTAGTTTTTCAAGAGGTAATCTCTTCCTGCACTAGTAAAGATTTTTTTCCAAAATAATGTAGCATCTACAGACCTTATAATTGATTTTTGAAAATTATGACTGGGAAGATGATCTTGTGTCAGAAGTCAGACTGTCCGATGTGTGGTAGAAGAGGATGAAATGAATTGTGTTAAATTTTACAAGCTCCTCTTGTCATTAGTTATACTGTGTATTTTACTTTTTAGGCCATGAGCTTTTAAAATCAACTTATGAATGCAAAAGGAAGTCTGAGTTAGCTACCATAGGGTTAAATTTTATTTGAGTTATTACTAAGTGATTTCATGTCCAGAGAGCCTCCAACTCAGGATGTGTAACATTTATCTGCCTAAAATTAAAAGGAAATGAAAGAGATTTATTAGTGCTTGTTTCTTGAGGATGGTTCTCCACATTTGGATTGGTTGAATGATTGAGGATAAAAGGCTTTCATAACGCTGTTGCATTGTACAAATGAGCTCTAACCAGAAGTGCTGTCCTAAATGCTGCTGACTTAAGGATAAAAGTACTAAGAAGAGAGGGTAGCCTCTTTGCAGTTAAGGTTATAACCAGAATCCTCTTATAAAATTCTAATCTGACTGGTGTAATTTAGGCTGGGGTAATTGTCTATATGTGAAATATGACTAAGCTTGCACTGAAGTTTAAGGAAAGAAATTTTAAAAACGCTCAAATGCATTTTGAGGTGCAAACAGGCTAGGTGGTCATCAGTGGGACTGTTGGTATGGGCAGCGATGCTGTGGTTGTTGGATTGAGTGCATCCAGAAAGAGCAGAGTCATTTTTAGAGAGTATGGGGGCAAAAAGCAGTTGAGGTGAAACTAGGAAGAAGTATGTGCATCTTTACCTGGAAGACCTTGTTTTCTTTAGACATTTTAGACATTTGGATGGGTTATAAATCCTTTCTTAAGATGTGAAATAAATTCAACATTCAAAAAATCAGTAATGCCAAAGTATATTGGGAAAATGGACATCATAAATTACACACTACTTACATAAATATGGATTTCTTTTTTTTTCCAAATAACAAGGAAAGTATGTGCATCATAACATCACAGTTCCAACCTAAAAGACCATTTAATTTTTTCAATTATATTCGTCCTTTAAAGACTTCTTGATAAGAAACATACTGTGTTATATATTGATGTTTACTAGGTATGAGCTCTTATTTTCATATAACTTTATCATTATAACATAATGCTAGTAGTAATAATTCTGTTACTTCCTGTGAACCACAGATAAGTGTTATAATTTCTGTTTCTTGAGGTAAAACCCATTTTTTCCAGATTCTACTGTTCTTGGCTGAAGTAGCTGCTTAACTGTAATGCTTAAATTTTCAAACACTAAAATGAAGATACCAAAAGTAATACAAAAATTGAAGTGATTCTAATGTGTACTATATGCCTTTCATTTTATTTGACAAAACCATCCCCTACTACAGTCTTCTGCTACAGACCTTGCACGTGGTTCCAGATCTGTTAAGGGTTGGAAAGTGTGCTGCTGTGAGGTGTTAAGGCAGATTGGATTCAGAGGGCAGGCAGTATTCTGAACAGCACATTGTATTGTACTGTTGGCAGGTGACCTATAAAAGGCTGTTGCATGTAGTGTGTAAATTGGAAAATCCAGGTGCTACATAATTTCAGAAGCTGAGAAGGACAGAAAAATGGATTAAGGCTTCTCTCTCAATCCCTGTGCTACAGAGGAGTGGCATTAGGGCCAATTTATGATATTGTTTACCATAAATTTCTTGGCTTTACCATTCTTCTACATTTTTGTCTAAGAATGTTTTAATATATTGTCCTTAATAAAGAGAATGTATTATGACATACGTCTAGAGAGAGATTTGAGAGCAATATTTATTGTTTTTTCCTTTGAATTTTCAGTAAACAACTTGTGCATGTATGGGCTATTTGTATTAATTAACATTGATCTGGGTTCCATAGTGAATATTTTAATGTGTTGGTTATTTGGGAATTTTTGTCTGGTATTCACAGTTTGATAATTCATTTGTGTGATTGGTCACTGATCCCATATTTGTTTTCTGACTGAGTGCTTACAGCATTTGTAAATATGAGTACCCCTAAATGGCTTCCTCAGAGTATGTTTTTTCTCTGTGTAGGCAATATAAGAAAGATATAAAAGAAAGTAGTCTAAAGAATATTAGGAATTCTTGAAACATTCTGTTCTAATTTTCTTCCAAAACATTCTAATTTTCTCCTAGTATCTAATTTAAATATATGATTATGATTCTACCAGTTACCTCCTAGTAAGTGCAGATGCAAAGATTCAGAGTCAAAGCATGAAAAAGAATAGTTAAGTTGTATCCTGAATGCCGATGTGACCTTTTCTTGATGGTTAAAATGGTGACATCTTTATGGCTGAACACGTTTTTTAAAAATAGAATTATAAACTTAAACTGCAATAATATATGTTTTTAAATTACTTAAAAATGGTAAACTGGACTTATTACATCTTGATTTTGTATTCATAAAGTGAGTATAATGTCAGTATTCTAATATAGATCACAGTACCTCGGATAATTTCTGTGTAGCTGGGCTGATCTATAGATGCAGACTCTACACCCCTGAATTTGTATTTTGGAATGAAAGTCCTGCTTAACAACACTGTTTGGTTTCTAAAGCTACTAATCAAAATAATTTATTTTTGAAAATATCAACAGTCATGCAGCACATGTCTTAAGTCCCTTCTTTATTTTTGCAGTACTTCAGTTAAGTCTTTTCCTTATAATTGTTTCAATATTATTGATACTGTCATATATATTTTACCTATGCTCCCTGCCGTGTGATGCAGCACAATAACATATCCTGTTCAGCATGGGTTTCTTGTGGGGTTTAGCATTGTTTGGCAGAAAGTAAGCACAGTGTAATTCAAGATCAACATTTTTGCTATAAAAAGGACAGGTTACTTATTAAGAAAGAGTTACTGTGAACGTCCTGAAAAGAAAATAGTCTGTCACGAGTTGTACCCACATAGAAGGGCATTGTAAAGAATACATATGGTTAATACCCAAGTGCTGCTCCACTGATGAACAAGATAATTTGAAGTATCAGATCAAAAACGTGATTTCTTGCAACACTGTGAAAGTTTCTGGGGTTGCTTTTTCATCACTTGAGGAGATCTGAGAAGCCTATCTGTTAGGCTGCTAATTCATTGGACTAGGATTTTATTGATCTTAAGATGATGAGTCTGATCTAGTCATTGGAGTGGTGTTTGATGGTTTACATGCATATAGATGTATAGAGAACTTCCTGGCCTTCACTTTAGAGGAACATAGAGAATTTTGGATAATTTATGTAACTCTAAAAGGGATACAGAGTGCATGGCACTGTCTTAGAAAAATTGTCATTACCAGTAGAATGACTTCAGTAATAGCATGACCATATTTATGAACTTTTATTTTGCCTGGTTTATGCTAGTGGAACAGGGGAAAGTCTGCCCAGAAAATCACTGATAACAAGAGTTGAATCAGAATTTAAAAAGCATTTAAAAATGTGTCTCCTCTCAAAATGCTCAGGAGCAGTTTGAGCTGCTGAGAATCAGTAATTTACTCATCTCTCTATGCTTTAAGCTGAAGACTTAAGTAGTGATAATAATGTATCGTGTGCCATAAAATTGCTCTAGATCTTTTAAGTGGCAGCACTAAAAGTGGTAGTACTAAAATGGGGAACTCAAATTGAAGCCTAATAAAATATCACCCCGTGTTTGTTCCTTGTATAGAACAATGACCTCTCATAAGCCATTGCTTTCTTACTTTTCTAAGGGTTACTCTGTTGCCTTGATTCCTTCCCTGATTATCTTGAAGCCTGTCAAGTTGGAAAGCTCTCCCCTCCCTTGCTCTTTCTTCCTAATAGACATGAAACAGTCCAGTCAATAATATTTTACTTGTCTTCCCACTGCGTGTCTCTTCCTCTGATCAGTTTAGGCGGGTTTGACTGCAAAAAGTCAGAAGGGAGGTTAAGATCTGAAAGTTCAGCCAAATGTTATCAGCCACAGAGATGTTGCTAAGGGAAAGGCCTTACAGCCCCTAAGACCGGAGCCAATAATAGCTGCACATAACTGATAACATCAACAGCTGTCAAAGATCCAGGCATTTGTGGTTCGTCTGTAAACTCAAACACCTGTATTCAGTCAAGCTTTGATTGTTATCCCCTCTTTTCCTGTCATTTTGATTCGTTCCTTGAAGGTGCTGCCAGGATATTCTAAGCTGCTAGTTGATTTATAAAGTGAAAGAGCCCTTCGAAAGTTTGGCACAGTTTGAAAAATCGACTGAGGCTCTCATTCATAGGGTGACAAGTTACTTTGACATTGATATTGACAGTATTCTTTTAATTAAGCTTTAGACGATGTAAAGACGGGTTCAGATCCTTGAAAGCATGGGTTAAAAGTACGTTAACAGCTTCAACATGTGTCACTTAAAAGAACATTATGTATTTTAAGACGGTTTCTTTTGTGATGAATTAGATCAAAGTGACTAATAAACATTCTCCATGAAAGCTCTTCAGAACACAGTATATACATGTTTGAGATATTTAAAAGATAGAGTTTTGAGGATCAAACTGCAAACTAAGCTAAAATATCTTAAATAGGATGGCTGATGCTGTGTGTCACTGTTATAAATTAATATGCAGCACAGAAAAAAAATCTATTTTTATTTTTAATGGGAATTTCATGGTAAATTATGCAAGGGTATTTCTCCTTTACTGATCATGTAGGGTGTTGTGCAGGAATGGATATACTGCAAACCTATAGAATGTGCAGTTCTGAATGGCTGGACTAAAATTATAGGATCTGATATGTAAGTTGTTATTATTTTGAATTAATGCTAAGTGCTGCAGTTCTGTTGACTTGCTATGGCCTGTGCCTTGTAGTGAACAATGGCTGCATTCAAGTGTAATGGAGTTTTGTGTTTTGGTTACGTTCCTGTAGTCTTTCTCTCACACTCTCTCCCTTTTTTATCTATTTTTTTTTTTTTTTTCATTCTTAAACACCAAAAGTTACTTTCTTACTCATCTTCATTATTTGCAACTTTATTCCAAAGAAGTGATATGTACTGCAGTGACAGATAAGAAAACCAGTGTTTTAGAACAATTATACTTCTAGACTATATTGTTTATTCCAGGAAGAATATTTCCACCCAGTGCCAGGTGCCTTTAGAACCGAAACATTTTCTTTTTTAAGAGATTGTGGTGATGAAAATGAAACAAATGTTTAAAAAAAAAAAAAAAAAGTGATAGTAAGGGTTGCAAGGGCTGTTTTCATCTCACAAGTATTATTGTTTTCTGTCTGCAGTTTTGTAAGAACAATCTTTTGCAAACTAAGTTTAGGACATACACTGAACTTGTCTGCAGGGCTGAGAATGTAGCTGAGGAGCTTCTCTGAGTTAAGACACCATAACTATGCTGCCATGCAACTGCAAATTTCAAACTTATTTTTGTCAATTATTTCTAAACAGAGCAACCTAGTTTTTAGCCAAATAACTGTTTTGCTGAGATTCATTATTATTCCTTGATTGAAGACAGTTGTACTCAAGAGACAGGTATGCAGATGAAAACATGGGCTGAAATGTTCGGAACCTCAAAGTCGAGGAGACTGTTGATGACTATGGGCTCAGAATTTAAGGTCTGTTTTTTTTTGTTCTGGTTAGAAAACAATTTAGTAGTTCAAAATTTCTTACACTTTGTAATTTAATGGTGTGCAAACCCAGTCTTTATATAAAGGTGAATGCATCCCCAAATTTCCTGAAGGATTCTACAGTTAGGTGAGTGTAAGTGGTTAGATTTTTGTGTGAAAGTGTGCAGAAGTAAGCAAGATGGGGAATGGAAAAAGAAGGGTAAAACATCTAGTATTTTCAGTAAACCAAAGCTTGATACTTACCACCACTCTAACCTAGAAAGCAGAAGTCAGATAGTGACATCAGTGACAGTTGGTGACAGGCTCATCTTTTCTATAGCGTTGAGCAAGCTTGTTGACATAGAATTGCTGCACAGTTTGTTTCCCCTTCTGGCTCCAGAGGACCGGATTAGAGGCAGACCCACCTTGCTGATGCCATTTCTGACTGCAGCAAGGAGTTGGAGTATTGGAGGATCGTGTGAGAAGAATATATTTTTGCTGCTTGCTTGCTTGCTTTCTTCTTTTCCTCTAAACTTCCCTTTTCAAGAAAATAAAGTATGTTATGCTTCCTTCAAAGAAGATTGTGGAAAAAGTTCCTGCAACTTATACTTTAAAAATGTAACTTTATGTCAAGAGAAAACGTATTGGGAAGTTTGAAGATATGCATAAAACTCTACTGCTTTTGGAACACAGAGGCAGTAAAAATAAAGGATAAGTCCAGTATATTTTAGCAGATGTATCCCATGTGTTTACATTTACCTTTATGCAAAGTGAAAGCCAGAATTGGAAGCTTGCATACTCTCACTGACTCCTGTTGTACTGCGCTGCCTATCAGGTTATCGTATGGAAAGTACGCAGCAAGGGAAAGTTAGAAATATTAGTCTCAACTCCTTATTCTCACTATTTTTGTAAAATCCATACTTCACGATGTTGAGAGGGATCTCAAATGTATACCTTGACTTTCTTGAAACAATTGTCTTTGAATTCATTTTGAAGAGATTTCATAAAAATGGAGAATGGAGCAGATCAAAGTGGTCTATTGTCATTATTATATAAACAGTAATTTTTTATGGGCATTGGATGCAGTAACAGCTCAGGCAGTGGTTTATCTTTAAGAGTATGAACCCTGACTTTAGGGAAACTTTTCTCATTTGGAGTTGGTTGCATCCTGTAGGATTTGGGGACTTTGATATGGGAAAGATGAGAAATTTTACATCAGTAGTATACAGATGTCCTTCAACCTTTGCAGCATGGGAATATGTTCATAATACTTTTAGCTCCTTTCTACAGTGGAATTTTTATGGCATGCCAGTAGCATTTGATATTGTCCTCAGTTAAAGCCTGTATTTCCTTGGGAATGTGCAATTTGTTTCCAAACATAGTGAAACTGGCAACTTGATGTTTCTGTTGGGAAAAGTAAGGTGGAGAGTTTTCCAGGGTGCCTTTTCCATTCCTTTAGCTATCAACTGATCAGATGCCAGGCTTGAATCTGTTTACAATTTTTAATACTCTGCTACAGCTCATGCAGGATTTCATGGAGGCTTGCTGTTTATTATGGCTTACTAACCTACATGAATAAGTGTTTTGAAGCTTGTCATATTCTCAGTAGGATTAAACATGTTTGAAAAATCATACAGAAAATCCTAGCATTTTATTAATGTCAAAGTCTTTGAAGTTATAACCTAAATTTTGTCCAATCTTATCCCATACTATTAGTTACATTTAGTTTAAATGAAAGAAAGAAATGTAAGCTTCCATTCTTCCCTGAAAACAAGACTTCTGAAGAAGTCTCAGTACTGGTCAGTTCAAAAGAATCAGTAGATATTTCCACTTGCCCTTCACCACCACTAGAAATAGAAGCGAGTATTTTGAAAATCGGTGAAAATATTTGAGAAAGTATCTTTTTTATAAGTTTACTTATATCTGCATTTTGGTATGTACTGGGACACTTCGGAAGTGACTTTGAGGGACAAAAATGAGAGGTTGGTATGCAGTTGAAATAGTAAAACAAACAAAAAATGAGGTTAAGATGAACCAAACCAGGGAATAGGGACTAGATTAGAGAAACTCCCTGTTTTATTAGATGGTTGTTGATAATACATTAGTTTTGCCTATCTAGGACTATGCTGTGAGGATTGTCATATGTTTTTGTTTTTTTTTTTTTTTTTCTTAAAAGTACTTTGTGATGTGAAATATGGATGTACTGAAATGATACAAAAATCCTTCCAAATGATTAGGATTTTGTGTTTTATTGCATATAAGTATTCTAATTATCCAGTTGTCTACTGCAGAAATGGTGAAAAAATATGAGTCCTCCTTTGAAGGCAGTTTTTTAAATGTAATTTCTCAAGCTCTGAAAGCTCAATCCTCAACTCTTTTTTTTTTTTTTTTTTTTTTTCTTGAAAAACAGTTTCTGAGAGAGTGATGAAACTTGCAACAAAACAGTCTGTCTTTTGTCTGTTCCCTGTCTCACCTGTAAATAGATAGATCTCTATGTATATATAGTGAGGAACTGGACAGATGTAATGTAGGACCTACATGAGACCCCTTTTCATTTAGAACAACAGCAGGAGACAGTGTGGGATGACAAGACATTTCAAATGACAGCATGTCCTTAACTTGAGGCAGCTAATTTGAGCACCTCTTTTTTTTTTTTTTAATTAGAATTTAAATTTTTCAAAGCAAATCGCTTTGGAAGTATGGCAGGTCTCTGGCATGAGGGTAAATTTTCAGCATTAATCTTATATACACTATGCATATATGCTGTGTACACCAGAGACCTAAAATATTACCAGGTCTGTTCAGAAATACATTAACTCTTTACTGTGGTACCATTGAGGTCAAGGTCCCAATCCTACTAGCTCCCTTGTGAGACAATATTCTTAACGTTTGTACATTGAAGCAACTGAAGTTGTGCGTAGCCACAGAGATTGTACATTCATTCTTAAAATATGGAATTTTTAATGTCCCATTTTCCACATGTGATAACTGAGGGAGCTAAAGTATTTCAGTGACTGTAAGATGGATTTTTGGTAAGGTGAAGGTTAAATTTCATGGTTTCCTGTCTTCCATTATCTGTTCCTTTAGAATTATAATTTATTTGGAAAGATGTTTTCTGTCGTTCTAGCAATATAGCAACTGAAGTGAAGGATGTCTACATACTATTAACTTCTTATGGGGCACATATAAAATTCTAGGTAAATGGGAATCATGTGACTGGCAAGGGGATAAAAGTTCTCTACACTATTCTGCTTTAAAATAGAATTATTGTGCCACCTAATTTGTTGTTTTTCCTATTTCTTACAGAGAAAAAGAAAATTGCGTGACAAAGGTTAATATAACAATCTTCTCTTATTACAATGATTTATGTATGCTGAGCATTAACAGCAGAATGTCATCCAGCTCTCCTTTAATTTGCAGACATCTGGATTTTTCTTTGTTGGGATCACAGTGGTAGATGACAAAGCTGTACTCTTGAGAAATAGGAGAGAGCACTGTCATTCATAGCTTGTTATACCACAAACACTGAACTCCTAACAGTTATATCTGGCGAGTCAGTGGACTTCAAAAATAGAGCTCTGTTTTTACCCAAGTGATCCTCACTAATGAAATACATGGGGAAGAATATCGTATTCATCTTAAAATTATTCTGATCCTATAATATGTCAAATGACTGTAGATAGTGTTTAAAAGAACCTAAATGTGAATTCTCCTGCAATTTTAATTCGGAGATGTCAATGCTGCAATTTGCAATGATTATGGTTTAAAGCAGCCAGTTTTGTTTCTTTCTATAATGTAAGGCGTAATTTATGTTTTAGAAATGTTTGAAAAGTGGAGGGCAGGGTAGTTTGATTAAAGTAAAATGCTTTTTGACATGTTTGAATCAATTGTAATGAGAATGTTTTATTTTATTGGTGTTTTAACCCAGAATGATCTTGGTGCTGTGCAAAGGTATGGCTTGTAAAAACAATATTTCATTATACTGGATATCGTTGCTCCCTGCGTAGATCAGCCATCTCTGACATGAAATGCAGATTTCAGACATTACACTTCAGTGGAAAATGTTCATTTAGCAAAAGGAATATTCTTATCTGAGAGGTAAAATGAGAATTTTGGCTTGTATTAAATACCTACAGTATGAATGTTTATGGTAGTCACAAAATGTTTCTTAGCATTTTTAGCATCTTCAGTCATCACTTATTATTCTTGTAGTAACATCCAAAGGTTTGCTTACTTCTCCTCTACCTCATTTATGATATTTGATAAGATAGTATTTCATAAGTTGAAAAGGTTCCTGTTCTTGAAGGACCATTTTCCTGTCCATATCAGTAAGCCTAGTGACAAGCAAAGTATGGAAGGAAGAAGTTATGTTTTATGTATACACTAGAATTTTCTTCTAGTCTCTTGGAAGAGACGTTTTCAGAAAATTCTTGCAGTTGTTCTTGGATGGTACAGACTTATTTTGCAGGTTGGTCCGTTGGTGGGGTTTTTTATTTTAAATAGTTTGGGGTCATGTGTTAAATTTGTCTGCTTCACAAACTGTAATAAAGATGATACAGAAAATATTCAACAACTCCAAAAGCAGCCTTTTAAAGTATGACTTAAAGTTGAATCCCTTTGTATTTTTGTTTATCTGTGAATACAGTTAGTTCTTAGAATGTTTCACCTGGTGTTTAGCATCCATGTAGTTTTGAATTCATGAATCAATTCTTGTAAAATACAGTGATAATAAGTATATCAAAATCTGTTCAGCAAAAAACTCTTTCCGGTGTCATCTCATAGACTTTTCACAGAAGGAAAAAAAAATAATTTTCTAAATTCACAGGATACAGTTTATGACTCTCCTTGACTTGGAAAATGGGTGATTGCCAGAGTCTTCACACTTTTTGTGCCTGTTGTCTCTTTAGCTTCTGATTAGTTATAGAAAGCTGCCGTCTTTCTGGGATCTGCTTTTGCTTTTTGTTTGAAATGTCTTCTCTGTATAAATGCAGTTGTAGTTTGTAGAGGTCTTTTGACCCCTTTCACTCAAGATTATTGCTATAAGGTAACAGATACAGATCTAATGTGTAGGGTTTGTGTTGTGGGTGATTTGTTTGTTTGTTTTAATTCCCCTTCCCTGCCCATGAGTTGTTGTATTAGCTCAAATATATAAATTGCTTAATTTTCTTAAAACCATGTTTTTCTGACACCTGAAGAGTTGCTATAGGCTCCTAACATGTAATAAAGCGAGTTTGACTCAGTCTTCTTTCTTACTTACCGCACAATGTTTCTTGGACTAATATTTCTGGATTTGTTTGTTTTTTTTTTCTAGAATCGGTTAATTGGATTAATGTGATTGCAGGAAGCTTCTCTGCTCACATTAAAATGTAGCTTGGAAACTCTTGAAGACTGACATTCACTTAAAATATAATAATGAAGACCATGAGAGGCAGAAAGAAGAGCTTTTTCTTATAATTGTTTTGCTGTGAGAGAAAAATCTAAACTATTCACATAATAAAGGTAGTTATCAGAAACATATTTTATAGTGTAACTGAAGTGGTAAATTGGGGTGTAAGAAAAGAGCACAGACTGTTCTTCTGTCTGAAATAAAATCATTGTTCCAGGACATCCGTTCTGTATGTAGCTAATATGTGCAGTTGGCTACTGTTTGTTATTTAATACTCAGTGTGTGCTTTATAAGCATACAGTTATATTAATCAAATCAACATTATTTTGCTTCCATACAAAACTTCCTCTTTTAATCTATAGACTGATTTAATAAAGGGAAAAAATGGCAAATTTTCCACGTTTTGCAAATCAAGACAGATAATTTAACACCTAAATCATTTTAGGAATATGCAGCATTCAAAAGTCCAGTATTAAATAACATTTGGAGAAAAAAAAAAAAAAGAAAAAAAAAAAGCCATATTGAAGGTCTACCCTCTGGAATACAGGATGTGATGAATTTTGAAATGCACACCCAATCAAGCAAAATGCTATGCACTTGTCCTTGTTTTTTAAGCTTTTCCCAGGGAAAAGTTACCTGGAAACCTTACCTATGCTTGCCTGGTAAAAGTTCCGTGAGTCTTCTGAATATAGTATGTTGTCTGATGCTTAGATAATATTGTTGAAAATCTTTTAGCTATATTAGTGTTGAACAATGCTTGTTTTAATTGTAGGCCATTGCTGTTGTGTGCAGAAAATTTGGGAAAATTTTTGTTCTTATTAGAAAGTGAAGAAGAATGTGTTTCTGACTTTAAGTAAATCAACTATACAAACATTTAGACTAAATAGAAATAAGAAAATAAAGAGAAAATATGTATGTGGCTCCATTCAGCAGATCTTTTTATGCTCTCAGATATAAATGCGGGTGACGTTACAACTTTTTTCTTCCTCATTATCAAGTATATAGTTAACGCTGTGTTTATCAAGTCACTAAAGGGAAATTCTGCTGACTGATGATAACCCCATTTCAGGAGAAAATAGAAATATGAACTATCTGTTTCGAGAATGTGAAATAAAAAAATATATATTTTTATGAAATAACTCCTGACATTCCCTCATTCTTCTTATGACCCTTATTCTCTCTTATCATAGTAAAATAAAGCCGTTTCCAGTTTAACATCATGTTACAGCATTAGTGTGATTCCTTTAGTAATTAATAGAATTTAGGCTCCAGCATAGTCAGTTTTGATTAAGCAAACATTAAATTAATTCAATCTGCAAACACTTAACTCTGTTAGAACTATTGAGGGGAGAAAGCATTTGGATGGACGGCAGAACGCATCTTCATCGGATTGCTAGCCACCTCAGAGTAGTTAACAGTCAGATCAATACAGCTCCTAGAGCTATAATAAAATGGCTTCGACAAGCTCATCTGTGGCTGAGAACACAGTATACACATTGATTTCCTGGCCTGATATAACCCATTTACCTATTCAGCTAGTCCGTTAAGGAAGGTGTAAGGCTACAAAGGCCCAAGGGAGCAATGATGCCTGTAAGTAGGTTAGCAAATACTTGGAAATGTCTTAATTTGTTTTACAGTTACTACTTCAGGGAGATACTTTTTTTTTTTTTTTTTTTTTTTTTTTTTTTTTTAAAGGAAAGGGTTTATACGTAATTTCTTATTCTTTTGTAATGGTTTTTAAGTTGGGAAATATATAGTGCTGTGTGCTTTATTTCTGTCTTCATAAAGGTCCTCACTGTTCTACTAACTTGGGTGTTTGAACATTTGTGATCCCCAAACCTCTGACTTATCACCCTGCCAGCTTTGAAATGTGCATGTTATAAAGAATATGCCAAGCCAGAACTTAACCACTATCTGTCATCCTCTACTTTTTCATTCACTTGGCTTGCTTTCTTGAATCTGATAAAGAAAAAGTGATAGAAAGGGAATTTATATATGGGGATACATGAATCAACATTACATTGTTCCAAGCCAAGTTCTTGCACTACTTTTGGTTATTTATTTATTTGTTATAGCTTTCCGAGATCTACATTGCAGAACTAGGAACTGGAAAAGCGATTCTAGTTCAGCTGTGCCGTCAGGTTCTGCTGAATTCTATTCTGCTTCTGCAAGTGAACCTATGGGAACAGAACAGGAGAGGAGGAGAAGCAAACAGTACTTGGTACCGGCGGCTGGTGAATACTGAATTTGAGTGTTCCAGTGAAGGTGGTTTCTTGTGAAAACAGTTAAGCAGTTTAGAGAACTGTCCAATTCTTACTTGACTTTCATATCATGTGTTAAGTGGCCTGTATAATTTCTAGTAGCATTTCTCACGCCTTTTCAAGTGCTGTACCATGCAGAATATTGAAATTAGTAGCAAAGACTGATATTTGTGATATTGTGTCCCAAAATACATGTCTAAGTAGGTGAAAAAGCTGTTTTTAAAGTAAGTGCAAATGTTACTCATTTCATTGCTCTCAAACTCAATTTTTGTTTCTGTTCTGTTAGTGGCTTGGTTTATTCCCTCTGTGATTCTGTACTGAGCAGGTGGATACTCAAACCATTCATGAGGAAAGATATATTGAAAAAGACAGAATGGTAAAGGAGCTGATAGGCAGTTATTAGATTCAGATAAACTGTAATCTTAAGTCATTTTATGAGCATGCTAATTACACAATGACATTACCTACATAGAGTGCCATTGCTTTGTTAACATGTTATGCAAGGTCCTTTATTAACACTGCAAGAAAGGACTTCCTCTCATTAGACGGTTATGCAAAACTGTAATTATACTTGCCTGTGAAAAATGGCGAAGTTATGAAAGGCTTGCTTCTTGAGGGCTTTACTATTTTTTTTTTTTTCCCCTTGCAGATTATAATTACTCTTTCTGTGGAGCGAGGGTGACACAGTTTAAAGTAAGAAATTTGTTTCCATGTAAGGTTTAGAATTCAGTAATCTCTTTATCTTTCTGCTAAGGTAACTATTATCTGTTATTGTAGCATTAAAATAAAAAACATTCTGCGTTACCTCAGACAGTGTATGTAATTTTGAAGAGAAATTTGGGTGCTGTCACTGAGGAGAAAATTAGCAGTGAATGACTCAAATTTAAAATTGCTTTTTAATATAAACATTAAATATTTCGGTTGTAATAATTACTGGTGGTTTCAACTAATACATTTTTATAGAAATGCACCTTTTTTTTTTTTCTTTTTTTTTTTTTTTTTTCTTAATACAACTTTGTGTTTTCAGGTTTGTAACTGTGATATAACCCCTTTGTGAAAATTCTGCAACATATAAGCAATATATTCCCAACCTCTTCAACAATAATGCGACATTCACCTTTACAAAGCATGTTATAGCTGTTTGTAGCCTTACACAGAGAAAGGAGGGATTTCAGATCAGTGTTTTACCCATAACAGTGTGACCACAGATCTTCATCCATGTCCTTTTAAAGGAGTTGAATTCTTATTTCTTCCATAAATTGGACATTTGTACTCACCTGGCTGTCCTGGGATGCTTTCTGGTGATCAGAATTACTTTTACAGTTCTGCAGGAGTGTGCACAGATTTTATTTCTTTACTTCTTGTTTTCCCCGTTTTCTTTTGCAAGAAAAGGCTCTGAAGCCCTTCAATACTTTGTTTTCCAGAGCGGACATACTACAGGAGGATTTAGTGCTCTGAATGTGCATTTCAGATGGAAATGGTCACACTCAGGGAAGGAAATATTTTGTTTCTACTCCAACAATATCTGAGTGTTATAGGTTTCTTGTCCACATAAATTTTGCACCTGGTGTGATAATATTCCATATCCTTAAAACCAAGCTATCTTGAATTTGTACATCTAATTATTGTTTAAGGGATTTAAATTTATGCTACCAAGTTCCAAATTTCGGTTGCAGCATTTTGATTGAACAATGCATGGGTTTTATACTACGTGTGTACACCAGACTGACTACTACTTCTACTTTCATTGTGAGATGACATTTTGGTAATTGGAGTTCAGAGTCAGTGCTCTCAGAAGTTTGCAATATGCTTGTAAGGACAAGGAGCTGCACAATGAAGATATTTTTGAGAAAGACAGAGGAGTCCATTCTCTGGTATGGTAATTGAAACAGTTTTGAGCATTTTTTTTTTTATGACATTGGCTTCACGTTGATAAGTGACAATGTCCTGTAAGTCACTCATGAGAGTTACAGGCATGTGCAAAGATTACGGACAATGTACATATAATTTCAGGGTACAAAACATGCTTAGTGGACAGTAAGAAGCTGATGCTCCTTTGTGATTATCCTAAAATGTAGAGGAAGCAAAATAAAATATAGCAGAAGAATATATAGTATATTATATGTTACAGAGAAGGCGATGAAGTGTGAAATGACAGCAAGAGAAGCCAAATGAGAACAGGCAACTGATGAAGAGTTAGTGGTATTGAGGAAATACATCTGGGTTGGAGGCTAGGAGCAGACTAGAAAATGTTACACCATCCAATGCAAGTGGAAATGAGCATTTCAGAAAATTTTAATTTTTAAGAAATAAGAATATTGGTACGGTGAAGTTTGAAAGTTGCTTTATGAGAGACATTTGGTGGTCACCGACAAAGAACAGACTTGAAATCAAGAGTTTGATTAATACTGATCACTTCAATAATGAAGCACAAGAGTTGTGGAAGAACTTCTAGGATGGTTTCCTGGCAGCCTGGCTAGTAAGCCCTGAAATAACAGGGGGAAGGTATTACCTTGACAGACCATGCCACTGGTTTAATATAGAGCTCATGAAACCTTTACCTTGGGCTCCCATTTCCTTTTACGCTTTCACAATAACCATTTAGTTTACTGGCATAAACCGTCAAGGTGGATCATGTTTTTCACAACATATAGATGAACATTCTCAATTGTTGGTGGCAATAGACCACATTTATTTCAAGTGAGTTCAAAGACTGTCTGGGAGTTTTAGAAGAGGACATCAGCACAATTTGAAGTAAATAATAGCTATATATCTGTCTGCTTTCACATGGAATCACCATATGATAGGACATCTCTGGAGCTTGATATCTGTTATGAAGTTTAGAAAATACTGGAAAGACAATGTTGTTTGAAATAACAGATCTTTGGATCATTCTGAGAGGCAGAGGATATGCTAAATTTTGCTCAGGTTTCGCTGAATGAATTAAGTCATATGGGATTGTGTGTGATCTGCTCAGTCATGGCCAAGTTTTATATATGTTGATGCTACATTTTCTGTGTGGGCTGACTCTTACCTGCAAATTGCCTTGGCTTTGTTTCACTTAAATGCTTTGCAAATCTTCACAGACCTTTTTGGATGGTCTGATATTTTGGGGGCTGAGCTTGTGATTTTTGTGTGGCTTAGAGTGTCTTTGTGAATACTTACAATGTTTTTTTTATTTGTCAGTCAGTGACTTAGATTGCAAAGATAAGTGATTTATCTTCTGCTTGAATAGTACCCATCACATAAGCCAAGACATTCTTTTAATAAGTGAGACTAATAAATAAAGCAAAAGGATCGGAGTCAGAGGGTCCAGAGCCCTGCCATCAGTCTGACTCAATTCAAGCAATTACCTAAGTAATGCAGCAATAAACAAAAAGATATCAAATGGATTTTTCACTTCAGAATAAAAAAAAAAAAAAAAAAAAAGTTTTGTTTCTTTTATCCTTGAGTTCTAAGGCCACAGCCACACACAGAGCTAGGGCAGCAATTGCACCTCACACTTCATAGAGCAAGGCGTACATACTGCCTGTGAAATAAAACATCTTTCTTTAAAATAAATAAGAAAAAAAGCAGTCTGAAAATTAATAACAGGGAAAGTACATTTTCTTTCTTTCCTTTCTTTCTCTCTTCCTCCTCCTGAGTTCTACAATGTATAAGAGAAAAGCAATTATTATGCAGTAAAAACAACATAATAAATAATTTCAAGGCAATGAAAGCAGGATTCAAAAAAACTTGAGGCATAGAAGAGTGAACTTCTGTGTTTGTGGCTGTGATATATGGGCAGAGATGGTATGTTAATTTCTGTGTTGAAAAATTGCATATGTAAAGATTAATTCATCAAGGATATACCAGCTTTAAGTGAAATATTCTGGGGTTAATTGTAACCTTATGCTATGTTTGAATAAGATTTGGTAGGTAGCACCAGATCATGAATTTTGAATCTCAGACTTCCAGTTCTTCAACTCGTTTCTTTTTACTATGGGGTAAAGGTTTTGTAGTTTTGTATTACTTTTAACTCTATTGGCCTGTCCAGAGAGGAGGAGATAAAGGTATGACCCTCTTACTCTGTCTGTTCTCCAGTTACTTTGGAGAATGCATGGTTAGTTGTAGTCCCTGGTGTCTTCCCATGGCCAGAAGTCTCAGCATTGAAAATGACTATGAGGCAGAGAGAGAGACCTTATTCTCATGTGTGACAATCAGCCTCCTAAAGCTTGCACATTATTAAAAAGAAAAAGCTTAAGTAGGAAAGGGGAGTTTTTATTCTTCAAATTCATGTATGCTCTTGAAAGAATAGTTTTCAGAAGACAGCCTTTTTTCATGCTCTTCCCAGGTCACAGTTATGTGTACAGTAATGCATTACAGTATAGCAGGTTTGTGACTGACAGTCTCTAGTGTGACATACAAACTTATTTCTTATACCATATATTTTGGGGGGTTGGAGGTTGTGGGGTGGGTTTTTTTGTTTTGTTTTGTTTTTTTTTTGGGGGGGTTGTTTGTTTTTGTTTTTGTTTTTGTTTTTTTACATTTTACTGTGTACATATTTTTTTTCTCAAAATTTGAAATATGCCCTGAAGTTTCCATTTGCCTTGTCTCTTGTTCCCCCTCTCTGTTTCTTGGAGGGAGGACCATTCTATTCAGTAGGATTTTTTATGATTGTGATTAACCATATAAACAGAGATGTAGGTAGCTGATAGCAGCAGCAGGTAGCATAGATGTGACTAGGATATGGAAAACTGTTTTTGCAGTCTTTCCCAAACAGTGTCTATGGGAACAGGGAGCTTAATGAGCTGGTGATATTACAGGATGCGTAGGCAGACCTTTCTGTTATCTGTTTGGTTCTGGAGAAACACTTGATCACAGTGGAATATAAGCACTGGCACTGGAAATTTGGCAGAATGCAATACCATCCTAATGACAAGATTTAGAATGACTATTTCAATTTTGATGCCAGAATATAGCAACTAGTGGATAGAATTGCTCATAAAGCATTCAGCAGCCTCATTAAGACGGGTCATATTGTCTGCAGGCAGAAGTAGGCTTGGAAGATGGATATTTCTCTGTCTTTAGAACTGTCATTTAAAGAATAAAATACAACATCTGGTCCTAATTTAAAGCCTTGTCCATACTTTAGAATTAGAATCTTAGCCAATTATTTGTAAGTCTTCAGTTTGGTTTCTAATGGGTAATGGTGCAGCTCATAGATGTCTTAGTAATTTAGGAGTGTACCACAAAGCATAAGGTAATTGAGCCAGTTCCTTAAACGTGCGCTTGCCTTTAGGTGTGTGAGGAGTAAAATGAACTGAAATGGGATTACTTTAGTTTTATAGTAAACACTGTTTCTTCCTAATTTGTGTTGAAATGGTAATCTTGTAAATTACACAGTAAGTAAAATTACTTCCAGTAATTTTGCTTTACTGTCATGACCAAAAAGACGATACATTTTTTGGTGGTGAAAAAGCAAAACAGGGACTCCTAAAACATACAATCTCTCTCTTTCTCTCATATAGCCTATCCACATAGGTTTTAAATGCATAGGTTATATATTTGAAAACTTAATGTGCTATGTCTTGAGGAATATAATTTAATAACCATCGTTTTCTGCCAGTGTTATGTCTTGCTATGGAGAAGTCACTGCTGATGAGTTTAAACAATTTCTTTTCTTTGCTAACTTCCCCACATAGTCATGGATCACTCTAATAAAACTAATAATAGAAATTGAATATGTATGAGATTCCTGTTTGTCCCTTTTGCAGTGAGTAGTGTAAGCAGAAGCCATTGATATTTGGCGAGTATCAAAATTAATACAAGAAAAACTCAGTTAAAATGTTTACTTAAAAATATTTCAGCAGTTTTTATTAAACTACCTCCTAGGTAACGGTAGAGTGAGAGAGTATTCTCTCACATGCATAGAGATGTCATGCTGAGCTTTGCTGCAATGTTCTGGGGCTGGTGCACTGCTATTAGAGTAGAAAACATGTAATGTGTTATTTGGTTTGAAACCATAAAAAAGATTTTTGTTTGTCATGCTTTGCTCTGCATGGTCTCAAGATACTTTGCTGTTTAACTCAAATTTCAGATCCTTATGGCATGTGGTAGAAATGTTACAGTTGTTGTATTTTTTTTTTTCCTTATCTACATAAACAACATAACTTTGTCAGAAAATTGAAAATGTGCACTTTGTCCCATCAGCTAAAATGGGCTGTCAGATAACGCTTTCTTTTCTCCATTGCATCAGATGAATGATGTAAATGGTTTTTGGCTTTGGAGTTTTTTGCAAGGCACTAGAGTAAATGATCAGAGTAGTAACATTTTTAACCTTATCTATCATACTGAAACATTTTTTCTGCCTCCAATAAAACATGTCAGAGTCGATTAAGGACATTCTTCAATGAGGTATAATTCACAGATTTTAGTAGCGAATCCAAGAGCACTGAAGTATTAAAGAGGCTGTGAATACTTAATTACGGATATGTTGCCATCCTACCTTTTACTGAATTCCCTTAACACTTTGGTGCTCTGTATCTGAAAATGCTCTTTTCCTCTGATGGTGAAGTAAAAGGAAAAGCTAGGTACAATGGCAGAGCATATGTCACATTGTATCTGGTGACAGTGCAGTGAAAGATACTGCTGTTCTAGTACATTCAGCTGTGCTTATCTGGTACATGAGTGCACATTACTTTCCATGGGCTTGGATCACTTTGGACAGTATCATTAAATGCCACGTCATTACCTGTTATGGAGTAGTGCTTTTGCTTGAAGTGCCTCCTGGGATACATGCAACAGTAGGAAGAATGATGGGTAAAGATGGAAGCAGCATTAAATTTTCAATGGAAACACTATTGACTTTGACTTTTCAGAAGCCTTATCTGTTAGATGGTGTTTGTCACAGAACCTGTAAAGCTGTGGATGTTCGTCAGTTGAAAGTTGCAGGCAGTTGAACGATATGGACAGGTGAAGGCTCCAGAGGGATCAGCTGGGCTAGCATCGAGCTGGAGGGGGTAAATTGAAGGTTTATTTATCCAATTCACTGTCAAGGTCAGCTTGCTGGAGAGCTGTCCTATGTGTGCTTACAAAATGCCAAAATCCTGGCAAATTGTCTGAAAGAGCCTCCAAATCACTGACCTTTGTACGGCTCACATCAACATGCCAATGTCTTTTAACAGTATCCTTAGAGTGCATTAAATAGTTTGTAAAATCAAGCTTTTAATGTCAGCAGAAGTAACTTTTTATTTTCAGCAATAAGGAAAAAATAAAAGATACCTAATGGTGATAGAAAGAAAAATATGAAACGGAGAAGCTGCTTCTTCTGAAATAAGACTTTTAGTATCTACTGCTTTTTCAGAGTGTACTTCAGAGCATGTTTTAGAGAGGCTGTTGTTTCTCTTCATCTACAGATAAAACATCTAAAACATTTAGATTTTTTTTTTCTTTTAAATACATCGTATTTAGTGTATTTCTTTTGTAAAATCTAGGGTTTGAGTGTCTCATTTTAAAGTTTGCCTTTTTACTCTCTCAGGTGAGTTACTCATATTTTAAGCTAATTAGAGTATAATTTATTTTTTTAACTAGTTACGAGAGTGTTTTTAAATGTCTAGTTTTATGGGTTTCTGCAGTAGCTGTGTTAGATATCTATTGGAAACAGGTCAAGTTTGGTTTTTTTTTTACCTAGGTACACCTATAAGAAGGTTATACATATCACTTTGGTAACTATGTAGTCTTTGAAAACTTTTTTTTTTTTTAATATCCCTTTATGTATAACGAGTATTGTTCTCTGTGTAATGCTTACCCCTAGAATTTATATTGGAAATAGTGGGATATACCTTCCTTAGTTTACTATGAAGCATGTGTCCTTCTGTTCCAAAGATATTTCAATTGTCTACATTTAACTAAAGCAAGATGAAAATTAAAACACAGTGGGTTTAACCGTAATTGGCTTACTCTTCTAAAGGAGTAATGGCACATTTGACCACTTTAGTGAATATGATTTTTCACTTGATTTGTAGTAGGTCTTGCTCCATTTAAATATGCAAGAGTTGTCGTTGTAGCCAAATGAAAGACTGATAAAAGTTGAGCTTTTGGTTTATGTTTTGGTATTTGCAGTGTGCTTGTGTTTGTGCAAGTCCAATTTTCCAAGTAAGACAACTCATCTTGCTTTTTTTTTTTTTCGTAATGGACATTAATGCCAGTGCAGTGTATGGCTTTTATGGCATGGGTGAAAACGGTGAAATTATTGGCTAGAAATGGATGAAATGGAAAATCAATTCTAGCCCTATTTTGAGGACCTTCATGTGAAACTCTTACTATTTTAAACTAATTATTAATTATGCTTGCCTGTTAATGCAAAATGTATTTTTCCAGTATTATCAAAATCTATTTCAATGTTTGGATAACACTTGGTTATCACATTTTTAGAGTTTGATATGGAAATTATTGAAATAACAAAGAAAAAATGAGCCCTTGAAGTTTCTTAACTGTAGCACAAATGTAAATTTTGGTGTATGTACTAATTTTGAACAAATGTAATTTCTATTAATTTTATGACTTTTGTGTGAATCATTGTTTAAGTACTTTTTAGACCGTAGATTTTATATGATGGCTGCTAAGGGCTACCTTTGACCCATAATATACTATCATGTGAATCTGCTGTGGTTCACAGATCACTGACTTGACAGGAGTTTATTATTATTTATGTTACAATATTGCTCAGAGTCCCCAGATTTAGACAATGCACTGTTATGATGGGTATTGTACAAACATGGATGTAAACATGGTCGATGTCTCGAGGAGCTCAGGGCTGTTGTAAGGCTGTTGTATAAGGGCTGGAGGTCACTCTGAAATGGAGTTCAAGTCTGCATAAACTTTGCAAAAAAGTTTTGCAGTATGTTAGCTTTGAGGTGGAAAAGATCAAATCAGAGGGAGGAGAGATGAGGACTACACCTGTATAACAAAGTAGAACTTCCCTTTATTGTTGGCAAGTACACAGTTAGACAGAACAAAAGCAAGACTGAATTATAATACAGTGCCTCAAGGCATCCACTGCATTTCAAATTCAGACGTTAGTCCATGTTTTATATGCTTTAGATTCTACTTAGTTGAAATTGCTACATTTTCAGATTAAGGTTTAGCAGCTAGAAGAAGGAAAAGATATTGCCCAAACAACGTGTCTGACTTGCATAACCGCTTCCATGCAATTCTAGCAGCCATCGTTTGCAGTATAAGGATTAACATGTGTGATTTACATTGTGTTTTGCAAAATGAGAAAGTTTATATTTATACAGCCTTTCTGTTCTGTGGTGCAATGTTTATCATTAAAATTGAAACATTGTTGAACAAAGTTTGAGCCTGATGAATCAGACTAAATTTTCTGTTTAAGCTTAGTCTTTTCAGATGGCATTAGTAGAAAACAAATGCAAAGTGAGTAGAGAGATGCAGAACGGCCATTTTCTCTACCCTTCAAGTTTCTTCTTAGTTCTTTCCTCTTGGTCTTGGTCATTCAATGCTGAGCAGGGATGATTCCCTTTGTATTGTTTTTGTTGAAACTAACTGGAATTGGTAAAAACTCCTTGATGTCCTAAAAATCCTCTAGCAGAGTGGGAAAGTTTTCCTTTCAGGGAGAGACACACTGCTTCTCACTAAGATGTTGAATGTTTATGATTAAATAGAGAGGTTTTCTTCTATTGTTCAAAAATACTTTGTTTGCTATTTCTTTTGATTTATATTAAACCATAAGTAATTACTGTTCAGACTCAAAGTTCCTTTGACACTAATTTAAAATATACTTTTTTTTTTTTCAGTAACTCTTAGTATTTAATATTTTAGTGGCAACAAAATATGTTTAAGGAATTTTGAACTAGTGGTAATATTAACTTTTAGGGGAGACTTGGTAGACTTGTAGAATACTCTGGATATTGGAAGTGAATTATAGGAGCCCTGAGGATAACTTAGTTGGCTCCCTTCTCTTTTTGTTAACCAACCCATTGACTTCCACACATAAAAAGTTCATGTGTTTTTCGACTCATTCTTGCAGACTATCCAGATCACTAAGAGCTTGGTTTAGACTTCAGACACAAACCTGGATTCTGAAGGCAGTATTTTGCTCCAGGCAATCTGATTGCTTTCATTTGCTGGTGCTGAGTGTGAGATAGGCTTTTGTAGGAAGAGCTAGAGGTCAAGCCATGCTGACGGAATACCTCGTCCCACTCAACTTGTCTGTGACTGTCTATAGCTCTAAAAGACTGGTTCAAAGGCCCACGTTATCGAACATCAGCCAAATTTCTCTTTTACTTGCACAATCCACGTAGTAGTCTGTGGGAGTATATAGAAATTGCTGTGGCTTCCTGATGGCCACTATGGGTTCTGCATCCTGAGGTTCTCAGTATCTCATAGTAACTCAAAACATCTGAGCCACAAGAGAAGTATCGCCCCAAGAATAGCTGGGTTTTTTTTTTTCCTCCTTATGGATAGTTAGGATACTTAGACCGTTTTTACCTTAAGTTCAGATGCAAGCAGTTCCTTTGACGTAGCATATATTCCTCTTCTTGTGCTTGCCTCTTGTGACTTTCCAAGTGCAATTCTGCTCTCATTGAGCTTATAACTGTCTTTAAACAGTAGTGTTTAATATAGAGATTTACTATCTGTCATTTAAGAATACTTTCCTTTTGCAATGGCACCTTTTTGACTACTGATTGTAGAGGAGAAAGGCAATGTATGATACTTAAACTAAGAAATTCTGTTTAGTATGCAGCAACAAGTAGTGTTTTGTGACCTATTGCACTGGTTATTTCATCTTTGAATGCTGACCATGGTTTTGAGAACCTTGGTGTACAATGACGATTGAGAGTACCCCTTGCTCCTTTTACTTGAAAGTCTGCAGAGGTTTCAATAACTTATGGTGTAAGCAGAGTAGCTTTTAGAATATGAGGCCACAGTAATAGGGGCCATGATGAACATGCTGAGGTATCTATACTAATAATGCACTATAAAATTACTATGTACTTGTGCAGTAGTTGCTGAGGATCCTGCTGCTTTGCAGATCAATTCAATAGTCTTCTGTCATATGGGAACTTGTGCAGTTCATTTTCTGTAGTTAAAAAAGCAGACATTCTGGATTATATGATGGATTTTTGATAATTCATTAACAATAAAAATGAGAGAAGTACCCAGCTGAAAAGAGACCTTAGTATGAATCATGAGAACATTTGATGAAAGGTCTAAATTTAATATCACATCTTATTATTTGATAAACCAGATGGGTTTTCTTTGTGGCTTCCACATCATTGAATGTATTCTCATCATACAAGTTCTTTGTTTAATACTCAATTTTATTTCAAGACAAATATGCCAAATGTACAGATATTAGACAATTAGTGTTCAAGAATGTAGGAAACAGGAGAGATTAACTGCATTGATTATGGAATGTGAAGGTTTTAATCTCTTGGGATAAATAAGGAACAATGGATACTTTGCCTCTTTTATGCACAAAATAAGTGGATATATATGCATATGAGGTTTTGGAACTGAGTTTGATTTACTTCACATACATGAAGTGTGAAGGATGCACCTGTTTCTTCATTATTGGAGAAATAACTCCTAGATCACTAGTTACAATATCGTCAGTGTTAGTAAGACCAAAAGGAGTAATTATACTATAAACGGTGAACTTAGGTTTCTTGAAAGCATTTAATTGTACTGATGCTTTTATTAAAAAAACCCCAAAAAAACAACAACAACAACAACAAAACAAACACCAAAAACCAAACCAAACCCAAAACAAACCACCACCAAACAAACTTCTGTGGTTAGCACCAGTTTTCACCTGGGCTGAAGTAGTAACTTTCCATGTTATCCTATATACCTGTATCTATTTATAGCATGGAGAGGGAGACTGAAGGAAAGAGAAATTCAGATTTGTAGATGAAGAATCAGGTTACACATCCATCTATTTCTGATTGCAGGAAGAATCAAATGACAGATAGGTATACTCTTTGAAAGACTATGTATTTTATGACACAGAGAGTCTCAGAAGAGATTATTTGAACATTATAACTTTATGCCTAACTGTGGTGCTGTCAAGACAAAGCATAATGTTTTCCTATCTAAAATTTAACTATGTTGTATTTATTGTTTTGCACAAGAACATTAAAGGAATCTTATCTGTCAGCACACAAGAACAATGAACGAACAACTTAAATTTACAGGAGTAAATTAAATGTCAACTTTATTTCACCAAAACAGGCTGTTCTTTTCTGTTAGCGGAGGTTATGACTATTGTTTTGAAATACTTGCTATTGAAAAATGATTGCCAAGTGTGGACAGAAGTGTGTAAATCCAACAGTTTTTTAATTTACTTGATGTCCATATTTATTGCAGCATACAGGTAAGTTTGAAAGTATGTGCTTACAAATAAGTTCATTGTTGTCCTGTGTTAACTCAAACCTTTTCTCCTCTACTTGCTATAGTTTTGAACTTTACTGCTCCCTCTATTCCCATATTGGGTATGTTGTTGTAACTAGAGTGTAGCTCTGTGTGTTATTTTATACTAGTAAATGATTGAGACCCAGTGAAAATGTAAAAAATCCTGATAGATAAAGATGATGTATGATTTTGGTTTGGGCTATGTGATATATTTTTCCAAAGTATTTTGAAGACCTCTTCAAATTCTGTGTATACTTGTAAATTGCCTATTATTAAAACAACTCTTTTAAGTGTAACAGAAAAGGAAAGCAAAAGGAGTAAAATAGCGTATATGTTACCATTGAAACCTTCCTCACCTGTATGTTTATATTTGTTTGCTGGTCTTCAAGAATAGACATTTTTGGAGCAAGACTACATACGACTGTATGCTAGGATTAGAGACTTAGAGTTCTTAGGAAAGGTTCAGAAAGACATAACAGATAAGTGAAATGTTATTTCACAAGGTCTGTTTCGTTGTGTGGGATTTTTCTCCTTGACGGGTACATATAAAAGTGTTTATCTAATGTATCCACACTGTGTATAGTGAAAGAAAAGGGAGTAACATGTCTTTATCAAAACTATTCAAATGGAAGGGCATGATGTAGCATAAACCAAGGGAAAAGTTTATTTGTGGCAAAATTATGGGCAACTCTCATGCTTTTCATCTCCAACAAATGCACATTTGCCTGCATTGTGTTCATAAATGAATGCTCTGACTGCCTGGAATATGGACTCTTAGAATCAAACAACTTGAACTGGATGAAAAATGAGATGAATAAAAATTATATTGCTAAAGCAAGGCAGTATTTATCCTTGTGGTCAGAGCTATATGAGAAAAGCCCTCAATCTGTAATTTTCAATATATCTGTTTTGGGTAAAGATAAAAGAATTGCTAATTGAGTTTACAATATGTAAGACTTGGGGCTATATAAGGATAGGTTATCGTTACCTCTGTGTTGTCAGTAGTAAATCTAACTGCTTCTGTGGTCTAGAAAGTCTCTTCTCATAAAATGATGGTCCAATTCTTTTTGAGCCAAGATGTTCTATCTCCAGCATATGTCAGAAATAGTGACATAAGACAGAAACTCTCATAATACTAGCCATGAACCAAAAGGAATGTGTCTTGTTAACAACTTTGGAAAGATCCAGTTCTCAGTGTAACTGCCTTCTAGCAGCTCTATGGAAGAGAGGATAAAAATTATAAAATATAACTGTGATGTATTTTCCTGATGAAGCAATAGTTTATAATGATAGTCTCTATAAAGTTAATTTTTACTTGAACAGAGATGAGCTTAATGGTTTTCAATTATACTAATTTGAGTCATGCATTTAGTTCATGTGGATTTTGCAACCCCTGGGTTTTGCTTTTATGTCTTCTCCCTAAAATGCTTGGCCTCCTTTTTGCATTATGCCCTTCCTATTCTCTTTTAGCAGGGAACATCAGGCAGTGATGGGATGGCTCAATCCCCTTCCATTTGCATCAGAATTTAATCTTCTGTGAGGAACTAATTCTTATTTCATGCATAATTTGAAAATAGTGTCTCATGTTCTAAATGGCTTTGTCATAGTCTATATGCTCAAGCAAGAATGTCCCAAAGTATGTCACCTTTTTCTGACATAGGTTGAAATCTCAATTTCACCTAAATTTTTCTAAGGCTCTCTCTATGTTGGCAAAGAATTAGGCACCTTAAAAATGGATCAGTTGGTCAAACTGATTTGTGCTGAAGCATGATGCCTACAGTAAGTAAATTTCAGGATTTTTTAAATTTAGACTACATTTAGTATGGTCAATGGAACCAAATGTCCCCATCATGCATGTATTTGGAGATGACTGAAAAAATGATCATTGGCTTGCCTCTTCTATTTCCATTGAACGATGAAGCACATCTGGTACATATCTGTGACAGAGCTTCTCTTTGAGCTTTACTGTTGTTTGCGGTTTTTTCCTCCAAAATGAATCTGGAATCAGGTCATCAAAACTGTTTTGTGAACCGAGCAGTTTACAATATGAGGGGATAAATAGGAGAGAATGTTCAAAGCTGTACCGCTGTTCTGGACTGAACATTAGTGTAGGCACAGCCTGTGACTACTGCAATGATGGGCCTGAGCAGAGGTTGAGCAATTAATTATTAAATCTTTTGCCCATTGTGCTTCTCTGATACTATTGGCAAATACTAATGTATGTGATTTCTTTCTGTTTTTTCTTTTGTTCATATTATAAATCCTGTGTCCTTTCTCTACTGTCTTGCTCCTCTTTATCTCTTTTCTTTCCAACATCACCCCTAACCTCCCCTAGTGAAGAGGTGGCTGCTGCAGGCTGTGGCTATAATGTCGTCTTTTAAGAATGGAGTTGGCCAGTGGTAGGCCAATAGCCATCTGGACACTTGTTTTCAGAGCTCCACCCATCATATAATTTGAGGACTTGATGGGAGGCATGTTGCTGACTCCTCAGCAGAAATGTTGATTTACATCAGTGTATTGTGGTATTCACTTTATGTATTCAAATGCTCTCAGTCGTAGGTTTCCCTTCTAGAAAGGCTGTGTTAAGTGGTATGAAAGTAAAAGAAAACGAAGGAAAGTCTGTCCTCTCATATATATGTGAATGCAGAGGCATGCTCACTTGCTCACTTTCTCTATGCGGGGAGGCTGTCAATTGGTGAAAAAAGGTCTGGTTAAGATCTCTAATCAGGTGTGTCTGCAAGTTTAAGTTCATCTTTTGTCTTTCAGGGTAACAAAAGATTTCCAATAGCATAAACCAGCACTACTTAGTTTCAGAAATTCATTTGCTATTTAATCCCATTTTTATTTCACATTTCCTTAGAAGTACATTTTTTACCTAATTAAAAATGTTAATAAATTCTATTATTATAATTTGCTTTGATGGCACGTTTAAGGGTATGTCCTCATGAAATGTCTATTGGAGAGATGATACCCTAAAAAGAATATGTCTAGAATGGACAGTACTGTCTGACCTCATTAGCCAGGAGACCAGGGAGCAATTGTGAAAGACCTAGATTGCAGTAAAACCTTGTTTCTTTCCAAGACAGGCAGTAGATTGTATGACTGAAGTGTCACCTTGGTTGTGTCCTGGAGCTTTCAATCTGCAACACATGGACAAGCCTTGAACAGGCACTGTGTCAAGCAAATAGCGTCAAAGTTTGTCATGGGTGCCATGGTTTATTACTTTCTTGATGAAATGGGCATTTGTCCAGTAAGAACTTGAGTTGTACCTCTGATTTATTTTTCCTGAACTATTAAAGATACCCTACCTGGTGCAAATTTTGGGCTGGATTTGTGCTCCAGGAGAAAGGCTCCACATATACTTTATAAGTGGCTGTAATCTTCAATCCATGGTTGGCTAAAACACTAAATGTGCTCACTGACCTCTTTGACATCAATAAGAATATAGTATCTAAATCAGTTAAGATTCCATTTATTCATATATATTATATACATTTTAATATAGACAAGAGAAGACAGGTTTTATCATTAAAATGATCTTGGATGGAATGTTTTCAAATTGTTACCATAGTAGTTCATTGCATGCTGGAACTGTTTTGTGTGCCATAAATCTTAGCAACTGATGGAAAAAGAAAGAGCAGCAGTTAGAGAACTATGAAAGAAATAAATAATTAAAAAAAAAAAAAAAAAAAAAGTCAAAAAGAGGACAGGAATATGATACTTTTCAATTACTTTTTACCAATTTCTTCAGTTTAGCTAAGCTCCGTATTGATTAAATGGGGTAGAGGATGGGGTGTTCTTTTGGGCTGCAGATTCATCTGTTGTTGACAATGTATGGTAACTGTTGCTTTTATTTTGTGGAAAGATCTTTTTATCATAATCCAGCTTGTACTGTTTCCTGAAAATATTTAGACTTGCTCTGTTTAAAATGTATAAAGAAGGATTGATCATCTTCCTGATAAGTGACCTCTGTTAAACGGATGCATTTACTTTCTGCTTGTATCATTTCTTTAAACGATGTGTTTATTGCAATCCAAAGCTAGTGCTATTTTCTTAAATATGATCTAACTTGTAATGCAGATCAATATGTATCAATATAACCTTTAAGGCAAACTCTATATATTTGACTTTGAACTTTTTACTGGGTATCCTTTTTACTGGGTGAAAGAATGAGCTAAGCAACTGAAATGTTATTAATACATGTTTTCAGTATTTTTTGGCTAAAGCTTAACTTGAACTACAAAGATTAAATGTTCTGGTCATTTTAAATATTTATCTTGGGGTTTGAAGAAACAAAAGTTATTAAAGCGATTTGGTTTTTTGTTTGGTGGGTTTTTTTGGTGTGTGTGTGGTGGTGTTTGTTTGGGTTTTTTTTTTTTTTTTAGTAGCTGAAGGCAATTATATCTTTATTGACCCTCTGTGTTCACCCCCTCCTTCAATGTCAGGTACTTGCTTATTATTATCAACATGACATCTCCTTTCTTTGAAAGGTTGTCCGTCACACTTTGAATCACCTCTCTCCATGGTTACATTTTCTAATCAGTTCACATGATTGAGCCTACATCAAGTGATGCTTTACTTAATTCCTTTCCGTTTGTATGGTGTGATTCTTGGAGGGACTCTCGTCAAAATTTTGGAGGGCCCTGTCAGTTTGAAAAGAACATGACCTTTAAATTGTATCAGTATGTTTGCTGGTGCATAAGGGAAAGGAAAAGGTTCGTAGTGATGGAAAACCCACTCTAAAAATGAAAAGTAATTCACTCAGAAGCAACATGCATAGGAAGTTAATTTGTTTATATTTAACTGATTTTTAAAAGGCAGAATGAGGAGGACATGTTGTTTGAGCAATAAGGGGTCCAAACAGTGTGTCCTTAAATTTGGCTTAGGAAATGTTATGTATTGATCTTGCTTTTTTGTGTTTACAATAATAGATAAAAGTAAAAATATTCAAGTGCGATAGAACAGATAAAAGGTGTAATTCTTGGAAATTATCAACCCTGTTACTTTGTTGCACTTTCATAACTGTATCTGTGGGCATGCTATAATTAGTAATTGACAACGTTAATTTTTGTAGTCTGTCACTGACTAAAGTAGCAGAGTTAGATTTTATGTGGGTATAAATATGCATACGTTTATGTGCGTGTGAGAAGATAATTCAAGTTAACATAGAAGAAAACGCTTTTGTATTGTAAATGCAGAGAATCTGAATAAAGGAAAAATCCATCTGCAATGCCTAACATAGATAGTCGAGGCAATAATATAGATGCATGACCCTGGAGCTGAGTAATGTGGGGATCTTTATTAAGTTTCACAACCTTTATTAAGTATACAAACTGTGGATGGTCAAATACCCAGCAGTAACCGCATCAGGAATACTGACTGTTTCCATCTCCTTTCTCCTATACTTTGAGGTATGTTACTTTGAAGTAGCTTTCACACATGTTGAAATACATGGTTCCACTGAAATTGCTGAAGTCTGTTTTGCCATGGATTTATCTAAGATATATGTTGATGTCCAGAGGGTCCTCTCACTTTTTCCATGTTTGGACTGTTTTTAGTCACTTAGCGCTGCAGATTCTTTGATATCTTTGATAAGGTATGAGGTCATTCTGAAGGTGTTTTCAAGGTCAGTAAAAGGATTTCTCTTCTCTCTGTGGATATGCCAAACTCAAAGAATGTGTAGGAACTTGATTATCTCTGAACTTTTCACCCTTCTCTCAACTTTTTTTTGAAATGGGACAGTAGATTCAACAGTTACTGGGTGGAGAGGTGCACACAGGGTGTGAACATGTAAAATTGCTGGTAGCGAATGTGTTTGTGCTACTTATAATCCTAAATGACCTGTCACTAGCTTCAAATTTATTGGTATCCTCACTGAATCATAAGAAGGATCTAGGCTCACCTGCCAAAGACCTTATTTTCTGATACTGGATCTCAACCTTGCTTCAGGAAATCAACCTACTCCAGGCAATCTACCAAAATCCAAGCTGATTTGTGTTTAGGCAGTGCCGTGCGAGAGTCAAGTTCTGGTCTTCCTTTCCTCCCTAATTTCCAGCTTAATGAGTAGAAAAATGGACGCCAAAAGTTAAATAATTCCTACTTTATACCACTTTTAGTAAAAACTTCCATGTTATCAGCTCTAGGCTCAAATGCATGTGTACGCCGCCTCTTTAACACCGCAGCTGCTGTCTTGTTCTGGGCCTCTCTAGCAGAGAGCTCATATCTGAAATTTGACCTTCTGGGCTCAATTATTTGGTTTGTTTCACTTTCCTAATGAAAGTGGCAAAGCCATGTTTGTGAGCATCTAAAATTAAGGCTATTCACAGAGTTCAAATATGTTGGCTTTCCAGCATTAAAGTGTGCCAACTTTTATCTGTGAATTATATAGTTCATGATATGCAAGCTGCAGATGTATGACAGTGGGCAGTTGTACACACCTTATTCAGCATTACATTTCCCCATGCAAAATGGAGAATCCTATAGTATCTGGATATGCAACACTAAGGAGATCAAGGCAGTTGTACCTAGCGTACAGGCGTGCACAATATGTGCATTTCATACAGGCATCTTGTGTAGAACTTTAAACATTTTGTGCTAATTCATATTTCATGGTTCCTTCGTATATTTAACCCGTTAATGCAATTCCAGTGTTTCACTGATTGCTCAAATGAAAGTGTTTTCTCTGTGTTTCAGAGAGTATGAAATAAGATGGCAGAATGATAAATACCAATAGCAAATTTCTAGGATGGTAGCAGTATTCAGTAGTGTATAACATGGCTTTCACTTACACAAAAGAAAGGTCATACATTTTCATCTGTGATGTATCGTTGTTGGCTGAGACATGAACTTCACGAATATGTGAAGCCACTATATTCTACAGTTGCTTTCTTCTGGGCCATAACCTCCAGGTTTTAGTAACTATAACGTGATGGACCTCCAGTCTCATGATAGCTGGGGCATGTGATATTTTGCATGTCCTACTGGAAATCCTTATTTTGATAGGATGTTTTGTTGTTTAGGATATGTAAAACCTCAGAATCCTCGAAATCATGCTCTCTGAAAAAAAAACCCAAACTAAATATTAGAAGTGAAGCCTTGACTGAGACAAAGGAGTTTTTGTTTTGGGATGACAATTTCTGTTATCCTGACATACTAGAGGCATACTAGGAGGCATACTAGATGCCTACATGGCATCCCTCAGTGGTTATATCTTTTTAGAGGAAGTATAACATAAATTCTCTGCAAATTTATAATAGTAACACGCATTTTTCTTTATGTTCTCTTTTTTTCTTCAGGAAGTTGAAATCAGAAACTATGCATCTCTTCAGGTTCTTGTGGGATGACCACAACACATTTTTTTTTTTTTTTTCCTTTTTCATTTTTGACTCCCACTCCGGCTAATTTCTTCTCCTCTTTCCCTTAAGAGCACAAAATTGTATGTTTCAACATATGCAATTTCCTAGAAGGTAAGGGGCTCACATTGTAATGCTTTTATTACTTTCCCTCTTCCTGGTAACATATATGGTTATGAAAAATACCATTGCATATCTTGAATAGTCTCACACGCAGAGTCATAGTCTATGTTCTTTCAGCCTTATCAGCTTGATCAGAATTTTCCACATGGAGCAAATGCAGTGCTGAACCCATAAGGAGCATCGTGGGAACCAGATCCCAGAGTTCCAACCTGCCGCTGCCTTAGTCAGAGGCAGTATTCATTCAAAAGTCTGTCTTAAATTGAGAGCATTGCCGGAGAGAGGGTGAAAGATTGGGATCATTCTGAACAGCATTGTAGTTGTACTATGCTGTTAAAGGATGCCATATCTTAAATATACTGGAAGTCATAAACACTGCATTATAATAAATTACAAAGCAGACTTTTGGAAGATTTGTTCTACCTTTCACAAAATGCTAATGTTTTCATTTCATCGTATTGTCTTTCATTTAAAAATTACAGCTTTACTACAGTGAGCTAATTTCATAATACTGTATTAACTTAATATTACATAAATTACGTTTGTCAGATTTGGGCATTGTTGTAGATGTACAAAGCCCAAATTTACTACCAAAGCTCTCCAAACACATGTATTCATAATTTGCTACAGTGAACCATATGCCACAATATAGTATTAAGGAATTACACATTCTAATGCCAGGCACAAATCCTGCTGCTCTTTCTGCAACTGTTCTAGGTACAAATAGAAACAATATATTTCTAGCTTTTTTTTCCCTAGTTGCAATTATGAGCAAAAAATGTTACAGTGTGGGAATATTTTTGCCACCTGCACTTTTTTGTCTGACTAATTTTTAGCTGCATGTCGCCTTTGAACATTACTGAAAATATGCGGAGATTGCAGCAGTTCCTGGGTATATTTTCTCTGCAGACTATTATAACTTTAGGCCTGGAAGGAAAAGGTAATGGAAATTGGCATAACGAATATTACAGAGTATGGAGAGCTACAGCTTTCTTTTAGTAGAGAATCCGAATGCTCCTACCTAAAGGATTTAATTGCAGCTGCCTGCAGTTTTGCATGTG
>NW_020799113.1:9589339-9620185 GCF_003259725.1 Athene cunicularia
CTTCCATTTGAAAAACAAAATATGCAAACCAGCACTTCTGTGTTCTGGGGGCAGTTTCAAACCTCCAACATGGGTTCTAGAAACAAAAGCTAAGCTTGCATTTACTGCCATGTCTGTTCAGTCTGCGTAAACATGTACCGTGAGTATCTCTCTCTGTATTATTTACATTCTGGCTGGTTTTGTCAGAGGCTAAGGAAGCTAGGTGACACAGCATGTATACATATTATCTTAAACAAAAGACTAGCAGAAATACATACGAAGGCCTGAGAAGTATTTGGAAATGAGAAAAAGTTAGATTAGGATTGAGAAATTAATCTAAATTGGACATCACTCTCTTGTGCCTGGTGATACAGGGGCTTGACTCCTTGGTCTGTTATAGGAGCTTTGTACTAAGCTCTCATAAAGCTGGTGGATTTAGCCCCTAAATGGTTCTGTTATGTAACTCTGATTCTGTGGTGAGAGGAGATGACACATGTCTGGGAGTGGCCTGCACCAACATAATTGGGAATTGTTGGCAACTAGTGTAATTGTGAGCTGATGTTCCTTTAAATTGTACCTGGCCACAAGCTAATGCAGATGTACTTCAAAACACTCCGATGGAGCCGTGGCTGTGAATTTGCTATACTGAGGTTTTATATACCGCCTCGTAATTTTGAAAAGAACAAGAGATGTTCTGCAAAGTCTTCGCTTCTGTGATCTTACAGTAAAAGATAAAGGTTTAGACAACTGCTGCAGTTCCTGCAAGAACAAGTGCAAGTAGGCTTCCCAATGTTTCCTCTGAATTGCTTTCTTTTTCGTCTTTGTTTTTACAATCCCTAAGGGCAAAGGCTCTTTGAAACTAGCACTGGTGTTAGCATGGATGGTCTCCAAGGGGGGTGGGGGAGGCAGAAATAAGGTTCAGGACATCTCTCTCTGCTCCATGTAGGCTGACAGAACCAGGCCAGCAAAAGTGGTACTGCCCATCACATCCCCTTCAAGTGTGTTACCAGGGCTGTTCAGGGCGGCTTCCCTCTTAAGGTGCGCTGATGAGGAGGCAGCACAGTAGCACATGGCTCTTGCATGTATCACCCGTTTCAGGTCTGTGTCCTTTCAGAATCTGGCCTTACATGTAGAGATCATGGTGTAAAATACAGACGCTGGTTTTGTATTAGAGTTTGATAATAGCTTGCTGGTATAAAATTTTGCCAGTACAGTGCTCTAGCTTTCTTTTAAAACCGTTGAGCTAGTGCATAGTGTGATGGCTTGGAAAGGGCAGGGAAACCTTGTAGCTGGGGATTACCTCCCTAGTGGGAAACCAGGAGGAACCTGAAATGGGTTTGTCTCAACTCTGTATTACCTCTGTACTGCTCCTGCCTGGTCCTGTCTGATATATCTTTCATCTAGTTATGCTTATAGAAATCTTTGTTTTTTGCTAAAGAAATTCTGATGGTGAAGGATACCAACGGAAAAAGGGGGAAGAGCGTTGGTAGTAAGGGATTAAGAAAGCAAAACCAGCGCAAACCATATACTGGTATCATGGGCAAAGCTTCATTACTATAAAGTAGCTTCAGGCAAAGCTGACACACAGTAACTCAAGTACCCTTACCTTGCCTTTTCTGTCTTCTGAAAAATAAAATAATATAATATAGGAAAAGCAATCCCTCCCACCGGTGTCATGCCTACAGAGCTTGTATCTTTCAATAGTTACCTGGTCCCTGTGCAGGGACATAGGTAGAACATCTCAGTTTGGGAATCAAACCTGAATTTACAGAGAAATGCGTGGACCAAGTAAATGGCTTTGTAACTGGAATAAGACATGCAGTTGCTATCTGCTGACTAGTAATAAATCTGAGATCAATGCAAATTGTTAATATTTTACATTGCTTACTTTTTTTGGTTCTGTTCGTTATTTCAGAAAGGATGTGTGAAAAAATTAAAGTTGTATATACACCATAAACTGCATTTCCTGACTTCTGAGTCTGTGGTTGATTAACCTTAATACATATCTATATTAATGTTTCCGGATTAATTTCTCCTGATTTTTTTTTTTTAGAAGGAAATGACTAAATGGTGTTTGCCTAGCTAATCTTAGATCTGTTCTCTTCAAATTAGTGATGTGTTGTTTTTCATGAAATAAAAGTTGTGTATGTAATCTTTTTGCAAATAAAGTTATTTCGACTGTAGAAATGTTGATAAGGAAAATATTAAAGAAAAACGTACATTTAAGTATGTAGGCTGATTTACTACTCAGTAATATTATCATGTGATAATTGCAAATTTTGATTGTATTATATGACATGAATTTATGAGGTCTTAACCTGAATGGATCTATTCTGCTGCTGAAATATTTGCATTCTTGTTGAGATGCAGGGCTTGAAACCTGGTGTTCATGAGGACAGCTTAAAAAGTGTACTTTATATTAGCCAGGTTAGCAACTGCTGTTTTGGAAACTCAGACCTCTTGTGCTTTTGACCCAGACCTGTTTTTTAAATTTATGTAAGTTTTTATTTCCTGCTGAAAACTATATAAATTATGTAACTGAAACATTATGATTATTTACATGACTTTAGTTTGGTTTGAAATATCAATTTTGTGAGTCTCAAACTAATAAAACATTCACCATTTTATTTTAAATTGACGTGTTTGTGCACAGAGTACTTTCAGAATCAACTTTGAGAATTTCTCATCCTTTGTGTCCAAGGTTGACAAGATAATCAGTTGCTAGTGCTCGAAACTTTTTTTAATTTCTCAATTTATTTTATTGTTTTCAATGTGCTAAAATGTGTTATCTGACATATCAAATTAATTTAAAATCATTAAATACTTAGTAACAATTTTTTAAGACAAAATTTTGCCTACTGTCAAAAATGCCTGTGTCTGTACTGAATAGACACATAGGTGTTGATAGCCTGCAATTAGTGAAGTTACATGCTTGAAGGCCTATTTTCTGTGTATACAGAAATTGGTCTTAAATGATGGTTTTTAAAAGCTGGTTACAGGTGGGGAAAATATGATGGGGGGGACATTGGCTTTATCCTAAGTACTTTATCTGAACATGAAAACTCAATATTTGATGTTTATTTCATTAAGGTAATCTGACTTGTTGTCTAAGAAATTCTACTTGGAAAAAAGCATTTTCTTTCAGCTTGTGGCTAATGATATGGAGCAACAGAACACCGGGCTAAAGGAACAGAAGATGATAGGGGGTATAAGCATAGTGGAACATGTTACTGGTACAGAATTAGCTACAGAAGTGTCAACCTGTTTTCGCTATATTTCCCATAATTTCTTGTCATGAAGACTATGCTCTGAGAAGGGCATCACTCTTGCAGTGTCCGAACAAATTTTCCCCTTGTATGGTTAGAATAAGGCTTTCTTGGATGTCACTCACTGGCAGACATTAAAATCTTAAAATAAGGACTTAATGGTTAAAGCAGGTGAATGTTCTTCCCTTTCAATGAAACTTGTAAAAGAATGGGTGAAGTTCAGGGAAAGATGCTGCATCAGCTAATAGTAATGCCATCCCAGGTGGGTTATCAGACGGCTAGAAATGTCCACCAACAGGACAAATGAAGGATTTGGAGAGTCAAGTAGGTAAAGAAAAACTGAGTGTTTTGCAGGAAATACACCTTCATGGTTGTTTTTTATGCCCAAACATTACTCCTTGAGAGTCATCATATTTTATGAAAACTTTTATTAACATTTCCAAATGGCCTTACCCCCATTGTGTTTTTATCAGTCCCAAGAGCCGTAACCTGTTTAAAATATTTTTTTTTTTTATCTTTATAAACACAATAAAGTAAGCTGTCTTGCACATAGATTTGTAGATCTCGTTAGAGATACTTTTAAAAAAGGTATTCCATCTCTTGGGAAGATAATGACAAGTAGCAATCTTGGCATGCAAAGTTTTCAGACAGGAGTGGTTTGTTAAAATAGATTGTTTAATCTTTTCAGCATTGTTTTGGAGTGGATGTACATTTTAATTGCACTTTTACACAGCATTATAATTTGAATGAGGGAAAGACAAGGGCAACTGAAAACAATTGCAGTAGCAATATCAGTTAGATGGTATTCCAGGTGAAAACATAGCCAAAATATTTGCTTAAGATTTAAAGTGTTATCAAAGTCATGCAAGAAAAATGGCAGTTTTTAAACTCATTAAAGTTAACATTTGTCTGTATTGTAAATGAGGTATATTCCCTAGGGTAGTTAACAGCTTTGGTGGCACAAGATGGGGGTAATTTTTCAGATGTACTGTTTCCAATGGGCCAGTGTCCTAAGGCTTTGCTTTAAATGGCCTTTTTATGCAGTAGGATAATGGGCAGTTTGTGCATTGCTAAATCAGCCCTATTTTGTTAGGAATGTTACAGTCAGGGCACTTACAATTTGTCAGAGGAAATGCAGAACATCTCTACAGGAGTCTGTTTAAGAGGACATCATTTCTCGATAAGCTCTTGCTTAGGTCAACATGCAGCACTGCTCTTACACTATTCCCCTGTTGCTTCTGCCACACGGGAATGCTCTGATTTATTAGGATTGCACAAGTCATGTCCTCCGCCTGACTGAATCCACAATGTGGAAATTTTCTCTTCCCTCCCCCTTTTCAAAATGAAATGTAGAAGGTTACTTGAAAGCCCTCTGAAAGTATTTCTAAGAGGATTGTTTCAACGGAAGGAAATACCCGTATGTTGTACAGTGTCTTTATTGTATATCTGCATGTTATAAATACATCAGGACCATTGTTGTTTTGGAAAGTGTGCTATTTAAGAGAAACTGTGGTCTATTATCATACTACTGTAAAATGCCTGTGATGATGTGCAAAGGTAAAATGAGAATATTGTGAACCTAGTGAATGTGAAACGAAGCCATCCAGCAAGGAACGACATTATAGTTTTTAACCAGAGCATACAAAATCCAAACATCAACAAAAAGATGCAACAAAGTGAGTTGCAGTGATGGATACTACAAGTGTATATCCTGTCAACTTTTTAATTACATTTGAAATTGTAGAGACATTTCTCCTATAATACTAGCTTAATGAATGATGATTTTTTAGTCAAATCTGCTGTAAAAACTATGTGCAATTCAGTGTTGTGTTCATTTCCCGTTTGATAAAGGTGCTAATACTCTGTCATTCAGACTGCTATTACTAAGAAATTTTTGGTTTGTTTCAGCATTGTGATATTTTAAACTCAATGCAGCCAAGGACATTTTTAATGAAAAGAAGAAAGTGATGAAAAGCCTTAGTAATTTCGTGTTTGATGCCAATTGTAATATGAGAAGTGCAGAAAATACTTTGAAGGGGTCAAAGCTATTCCTCTTTTTTTTTTTTTTTTTTTTTTTTTTTTTTTTTTTTTTTTTTTTTTTTTACCCAGAATATTCTACCTTCTCTGCAAAAGAGATATAACATTAGAGTTTTTCTTAAAAGGCATCTTGGGTGACTGTGAGTAACCTTCCCTGGAAATGAAGTAACTCCATTACTCTGATTCACATCTACTCATTCCTTACGGTTCCTTTTTTCCACTCTTTGAACTGCTGTTTAGCACTCTTGCTTCACCTCTGCATTTCTCCCTGTCTGTCTTCCTGTGATGCTTAGGGGTAAGAAGGTTTATTTTTAAAAAATATATGAGGTAGAAGTTTTTGCAGGTTTCCTGGATTTGCGTGAACCGTATAAAGATCGATCTTTCTTTGCAGCTCTGAATGGTTGGCTCTTCAAAGACTGGAATGATCAAATGAAGAAGGGGAGATGGTCCTGGAGTTGGTAATGAGGCAAGATAAAGTCAACACCATGGAAATACTGAAAAACAGATGTTTGTGTCACTTGTTCTCTCTATCTCCTGGCTATAAAGATTTCTGCAAGTGATGCCACTGCTGAACCTGGAAATCAGGGAAGACATTAGTTACCCACAAGAGGAGAGGCAGTCTGTGAACAATATTCCTGAGCAGCTAGCAGAGATGGGGAGGACAGGGCGAAGGAATGGAACGCTGCACCATGGGCTGTGTACTGAGTGGGTATTTCAAACCAAGTACTGCGCTTTGCAATGATTAACAGCAGAAGTACCTTCTGCTGGCACTGCAAAGTGGTGTGGCTGCACTTCAGTTTGATATATAGGTAGCTAAATCAGTATGATTAGACTGTGCAAATTAAATTGATGTAACATCATATAGGCATTGCCTGGAGAAGAAAGAATTTGATTTTCAGAAATGCTGGTTACTTGCAAAGTTCAGCTGCCTAAGGATTGCTTTGAAAAAATTGAGTCTTTGGTGTGGAGCCTTTGTTCAGTGAAAGACAAAGATAAAAATTTTAAGGTAAAGGACAAAGAACAAAGAATGAATTTATAAGAAGCTATGAGAAGTAAAGACAAAAAAAAAAATCTCAAAATAATTTTTAGACTCAGACAAATTCTATGAAACGGAGTAAACCCACAACATGACTGCTAATATCCAGAGTAAAATTCACTTTATTAAAGTTGTTAGTATTTTTATGAAAGTGTTAAATGAATATTTAAGAAAGTGGTATTATCTAGGAAATTTGTCACTTTGCAGTCATTACTTGACATTCAGTTATTTTCAGTTTACTGCCCAATACAAAATTATTCTGATAGACACCATTAATTTTCTAGAGTATTACAAAGAACACTTTTTGCACTTCTTACTAAAAGCCTTAAAGGAAAGAACAAATACTTTCTTTCGCCCAGAAGTCAGCTCTCAAGGCTGCAGTTAGGGAATGATCATTTTTATATACCATCAACTCCTGTAAAATCTTAGATACCATTAAAAATATCTCATATTTTGCCTATACTTTTGGAATGGAAATGTTTTAAATTCATGTTAGTCTTAGAGCATTAAGGTAAAAGGAAAAGAGACTTTATTTAAATTTAATTAATGAATTGTTAACTCTGAAACCTAATGATGCCATTAAACTTACACTATCCTTTTTATGTAATATGTTATCCTTTTTGCTGAGTCATCTAGATACTTTAGTATCTGTTCTTTAATAATTCATTTCAGTCTTCCAGGAGCTGTGAAAGACAATGTCTTCCTTGCCTTCAGGAATGCAGTGAGACAAAAGCTTTTATTGAGACCTTTTTGGGAGTCCCCATTTTACATGGCCAAGTAGAAAACCTCACTTTTCAGGACAATGCAAGCTGAAAATATACAGATTTCAGCAAAGAATAGCAGAATATAGCTTCTATTTTATGCTTGTTTCATCTTTCAGGATTGTGTTTAACAAAGGTTGGTCATCTTTCAGATTTACTGTGCCTTTCATTAATGAATATATTAGTAGCTCATAAAGAATCTTTCCCATGCCCAGGACACATTGAATGCAAACAAACAAGCAGTAGACGTGCCATTACTTTTGAGAGGTGTCGTGAACTCTACCTGCTCTAAATACAAGTTGAGATCTGGCCTCTTGCAAGAGTCCAGTCAGTGACACAAAGCGGCTTTTGGTCACTGAGCTCATCTGTGGAGCCTCTACAATATGTGCTCTATGATCAAACTTGCTGGATTGTAGAAAGCAAGTATAGAGAGCAACTTTAGAAGACATCTCACAGTTATACACGCAGGGAGAGAAATAAAGGTCGGATCTGGTGAAAGGGGAGAGGCAACAATGGAGAACTGAGATTGATTTTTGAAAAGAACATGACACAACTGGGCTAATTATAAGCACATCACAGAATGATGGCAAGTGTTAATGCCCAAATCATCCTTATTTAATTCCAAAGAAACAACCCATCTGTACAACTCAAGAAAGCCCCAAACAAATACAGAATGTTTAAGGATTCTGCTTTAGCAAAAATAATAAGAAAAAGGGATTGATGTGAAAAAGAGTTGAACCGAGTTGCAACAGCACTGGAAGAAAAGCTAAAGAAAGAAACAGAAGAGCAGGAGGTGTCAGATCATTTGTGATTTGGTTGTACACTCCACGACGAGTAGCAAAAACATTTATTTTTTTTTTTAAATTTGTTTTTGATTGCATATCACACAAAATATTCTCTTGAATTAATGAGGATATTTAGAGTCAGGGGCTGATGCTCAACCCAGGGTGAAGAGGGAGTGTCATTCCCTTACTGTGCTCATCCTTGACCTTGTAGTCTCTGCATTGCTGATAAGCAATTCTAAGAGCTGCCAGTAGTGCTGGTGACTTAACTGAGCTGTACGGGGGAGGAGAGACAGTGATGTGCTGTTCTGCTGCCTTTTTACTCCTGACACACCCCATATGCTGAGATGGTGGGTGGCAGTAGGAGTGCTGGCACATTAGCAGCAGTGCATTCCCTGTGCCAGGGGAATAATCTGTTGACTAGTTAAATCTTATTTCTAATTCATTTCTACTTCTGAATAGCACTAAGAGGTGAGGTCTTCATGGAAAATTCAGCTCTTGCAGTGTGTGACAGTGCAGTCTAGAGGACAATATGAAGCTTGTGCCTTGAAGCTCTATTTTGAATATTGATTTTAATATGTTTTTAAAAAAAAACCAAACCAAACTCTAAACTATCTAAAGCTTGAGCGCATTATTCTTATGGAAATAATGCAATTGTTCTGCCTTTGTTAGGTTTTTGGGTACATTGGAACATTCACTATACCAGAAGATTCAAGTAGGCAAATCAAAGCAGAAACAAAAAAAATTCTTATTTTCTCTGTTAATAACATTGCTTGTTAAACAGAAGTTGGCATACAATCCCACTGTGAAATTGCCAAGAAAAGATTGTTAATTTGGCATAACCTTTAAATTGTTTCATTCAATATCATATGAAAATAAGTAGAATTATATGTGTTTTTGTGGTTTGTATTGCTAGTGAAAAGGAAGACTTATATCCCAAGGAAAATAGGTGTGCACCATCAGGGGGAGTTCATGTTCATCTGACAACTGCAGCACTTGGCAAACAAATACAGTAAACTTGGAGGCAAGCAGCAGAGAAAATATCCTGCAATGTTTTGCTGAAAGAAGCAAAATAGAGCAGAATCAATCATCTTTTCAATGAGAGTTTAAGGTGACTTGGGCCTTGCTCTTACCTGTGCAGAGGACTTGTATACCCTTCTCTTACTGTGAGTAGAAGACTTCTCTTCCAGCAGGTTGGTACAGTTTATAACTAAGACCTCCATCTCCTGGGTCTTACTACCCTCAGTAGAGTTACAGAGGATGCCGAAAAGGGAGCAGTCCTCGTGGCTTTTGGGCAATTGTGTCTGTTCCTTACGCACCAACCTCTATGTGATGATTTTACAGGGTAGCCCAAGAAAGCTGCAAAACAGGGTGAAAAAAGACCCTTGAACAACATAGTTATTACTTGACCTTTTTGCCTTGTAATTCTGCAAGTATCCAGAGGTATTTGGTGTTACTTTTTTTTTCTACCTAAAAAGCTAAATTTGTGTTTCTTTCTATCTCTGTTCCTATGGATGACAGGGACCTCCACTGGCAACAGTTTCTGCTCAGTTCAGCTTAGATGTGTACAAAGCTGATTCTTTACACCTAGCTTTTATATGAGGGCTCAAATCGGAGTAATATCATGAAGTATGCGGAATAAAATCCTGATTCCACTGAATTCAGTTTAGTTTCCACTGTTGATTTCCCTTGGACCAGTATTTTAACTCAAGTTTGCAGGAGATAGGATGTTTTTTTTGCAATGGATTCCTGGTGCTGAAGTCTCTTTCTTTACATCTGGAATAAGGCTATAGATAGCACAGCACTATAGCAGAATTCAAGGGATAGCAAAACCAAAAGCAGTTTGAGAGGATAAGGGCAACGCAGTAGAATGTAGATTGGTAAGGTGGTCTAACACTTTAGCTCCTCTTTGCTCCTCCCATAGCTCCTCTTTGCCAGAAGCCACTGCAATTTTGACAAGGGTAGCAGAAGCGAAAATGTTACTGCACCTAAATTATTTTTTAGTTCACTGTCAAACACATTAGTTCGAAACTAAAAATCCTCCACTGTTAATGAAGCAGGGCAGCTGCAGAACAAATTTTTCTTTTGCACAAGTGTGACAACTTCTGGTGGGGAAGCAGAGAGGACAATTTGAAATGTTAGTTTCCCAAACCACTCCAAAAGGATTTGTTAAAGGATGTGTGTCAGAGCCAGGAAGTCTCCTTGTAAAAGCCATTATTTTGTACAAGGGGAAAATTGTGTTGGTGTAAGAATTGTTACTATTTTATTATGTATTTGAAAAGAAAGGATAGTGAAGTCTTGTTTCAGGTAAAGAGAAATCACGCGTTTGTACACAAAGAGTTCTGCAGATACAAAGAAGTACTAAGTAGTTTTGATTAATATTGAAATAATTTTTGAAGGGAAAAAGAAAAAAATAGGTATAGCAAAGGAAGAAGGTATTTTTGAACCTAATTCTATGCATTGATGGTTAGGATGGTTTTGGTAGTTTTTTGCTGACTAGCATATGTATTATCCAGGCTAGAAATAAAAAGTCAGATAATAGAATTGTTTTGGAGAGATTTCTACTTCCCTTTCTGCCCCTTGGTGGATTTGTGTGGATTTTGCTGAAATTCACTAATGGCTTTGTTTTGTTCATTACCTTGTTCTGTGCTACACAGAGAGACAGCGGTTAGTTATCAGGCATGGGGACTGAAGGGGAAGATGAAGATAGCCTTCTTGTTCCATAAGAACTGGGAGGTGAAGCAGCAAAGAAGACAGGAAGACTGATTCAGGAAGATAACACAGCAGCTTACAACATGGAGGACAAGAGAGATCCTTAAAGGCAAAAGAACTGACAAAATTTCACAGCAGGCACTAGTGGGATTTGAGAATCCAAGGGAAACATCATGCCATGTGAGAAACAAGGTTTCATTGATCACAACATGCCATGTTGTTTCCATGATAGCACTGTCTAGGAAACCATTAACAGGGGTGAGAAGAGAATACAATATGTGACAACTTTTTATTTTGTTTTAAGAGGTACACATTAAAAATACATCTAACGTATGGGACACAAAGACTCTAAATAATGTTATTAAACTTCTGGTAGATGTGAATCTCCAGGGATGTTTACATATGCTTTTGAAGGAAACTGAAAAACATTAGATTTTGCAGTTCCAGGATTAATGCATCATTTTATTTTGTTCTGTTTAAAGAAATCTATGCAGAATTATTAAGTTACTCAAAATAAGCCCAAAATAGAAGACTGAGTTTTATAAACATTTTACATATTTGTGTTTAATTTGTTGAAAATAGTATAAAATCTGCTCACATTTGGCATCCCACATACAAATATTAGGAACCCGATCCCCTGATGCAGTATAATTTTTAACAGTATGATTTAACAGTCTTCCAGAGAGATATCATGCACTCTTTTATTTTAGAATGAGAAACTTTATTTTAGTATAGGAAAAATAATATGTGTGCACGTGTTTGTACCTTATGAACTGAACTACTGTGCGTTAGTTTCTGTGCACATCTGCATTCGCTGAAGAAGAAAAAAAACCCAAACAACAAAGTCCCACCAACAGAACTTGATTTGGAAATACATTTCCATAGTAGACACAAAAAATTAGGCTAGGAGATCGCAGTGCATAGAGGGTCTTTTACCTTTAAAATACAAACCTTCTATCTTCTAGAGGGTTAAATGCAGAGCTTTTAAATTGAGAAAATATGCAGTTCATGTGGAAGGTTTGATAGCACTATATACCCACCAAAAGCTTAAATGTGCCTGACTGGTTTTATGGAAGACAGTAAATTAGTCTTTCGTTTACCTTTGACAGGTGAGAAGCAGTTCTTGCATGACCGGTGGCTATCACCATACATCCACTACCACACAGGTAAGGCTTTCACTATCAAAATGATGACTGGTAAGAAAAACAAGATGTCTGTCTTGGTTATAAATTTAACTCTTCTATGATTAGTCTGGGCCAATTAGGACACCCCTGGGGTTCAAACTATGGCTCAAGTACAAGCTTGAAAGCCTGATTAGCTGAGGTCTCTTGATACTTGTTCTTGATAGTAAATGCTGGCACATATAGTATTGATTTTCATTTAGATATCTTAATGTTTCCAGACAATCCTAGCAGATGTGGGCTGAACTCAGATCTACGAGAGTGCTGGGCTGCAATCTGCAAGCATTTTTCTTGCCATTTTGTTTCATTTTTCCTAAACTTAACTGATTTGGAATCAGGAGATATAAATGAAAAATGCAGAGTTTGCCTATCAATCATGGCATGTACAAACATTGCTACTGCCCTTTTCTAACATCCTATTACCACTGGGTAGTTGGCTAGTCAAACAGGAATAAAAATTACACTGCAAACATCATAAGTTAGGCTTGATTTGTTGAGCAAGAAGCCTGACAATTCTGTAAGAGTTATATACCTCAGCCTCGCTGAAAATCAGCCTTGTTATGGCTCTGGTACGTCTATAAAGATTGTTCATTTCATATAAAACAGCTACCTGCACTGAAAGGCCTGAAAGGAAGAATGATGCTGGTTATAAATATAGAGGAAAATCTATTTGTCTGCCCCTTCGTGCTGTTAGCAAGTCACACGATGCAGCCCTTATGCTGTTCCTAGGCAGCAGGGGGAGTTTTCCATGGCCACCTTTTGCTTTCATCTTCTGGCCTGGACTGGAGCACATCATCTCTCTTTGTCATATGAGATAAAGCAATGAAGTGTGACCAGTGCCACTGCATTGCACTCTGCCCACCAGGAGCACGTTAATGATAATGAAAAACTATACTGCACCACATTTAAACTAAATGTGAGCGTAAGGCTGTCTGTCGGCAGACTGGTATAACAGTTAATGTCATAAAAGATAAATAGAAATTATTAGAATTGGCTTGGAAGGGATTTTTTATAGAGCAGGGTTGTATTCCTTTAAAGATACATTATCAGACTGTTAAATCTAATTTCAGACTACTGGGCAATTAAAATGATTAACATTCTTTACTCATATAGTTCGATTCATTAAAGTTTTAAACACCCTTTACACACTATTTATGTTGAAAATAGAGAAATAACATGTTAAAATGTCTTGGATCATTAATCATTCAAATTTGCTGTATAACTACTTTCTCAAAACCTTAGTACCACAATGAATATTTACAAACCTCAGAGGCATTTTTGAAAGGATGCACAAAACCAAATTCCACCCACCTCTGCTATGTCCAAGAGACCTTTGGTATTTCCCAGGCCCTTTGTGTTTGCAAGAAAAATCAGGCAGAAAATTCCTAAAAGGTTGTTTTAACTGTTATTCTACCCAGGGACTTGTACAAGTCGTAGCTGTCTTCACCTGGGGGCTTGCTCCCTCGTTGATATTTGAAGGTAACAGCATGGATGCTGTTACTGAAGCTAATAGGAACTCCAAGTATAAAGTTTTGTGTACAGAAATGAAAATATACTCTGAGTCTGGCACTTAGTTTTCAAGTGTGTCAGATGGAATTTTGTATTATCTACTGACAAGCCAGTTTATTAGATGGATGCAAGAAGAGATCTTCAGGCTAGTAAATGCTGCCATTAGTTAGAGGTGAAACACCCACTTCCCTTCTGTGTTGGCATTTGTAACAGCCTCTGAAGCACTGTGGGAAAAGTCATAAAAGTCAGTATACAGTACGTGACAAGACAATTATAAACCATATAATAATACTGGTCTTTTGAAAATATTTATAGGATTTTTAGCGGTTTGAAACACTGTTGTTTTTCTTTATTTTTTTATTCCTGCATCTACCGAAAGTGTCTGGGCCTTTTTGAAAGAAAGGCTGTAAATTACACTGAGCAGTTGGATATAATCTAGACCGTGGACCATCTTCTTGGAAGCCAGATTATTGTGTGTGCCTGTCCCTGGAAGCAACGGTAGAACTTGTGGCCCATGAACTGCCTCATATTGCACCAGGTAAGAGAGCTCGATATTTGCATGTCAGAAGTTCAAAGAAACACGCAGGGCTGCAGGAATTATGCTGCCTGTGTCAATGAATGTGCTGTTTCTCAGATAGGCCGTGGGCTAGATATGCTGAACAAGTGTGGTCATTACTCTTTCTGTAGCACTATTAGTAAGAGGACGAGGTAATTATAATTAGCCTCTTTGAAATCACCCAGGGGCTCAGCTGATATGTCAAAAATGGAGATGGTATTAAACAAGAAGATGCAGCTATATTTCCCCAGCTGGCAGCATAATCCTAGCACCAATACTGTATTTAGTATGCTAGGGTCTTCCACTTTGAGAACATCAAGGAGTATTCAGAATCTCTCCTAGACGCCTATTTTCAGGAGCCATGCACTCCCTGAGTAGACAGTGAAGAAGTGGCTTCTTAATTTAGGTGTTCTGGATTAGGCCCAGTTATTTTACAGATTTACAAAGAACACTGCCTCCTAATTTATTTGCTTCAACAGGATGCCCAAATTCAGTTAGAGACAACTGCAGTAATCCTAGGATCATTAGTAAATGATATACTGTTAACAAATGTGTGCCCAGTCAAGTGTCTTGTCTTCCAGTAAGATCTGAGAGTATGAGAGGGTCAGCTAGCTGTAGAGGATCCACACAACTGTTCGTGAAGAGACCATTTTTTACTTCTTTGATTTGCCAGTTTCTCCCTTCGTTCCAATACTCTTATTCTCTGTGTAAGACTGCCTGACATAACGAGTGGCGCTCTATGCAGAATCAAACCATGCTATTTTACAGTACCATGTGCTGTATCTGATGCAGTCCCAACTCTAGACAATAAAGGGAACTGTCAGCCTCTATCACCAAGGAAGTTTCTAATGCTATTCCATCATTCATTTCAAGAGCAACACGAGCAGGGACTTTCCCTTGAGAGACTGACAGCCGTTATCATTTCTGAGACACTATGAGCTTTTGCTGACTTTAGGGAACAGAAATCCCAGAGGTACTCCCGAATTTCATGTCAGTGTATGGTGCTCTAAGCCAGCCCACCAAACTGGCATACAGCTGCACTATACCACTGCAGAATAGGGCTGATAATTAACTGCTATTCAGATGAATATTAAGATCATACTACTTTCAAACAATTAATTTGCTTAACTTTTTCCTACCCCAAATCCAGATGGAGGGAGGCAAGGAGAAGAAATAGTCCCCTTAACTTGGACTGAGGTCACTGCTTGTCTTTTGGCGGCTGTCAGCTATGTCCTACATCTCTGTGTCTTATTCAGAAGCCTAGGACTTCAGCATACTCATGATCTCTCTGGTGTCACTGTGGCAGTCATGACTGCTGCCTCCTCCTCCCAAACCTTTCTTGTAAATTTGGATAAAAGAAGTTGGGGTGAGGGAGGGAATCCAAAGGGCTGAGAAGGACTTCCCTATTCATATTGGAGTAGGGGGAATAGGAAATACTCCTATTGCATTCATTTTATACACCAGAAAATTTTCCATCATTTTGATTTGTGACAGAGTGTTGGCCTTCAAGTTGACCTAGCTGTGTTTGGTCACACAGTATTAGTATCGATTCTGATGCCCCGAGTACCTTTGCCTAAGCCTAGCTTTTCTGGGGGTTATTGGACTTGTTTCCCCATGGGGCTGTGGATGAGTTCTACTCAGATGATCAGTCAGAAGAATGTACTTGAGCTGAAAACATAAACCCAGAATACCAGAAAACCTCACAGATATCAGTGAAATACAGAATACAAAACCTAGTCCAGGTCTCTGCCTTTCCTATTTTGCTAATAATCAAAATTACATTACATGGGAATGACTTTTATTGTTGATATATCTGGGAAATTATTTTTCCTTTGAGTTTTTTAGACTTCTTATACCTCCCATTGATTTTGATTATTTACTGTTTGACAAGGGGAACACAGCAGCCCATGCTGTGCGAAAGATCAGAGGTGCCTTCATTCCTCAAGGCTATTGCCTTCTTTAATTCTTCAGTGTAGGATCAGTGAACTGATTGCATTTTCTTCTATTTGACACTTTATATTTCACATTTCTTCATCAAACTATTGTAACATGGTCTCTTTTAGAGCAAGCTGCTCTGAGAATATAGCCTTTTTGTCTTGGCCATTGTTATAACCCTTTGGTGACTTGTAACAGCAGCTTTCAGCCACTGTCCTGATTAATCATCTTTCAGTTAAACTGGATGGAGTTGAGTATCTTGTTAATCCACTTTCTGTGCTTTTCTTTTATTGGTGTTATAGGTATTTCATATTTAATCACAGAATGATGTGACTTGAGGGCAGTTGTTCTTTGATTTTTTTTCTTCAACCAGGATAGTCTTACAGGCCTAAGGGGATATTTTTTAGCTGCAAAGACTGTATGCCAAATCTGGAAGTACAAAGCAAGGATCAAATATTTGCAAATACAAACAAATAAATGCACAATCTATTTGGGCATGTAGTTATGTGTGTGCATTTTTGACAAACAGCTCCTTGGACAGATATGTTTTACAATGGTGGGAAAGAAGCCAAAGGATACGAGTGTTTAGAGTCTTGCTAATTTTGAAGGGATCCATTTTCTATTAGAAAATAGTTACTATAAGTATCCAAAATAGAAAAAAACAGAAGTTAGTGCTGTCAAACCTGACTTTAGGTCATAGTTTCAAATATTTTGATCAAATACGCTTCTTCGTCCTTTTCTCTGTTATAAGATATTCTATATAGTTTATATTTTCAGTGACTAATGTTTGTGCTGTGAGTCCCTGTTGATGAAAACTTGGGTGATGTTAGATCAAAGTCTCCAGTAATTTCATAATTTCTTTATGAAGAAATGCTTATTTTCAACTGTAGTTGGCATCAGTCTAAATGAATCAGTAAAATGGGATGATCTCAGCTCATATAAATAATAGCAGCCTTCTCCTGTTAGAAATGCTTTTCTTCTGGAAAAGCCAGTTGTCCCACATTAATGCATTTCTAATCAAAAACACTAAGCCCCATATGGTATTTTTTAACACATTTGAGAACCCTGGTTAAGACAGAGTTCTAAATGTACTGGAAACCAAAGTTCATTGTTGTTCAACACTCAAGAGAATATACAGAGTATACCCTTGTATTTCTGCGTTATCCTGCTTATTAGTTTATAGTACTGGGTCTTATTCTCTTTCCCCCTCTACTTTTTGTGCAATGGCCTTCATTTTACCATATTACAAGTTTTATCCTCTCTATCCCTCTTAAACATAATGAACATCAGAAAAGGTCCCTGAGGCATAAACAAAACCCAATAGGGGAACATCCCAGAATGCTGGGGGATAGTGAGGAAGGAAGTCCACAATAGTTCAGCCTAACAAAATACTAGAGCTCAAGATAGAATTTGCCTATAGAAATGCTGCTTGAAAAGAATTTGTTCACATTTTTGTGAGGAAAAAAAAATATCTTAAGATACACTTTTATATTTTGGTTTCTGTTTATTGTTCAGAACAATGACATCTACTTCCTCTGAGGCATCATTAGTTGATTTGCCGAAGTCTCATATCATGGTGTGTAAGGTGGAAAATAAACATGAATTTCTAGAGTCAATATTGCATATTACCTTAAATTTCTCATGCTGTGGAGGTCCTTCAAAATCTAAGTGCATCAAGAAAACCCTACATTTAAGGTTTAACTCTGAATTTTTACTAGTTTAAAGCAGATCTTTTAGCACAAGTTGTGCTAGAATACACAATTAAAATAAAATAACGTGGTCTTTTCTAAAATTTACATTGCAGAATCATATAAGAATGTAGATTGGAAGGTCAGCTAGTCTAATCACCTGCCAAAGCAGGTCCAACTATGTGAGGTTGCTCTGGACCATGTCCAGTTCAGTTTTGCATGTCTTTAAGGATAGACATTGCACAGCCTCGCTGGGCCCTTGTTTAAGTATTTGACAACGCTGTTGTTAAGTAAGTAAGTAAGTAAATAAATAATCTAATAGCATTTTCCCATGGTGCAACTTGTGTTGCAGGTATGTGGAAGCCTGCGGGTAGACTTCCGAAGTAAAAGCCAAGTCAAAAACGTTTAGTACCTCGAACCCCTCTTTGTCACTAAGTCTCCTGTGCGCTTTGATCAACGGACCCACGTTTTCTTTAGCCTTCCTCTTGTTACCATTGTACTTAAGGAAACCCCTTCCTGTTCTTTCTAACATCCCTCACTAGTCTTAGTTTGACTTTCCTAATTCCATCCCTACATCCCATGCAATGTCTCTGCATGGTAGCCTGTTCCCACCCTCACCTTCTGTGTATTTCCTTTCCATATCAGCAGAAGTTCTTAATTCATTCATGCTGGCCTTCAAATGCACTTTCTCAGATTCCTGCATGTTGGAATGGACTGCTCTGGGCTTTGAGGAGGTTTTACGTGACAAAAAAATTTCATGGGCAGGGAGGGGGGAGGGTGAGAAAATAAATATTTTTTTTCCCACTTCTGGCCTGGCAATTACAAGGGAAGCAAATATATTTTTGTGTATATGTTAGGAAGCAAAACTGCCCTTAATGGCAAATTTGGCAACAGAAGGACAAATGAAAGGGAATGGGGTCTGGTAATGAAAGGGTTTAATTTCAGCATGCAAAATTTGGAGCTTGAGAAAAACTGAGATAAAATGATTGAACTCTATGTTGAGGATCTATAGTTCAACAATTCTTCCTAGCAGGAACAGGCCTTGTATAGAGAGACTGTTTAACTGACAAACTGTTTGGTGTTAGTTCTTTATGTTGAACATCTTCAGAATTTTTACATTTATTTTTAATCAGAAGATTGTAAGGCAAAATTAATCGCTGGCCACTACACACTGCTTTTTGACAGAACTGTATCCATTTAGGTGGAGGACAGAGCTTACCCTCTTTCTGGGTAAGCTCTGTACAACCTTTAAATGGGCTAAAACATGCAGGATAGAATAAGATCTTATCAGAGGCACACTTAGAAAGAAGTACCTATCTGAAATTATTGCTCAGCACACCTGGAGTCTCTTTCAACTCATGTGAGGCTATTTCCCACAGTGTTGGCACCAAATGGTTATTCCAGGAAGGTAACAGAAGCTAGAAATTTAGTTAGAACGTGTTCACATGCAGAAGGAAAACCAAGCATGCCAATGCTCTTCCTCTAGTTAACTTAAATTGCCCCTCTGACCCCGCAGCGCTTTTCACTGATGTACTGCTGTAACATTACTCAAACGACATTTTGTCATTTACTGAATGTTAACCCGCAAAAATGCTATCTTTGCTCCTTTACTTTGAGACAGGATAACATGCACTGCATCCCCCAGTTGTTGGGGGGTAATTTTATGCTCCTTTCCTGACAGACAGGATTCCAATAGCACCATATGTCAAAAACTCCAACCAATTCCAGTCATGTACCCACACCGTCCAGCTGTCACAGCTATAATTATTGAAACTAAAGCCCAGAGAAGTTTGTGGTTTTGGAAATACTCTAGTCTCCTTAGATCTTTACTACTGATGTTATAGCTGATTAGGACCCTGCCAGCCTTCTGTTGGTCTCTTGAAAACTGCTGTAATTCTCATTCATCATGGAAGCTAACCAGCTGCTCCAGAGCCGTCCTCTCAAATGTGTTGCTTGATGTTACACTTTGCTGTTGTCCTGACCTTGATACTTTGGATGTTCAAACAAAGGCTACTTATTATGTTGGTGTCGGTATAAAAGGATCCAGTTAATTACGTTTTGCACAGAAAAATTAAAACATTTTTAGGTAGGTACCTGCTGTCCGTGTGAGGACTGTTACTAATTTGCCCTCATTTCTCAGACATCCTGCTACATTTTCATGACCATTTCAGCCAAGACAGTGAGAAGCAGCGAACTCCTGGAATGCTCTTCTGTCGGGCTGACACTGAGCTTTCGGCAGGAATGTCTGTCTTGTCTCTTAGCAGAGATGGAAGTGACTCCTGTAATCAGAGTTTTGAGCATTTACATCTACTTTTGTCACTTTTAACATCTTTTGATTCTCTTTGAAACTTCGGTCCAAGTAGAGAGTTCAGCTATTAGCTTTTTTTTTTTATTAAAATCTTAAAGCTGAAAGTTTAATGATCTTGAGGAGTTTAGAAGTTTATCCTTTTTGACGGCCTTTGCATTCATATCCATTGCAATGCTAGATATCTGTAGGACATAAAGTAGCAAATTTTTAGGTTGCATTTTCACCCTATAGTCCTTTTTGTCTCCAGGAACCAGCCCCTCTTGTATCTATTGCAGTAGCTTCACTGACGGTGTTAGTTATGCTTTTCTGGTTTGTTCATTCACTTAGGAGGCATTTTTTATTCTAAATATATGAAAGCTTTTAAATTTAAACAAAACCCATGAAATTTAGATGGCTTATATTTTGATCAAATAACATCTTGTAATCTAGTGCCTAGACTCCAATATACTGATCTCTTTTGAGATGCTTGGCAAGAAAATGTCAATACATTTAAAGAAGAAATGTTTTATGGATGAGGAGAGATTTTAAAGTGTGAAAAGCAGTGCTGAGCTGGAATTCCTAGACTGGAACAACTGACTAATTTGATGAAGAAAATGAAAGAGGGAAATTTGTTACACATGTTTTTAGCAATTGTCTTTTAATAATGAAGAAATGATTTCAACAAAAACATCACCAAAAAAGGTGGAATTCGATGTTGCTGGTAAGAAAGCTCAGAAAGACTTGGAATATTGGAAGAAAATCAAGAGTGTGTTCATGCAGATCACTGGCTCCCATTTATAGGTAACAAGGATGATGTAGATTTAAAAGGCAGACCAGATTTTTCTGACTACACATAGGAAATTATCTCAAGCAGAAAACAAACTGTCTCTAATTTATGGTAATTCAGAAGTTTAAGATACCTTTTAATGGCCAGATTGTGAAAGAATTAAGAGATATAAATTTGGGCCAGTGGACCCTAAGGTTCTCATTGTTTTCCAAATATCTGGGTGCGGGATCTTGTATTTTCTCACTAGCTAGCTCTTGCTGGAAGCCTGAAGTCAACAGCTTCTGGACAATTGATTGCACCCGACCCCACTTTTGGGATTCCTCTTGGTAGTCCTCTTCAAAGTAAGCTGAATTAATCGGTGAAATGTGTCTGTTCAGTAAGAGACTGAAGGAGAATAAAAAGGGAGTCATCAGTCAAAGAGCTCAGTGAAACTGAATGACCTGAGATATGGAAAGAAAGTAAACAGAGAGAAAAACAACTGGAGAAGCAATCACCAGAAAAGCAGCAGAGGGATGTGTAAAGAGAAACACATGAATTGTATCACAAATAAGAGAGCTGAGTGAGACATTTGAGCTGGTTATGTCAGCAGTGAATGACAAGCCTGAGCAAATGGTTTAGGACAGCGAGCAAGAATGAGTGATGGAAAGAATATCTGAAGTGCTGTACAGTGTGGGGTACAAAATAGATTAAACAGTTTTTTAGAAGTTTCCCACTAAAATGGAGAGAACAAATGTTGGCATTCTGAGACACAGAAAAAACTTGAAAGATAAAGGTGAAAGCATAGATGTGGGGCTGGCATGCAATGAACATTGCATAAAATACAACCTGTTCGGAACAAGAAGGCTTACAAAAGCCACCCAGAGCTGGAAGAGTAGGGGAAAGTGAAAAGAATACAGATCTGATTCAGAAAATAATAAGAAATGCTTACAGAATGTATGAGGAAGACACAACAGATTTTTATGTGATATTTGTAGCAAGACAGAAATTGGTGTAGATACAGTATAACTGAATCTACCAAAATATTTCATAGCCTTGAAAATAGGTTTGGCAAGCTATCTGGCAGAAATGCCATAATTTGGGAGCTTATGGCCACCAAACCCCTTAATTTAACTAACAGAAAACATTTACAGGAAGTTATAAATTGCAATTAGAGAAGAAGCCATTAGAATGAATTTCCACGATCATGGGAGTGGGACAAGCCAGGTTGCTGTTACCGCCTTTGTTCAGTTTAGGATTGGTTTTGAATTAAAAGATGAAGACAGAGGGGTAAGAATCACATTGTGTGAGAAAACAATGAAAAAACTTAGCTTCTTGGAGGATATTAATCTTAGGTCTTCATTAAAGAACCATCAGAGTTTCCTTAGAGAAACTAAGACCAATAAACAGAAATTCAGATTGAGGTTCAACGTAGAGAGATAAAGAACGAAGTTTGAGACAACTTAAAAGGGACTGTTAAAAGGCAGTTTGAGGAATTTCAGATTTGCCTTTGCCTCTTGTGTGATAATAGTGGTATATCTTCTTACCAAATTGAGTGTCTTGCTTCAGTATAAACTTCTCAAAAAGAGAATGTGTGGGAAGTAGCGCCCTGGAAAGCTACACATGGAGCTTTCATACTTAATCTAATGGATCTAAGTATTTCTTAAGCAGTCTGGAGAGGCCAACTTAGTTGAGAGTGCTCTTACAACTGATGGCTAAGATACTACTAATTCATAACAAGTTTGAATGCAGTTGTATTTGTTTGAATGTTCTCAGTGATGTAGACATCAAGTCCTTTTCCCTCTTATTATATCTAACAAATAATCGGGAAATTTCCTAAAACCCTTAGATCTATGTAAATGATAGTCAAGTGCCCACTTTGTGCCTAATGTGTGTAATCCGGGAGACTTGTATTTTAATGTTTTGATTTAAATGGAAGTTGGAAACAACTGTAAAAAGTGCTTTGGTTGATTATATGTTACTTATCCTTCTGGAATATCACGGTTGGAGATCATGTAGAACATGTTTAATTATCTGTTGTATATAGTTTTGCCAAAACAAACAAAAGTTTAATAGAGCAATACTATACACTGCAGCAGGAATGCTGCAAAAAAGTTCAAAAAGGGAAATCACTGGCCTAGTAAGTACTATGTTGAGTTGGATATGGAACCTTTGCTTGCATGCAAGAAAAAAATGAAAGTGATTTCTCTGATATATTAATTTATTGTACCTATGCTGAAGCAAAGAAAGTACCCAGCTCTCCTAGGGAGCAGTAGAATTCTGCTTAACAAAGATTTTATTTTTCTTAATAGCTAAAAAAAAAATAAAATCTATCATATGAAAATTTTTAATTTTCACTTTTAGATTGTTGAGTTGGCATGTAAAGAAAACCTTGATCTTACCAGATAATTGAAAATTATTCAAAGACAACAATACTTTTATAAACTTTTAATAAAGTTTTAAAAGAATGTGGCAGTAGTCATACAATTAGGTTGATGGATTGATACCCATCCGCTTTGTTAGGAAGAATTGTTAATATAGTCCAAACTCATAATTATCTTAATGTTGATATAGTTGCAGTTTTGTACTTTTTAAAATAATCGCATGTAATAGGGGATAAAAAACCCCAAGAGCCAAGAAAATAATAGTTGTTCAGAAAATGTGACTACTTTTTTTTTTTTTTTTTCATTAACTGACAGTGCAGTACAGAAGTCTGCTAGGCAGAAGCATGCCAAACTTATTTTTATCATTATTGCTATTATTACTGTTTATTACAATAATCTACTTTAAATTTACAGTCTTGAGCCATCATTGGTTTATAAGACTACATGTGTAGCTATACATACCTAATTATTTGTGGAAGGTATTAGTATTGTAAATACAGCTTATCTTTGTTATGAGAGTGGCATTAATAACAGAATTTCATAAATGCCAACATATAGTGCGATAATTTCAAGACTCTCTGAAAATATGTTGTATTGTAGCTAAAGATGTTCACAAAAGCATGTTGTGTGTGTGGATGGGGAGGGGGAGGAGGGCTGTTTTGTGCTTAGAATGCTTTCTCTTGCATAAATATTAGCATTAAATAATTCTGAATACCTTGTTTCCTAAAAAGATTAGTAGCTCTTCTCTATGTGATAAATTGTGTAAGAGTTATTGTTCACACCAGTCTTCATACTGTATTATTCTGTGTAGCTTTAAATAACCAAGTCCAAATTATGCTCAGCAAGCTGTTGGGAAAGCTTGGAGGAATCTCAGAGCTGAAGGGCCAGTTTGTGCCCTGACTTACATCCTGTGCAAATGCACTGACTTCATGCTGGCTGTAAAGGATATAAGGCGGTAAAGGATTTAATCTGTAGCTTTTTGCTTTTTTTTTTTTATTAGCTTGGTTCTATTTTTTTCTATTTTTTATTTACTTATGGGTTCATCCTAACATAGAAGAACATTGTACTGGTTTGTATATAGCAGCATTTGTCCCTGTTTTTACTTGGCATCTCAATATAACATAAAACTCTTTTTAAAAAAAAAAAAATAAATCTACATGCTTGTTACCCAGAACTCCAATTTATATTGGATTGCATTTGGAATCACAAACTTTTCACTTGTAAATATTGCACAACAACGTATATCCTTTGTGTAAAACATTATCTCATTGTGGCCATATATTTATTTCATCAAAAAAGTAAGGCCGGTTCCTTTTCTGTGCATCTAGATTGTCTCATCTCAATGAGACTTTTTGCAGTCCATGTTGCTCTGATTTCAGAAGAAATCCCGCTTGCTATTCTGCGTATAAAATTACAGGCATTGGGGAGACAGGCAGCATAAACATGGCTTCACCAAATTTGGTCTGAATCACCAAAGATCCAGCCAGCTATTGCAATGTGAAGTATCAGTGTATCATTTTGCCTGATTTTATATTTCTCCCTCTCTTCTCATTGTCCAGGACTGAATTCTATATGCTAGACAATAGAGACACTGAAATAAGGGTTATTTGGAAATATCAGAGTCATCTCACTATACTCTCGTATTTTCGTCTGATTTTTTTTTTCCCTGATGACTTCTGCAGCAAGAAAACCTCAACTTCTGAGTATTGCTAAGTGATTGGCAGAAAGTGACAAAAGCAAAGACATTTGGGCATAGACCTAGTATTAATTCAAGCTGTGCAAATAATTTAACAGACCAAGTGAAAGAGGTGAACTGAGTGGTTTCCACTGAGTTTAAAGACAAGGTGAAGAATTCCACTTTTCTTAATCACCTTAGGAAAAAAAGGTATTTTTTAAGACTATCCATCTTACAGTAATTAGACCCAAGTCTGTTTAATAAGGAGAATGTAAGACCAGATACTTCATTTGCCTTTTTTTGCTGTCCCACCGTATACCTTGTGTATCTTTACTGATCAAGTATTCCCCCTGAAATAGGTGGGGCTGTTGTTTTGGCACATGGTGGTTCATCATGTGGGATTGGACTTTGTGAATAGGTCCTACTGAATTCCTCTTTTATTGGTCTGCTTTCTGTACTGCTAAATGTTGACAAACCACCTCACTGTTGATTAATATAAGAATATATTAATAATTTCAATGGGAAAACCAAACCCACATAATATGTGATTGCTGTCTAGTCCACAGATCCTCTCATTGTTCTTTTCAGGTGACAAGGATGATCACCCCTACTCAATTGCTAAGCTAGAAAAACAAATGTTAGCTGACTGGATAGAAGAGAGTGAATCAAGTTATGCTACTATTCAATGCTCACTGCAGTTTGTTTTCTTAACAGTTCAATTTGGCAATAATTGAATTGGAGAAGCTGGTTTAGAGTGACACGAATCAGAAAATAAATGTAATTTTTTGGTGATTAATGAAATAACTGGCTTAGAAAACCTTGTTGGCTTTAACCATTCCCTTCAGGGTTATTGTGTAAGCCTAGTTTAGCTCTTCTGCCATTTTGTGTTTTCTGGGCCTTTAGTCACAGGTTTGAATATCAGACATTTTGGCAAAATTATAACCATTTGAAATGTGCACTTAAGCCGCAAATACAATGAGTAAAATTAGTAGATATCATAGACTAATGAGAAAAATTTATGTAGATCAAACATAGCTATGGTTAACACCTTCAGGTTGCCTACAACATATAGTCTTTCACAAAGTGATTGAAAAATATTGTAATCTCCTCTTGAAATCCAATTCAAACTATAATGTGCAAAAATGCTTCAAAAAGGACAGTAACCTTTGTTAGTCACATTACAGAAAAGTAGTTGGTGAAAACAAGAGCCTTGTGCTTTCAAATCAGGTTCTCTTTTCACCACTGTAATAGACTTTCCAATGCACTTCCACAGAAAAGGAAAAGACTGTATCTGTATCCTTTACATCCACCAAAATGTGAAGTTTTGTCTCCTAGGATTCCTCCGTAAGTGGCCTTTAGAAATTTTAGCATAACCTTGCCCTATCTCCCAGCCTGGGTGTTCTCTCTTTTACTATTCCAAACAAAGTTTTCTGACTCTCAAGAAGTGAGAGGTGTCAGTGAGAACTTCTTCAGGTACAAGAAAGTTTAAGCCCTGTGTAGGGAAGTCATTATAAAAGGAAGGAGGGTTGAAACATCAATTTGTCCCAGTTCCATGCCATCATTAATAAGTGTCTTGGTTTTCTGTTTCCTTATAGAAAGTTTTGGAAACTTACTCCTGTGCAAGCATAATTTTTGAAAGATCCTTTAAGGAAGCTATTAAGTCTGCTAGCATATGGAGAATTTATAATTTCTGCAAGTGTTATATAGGAGAGACCCTCTCATGTGAGCATATGATGCCTTTAACTCGTGTTATGAAATCTGCCTCTGTATCTGGCAATGATTTCAAATTTCCTGAAGTCTCTGTTTAAACTATAACAGAACTCCCAAGCACAAACTGTCACTGAAGGGGAACTAAAGTTATGGTGTGTTATGCTTAGGTAAAAATATTAACAGCATATTTTAATTGTTTAGGCAGAACAGACATAAAACGATGATGTGTACATTTTCAAAGTAGTCTTAGCATTTACTTTTGTGTTCATACTGATGCTCAATCACTCCCTTTCTTCCCTATGTTCCAAAAGACATTGATGTGTTTCTAAAATGCACGTGGTCTCGTGCCTATAACGGACTGTGTTGGTTTAGGCCCTGCCGGGACCGGAGCCCACGCTGCCGTTGTCTCTCCCCCACCCTTGGATGGGGCAGGGAGTGAGATACAAACCCCAGGGTTGAGATGAGGAAAAATTTAATACAGCAGTGTAGCAAATAATAAACTGACCAACAACAACAGCAATAACAATAAACAGTAATAACAAACAGGACAAGAGATATACAGAGGTATACCACAAGGGTAGAGCAGCGAAGGGGAGCGACGACGAACAAAAGCTGTCGCTGCTCTTCCCGCGCTTGGGCGCCTGGACCTGACCTCAGCATGGTATTGAGTAACCCAGCTGGAGCTCCCTCCCCACTGCTGGGGAAACTTAACCCTATCCTAGCTGAACCAGCGCATGAACACTGATTCTGCTGGCTATTTTTTTTTTTTTTCTAATAATAATTACCAACTGCATGAGAAATGGTGGCTTTTCTCCCCTCCCAGAAGCCCCCCTTTGTTACAAAAAACAATTTATTTCATATGATGGTTTTCACAAAGAATTGTAATCCTCCCAGTTGACCATCTCACCTCTGACCGGATATCCCACTTGCACCTCTTTTAAAATAGGTGGTTATGAAATGTTCTGCTCTTTTCCTTTTGGAGTATGAAATGAATATCCTGTATGTGGGTGTTATGGGTGATTCTTGCACAAGTAAAAGTTGTGTAACACTGATGACTGGTGAAAGTTTTTTTGCAGTGCTAATACACGTGTATTTAAATCACATACTTCCAACCATGTAGTTTCTTTTTAAGATAATATATGTGGTTAGAGTTTGTTTTGCTGGAACTTAACAGTTATCAGCTGGAATAAGTTCACAAAAGCCTGTGTTCCTGTGTTACCTACTTGTATAGGTAGTTTGGTGGTCAGTCATCTGACTCGGAGACCTTTGACTGCTTATACTCTTGTTCTCTCCAATACTGTTTAACTCTTCTACAGGTCTATAGCAAGCTCTGTGAAGACATGAAGATAAATGAGTGTTTTTTCCCTAAAAATCCAATGCATCTAAAATATTAGGGTATTGCTGTTAAAGTGTTTACTATGTTTTCCCCTAAAGAAGAGCTTCATTTTAATTTGTCTGAATTAATCAAATGCTAAAAGCAGCTCAAGTAGTGTGTTTTCTGTCAGAAAGCACAGCCACTTATGTAGGTCTACTACTGAAGCTGGCAGGGGCTTGAATTATTTCTGCAAAAGTTTTTATATGTTCTATAAGTTTATATAAATTTCCTTTCGAAGTTGGGGCTTGTATGCCAAGCTTTAAAATGAGAAAGTAAATTTTTATAGTCCTGTTATAATGGAAAACTTGGCCTTAATTATTGTCACATGAATTGACTTAAAATTGGAAAAATTAAGCAAATAATGGAATTATAAAATCATATTTTATTCTAGTAAGTCTTTAGAAAGCCAACATTATAGCTTAAAATAATGCAGCAAATAAAGGTGTTTACAATTAGTTATGTTGATTCTTTGCCACCTTTCTCTGTCCTCCTGTGGAAAAAAAACACAAACAAAACAAAACCAAAAAAACCCACAAAACCCCACAAAACACTGTTTAAGGTGAAAGCTGTTTCTATCGTATTTTTTCCAAGACAAACACTCAGTGCCTGGTGCTTTATCCTTGAAAATTAAAATAAAATATTTTCATGTAATCAGTAAATTTTGTTATGAAACTTTACAGCAGCTATATTAAACGATAAGAATAACTACTATTTTGAAATTCTGAACATCTTATAATTAGACCAGCCTTTAAGAAATACTCAGAGTTAAGGCACATTAGAATGTATTCCACAACATGGAGACAGCCCTGACAAAGAAACATTATTCTTAGATTTACAATTAATTACCCTTATGTCTATACCTTGCATTCAATTTGCATATCTTAAAAGTGCTGTAAATTTCGTAGCACTCCCTTGTTATTTAAGATCATTCTGCTTTAGTAAAAGTTTCTACAGTGATAACTTTCTCTTGATTATGTAGTTGTGAGGTCAATAAATCTGGCTTTACTTTGCTCTACAATGTTATAATTTTTCTTTTTTTGTGTGTTTTTCATTATTTTGCTCCTTGTTCCTCCTGCCCTCTCATTTATAATCCCCCGAAGAACCAGTAGATAGAGAAGTCTGGCTAGAAGACGAAGTGAGTGGTCAGATTCTCAGATGTTATCTTTTTCCCAGAACGCACTGGTACTGGGTGTCTGACATGTTCTATACATCTTTCTAGTGTCAACCTCATTAAACAAATGCGACTTGATGTATAGCTCTCAAGAAATGAAATTTCATGCAGTGAATTTGCTTTATTCCACCCTGTGTTCTTCCCTTTTCTCCCTCTCTCTTCTACTTCGGGAGTGATTTTGTATAATCTTGCTTTCTAGCATAAGTTTACATGGTGACCATTCATACTTTTATACCCTGAAAAAAAAGTGGTTTTCTCATATTTAAAGAAATATCTGTGTTTTAAGCTCACAGCTGGACGTTTCCTACTTCCTAAACCAGGAATCATTACCACTGGATAAGATGTGATATACCATTCAGAAGGAGGTTCAGTATGTTAACTTTGGTCAGATATGTATGTGGATTTTCTCTAAATATTAGACATATCTGTTGCAACAAGCTTGTTGTAAATTTCATAGTCTTCTATGTGTAATTATGTATAAATGTGCTAGAACTGTGTTTTATGGTCTAATTCAAGGTTAACACAATATCCTGTAAGCCAGAAGGACATTGAACACTTTGCCAGAATAGTAAATATTACTTTCATCCTTTTTTTCCCACTTTTTTTTTTTTTCCCTTCGGCTTAAAAGAATTTTTAAAAGAAATATATTTTTGAACTAAAATAAACCTTCTTTAATAAGACTATATATTATTTACGGAAAAATGCCACTAAACTCAATTAGTACTGGTCTCACCACTGTGTAGAGTTGAAGTTGTTGAATTTTTTTTAATGTACTTCATTGAAGTCATTTACTGAATCTGGGGCAATATTCTATTTTTAATCAAGTTTAAAAGTATAATGCATGAGAAAACAGCAACACACCATATAGATTTTTGTAGATGCATTGCTGTAAAAAATACACAGGGAAATGCATAAAGTTTATGCCCATCATCTTTCTTTTACTAAGAAAAATTGTTTGAATGTTGTTTTAAACAGGTAATTCCTTATTTCTACCCCTCTGTATTATTAATTGGTAGCTTATTAGAGTTATTTTAAAGTTATTATTACAGTCTTTTTAATTTAATATTTTATGATATAGCACTACTATTTAAAATGAGTGTGTTGGATAACAGCAGCCATCCAAAACATTGTCTGTTGCTCAGAAACAGAAAAAAATAAAATAATGGAAAGCAGAGCTATTGTATTAAATGAATGACTAGCTATATTTCATATATTAAACAAAAGCTCAGAATAGGGTCCTTTTAAATGCTTTCTTATTGAGCAATCCAATCATTGTGAACTTTGAAGCTGAATATATATGTTTTTAAAATGAAAGAATCTGTTTTGTTTTTTTTTCCCTTGGGACATGATGTTGAAGTTATGGGTAAAAACAAGGTTCAAGATTTAACAAATATATTAATCTCTGCTTCTGAATTTCTCTCAGGCCTTTTAATACGTAAATAGTTTTGAAGATCTAAACTACATTTATTCTGATTTTTATGGGCCTGATATAAACAAGTGTTGGATTATGGCATTATTCTATTTGATTATAATATAACGTTTCTATTAAAATGATTTTTAAGAACCTTCCCAAAATTCCAATAACACTATTTCAAGGAATATAACATGGTAGTGGAGATTAGCTAGCCCTAGAATACCTTGGCAAAAGTGTTCAAGTAGCAAGAGTTTTTCTAGTCTTATGTCCTATATACATCTGTTAAATTACTCAGAGATCTCATTAAATAAAGTTAATGTACTTGTAAAACAGTAGGGAGAGACAGTATATCATTGTAACTGTTAGAAAGAGCCATTCTGGCAAGGAGGGAGCCAAGAAGGCTAGGTGTATGCTGGTCAGTGTAGATGTTTCTAGGCCATAAATCTTGGCCCTTTCCTGCCTAGTTATTGTGTATTTCTTTAGGTGAGAGATTGATTGTAGCAATGGAAGATGAATTTGCCCATAGACCATTTCTTTTTTTTTTTTCCTCTTTATACTCCTGATGCCTCGCCAAGGTGATAATGCTTTTTTTTTTTTTTTTTTTTTTTTTTTTTTTTTTTTTTTT
>NW_020799113.1:9625235-9690235 GCF_003259725.1 Athene cunicularia
GCATATGGTATGTGTCAGACATTTCCAAAGATATTGATATGAATACATTTAACAATATGTCAGTCAGTCACCTTGAGACTCCATTTTAAATGTCATTCTAAGTTATTTTAACTGAAAACAGTTTATGGTAGTGGTGGCATTTTGGGAGGCTGGCAAAAGGACATAGGAAGAAGCCACGCTGATTTGTGCATTATCTGCTAGGTCACTCCCTAGAGATTGTTACTCAAGTTCCCACTGGCAGAAAGAAGGAAGGCTTCAGTCTTACATAATGCCACTACTTTCTCACCCAGTGAGTTTAGGCCTAATTTTTTCAATCTGTTCATGGATAGTCCTGTTCTCTGGCTCCATAACCATCAATGAGAACAAGCAATGAAATCCTAAGACTGATCTCAATAGCAGACTCAGCAGAATTGCCACTATTATGTGGTGGATATGGCATTCCCTACTTTACACCCAATGTCTTTGGAGTTTTTCAAATGAGGTGGAGATCTGATTTTCAGAGTTATGTAAAATGTGTATGTAGCATGGTAGTTCTACTAGTTCTGGGAAGACCTGCAGTTAGGGAGCTGTCAGTCGAAAGAGCATTGTTCAAAAGTTTTGAATAATTAATTGGTGTGTGAATCCTGCATCCTCAGCTGACCTAGATGTGGTAGATCTAATTATGTCAATGCTGCGTACTTTTAAATGCGTCTTTTTCTTTGTTGCCTATACACTTATTCTATTTCTTTTTAACGGACTGAAAAAATATGATTTCCCTATCTTTTTCTTCTTTACGTTTTATAGGGATGTAAGATGTCTGGCTTTCTTGCTCTTCTAACATAAGAAAAAAGCTGCACCTAGAAATTATGGGCTTTGTTTTACAGAAACCATGAAGAACTTATGTATAAATGAAAAAAACAGCACTTCAGTTGTTCAAGAAAACCAGCAGTGCTGTACAGAAGAAAACGAATGAATCTTGCTTGATGCATGCTTGTAGAATACATGAGTTCTGCTGACCTCAAATCACTCTCAGTTTAGGAGGCTATGAGGGCAGAACTGCTCTGAAACTTCTCACTGAAGGTGTATTATCTTGCAGCATACACAGCTATTTTGGCTACGGGGACGTAGTGCTGATTCCATATCCATAAAATCTGGAGAGAATTCAGGGCACACAGACTTGTTTCCTTTCAGCCAAGATGAAAAAGCCTGAATTCTATCCTCCAGATTGGAAGATTAAGAGGTGCTTATCTGCCCAGATTGCATTCCCACTTCTGTGCACAAAATTGGGCTTTACTATATTTATGTATCATTTTGAAATGGGGAGAAAATAATGTCGTTTCTAAAATATTGTCCATTAAGGATACATATAAAGAGAAGTTCTATAAAATTTTGGAAATTAACCTATTTGCAAGTAAGTATAGTTTTTTAGTAGAACATGTTAATACTCATAAAACAAATTCAGTAGAAGCTCTATTTGTTCAGTGAGCATTCTTTATCTTATGTTACCATGGCATGTCCAACTTATATGGGCACTGTTTTGGTATGATACTTAAAAAGGCAGGCACCCTTTTGCATCATGGGGATTGTTCCCCATATTTGTGGTACAGATTATGCCAGTTGCTTAAAATGATATCTTCTCACAGTGTCCTGTTCACTGTTAAATTATGTTTTTCTTGTTTACAGGGAAATGCAATGAGCCCCTAAACATGTAGCCAGCTTTTGTAGAAAAGGCAAATCTTCCCCTTAGATGTGATTAATACGTTATTGTTGTGTATAGTACAACTAAGGGGTATGTCACATGATCTTGGAAACAAATAGTCTTTCTCTTAACTCGGTTTCAACCACTTGTTAGCAGTTTTCTTCTTTAGCCCTTCAAGTATGCTATACAGGCATCAGTGACCACCAAAATGCATTTGTATTGGACTTCTCTCTGATTAGAAAGTAATGAAGAATACAGAAAAAAAATATATCTGAATGACTAAATAATAAGGTGTCACATCTTAGGGTGATTCAGGTGGGAAGGGCCCTCAGGAGGTCATCTAGGCCAATCTCCATCTCAAGCTGTTACTTCAGTATTAATGACTGGCCTTATTTAAGCACACCTGCAACTCGTCTAAAATACTGAACCTGGTTCTAACTTTACATTCATGGAAGCTATGGAGGTTTGCCACTGAGATCAGGGTTCAACTTAATGGTAAAGACTTCTTAAATCTGCTTTTGAAGATTGCATTCAATATATTCTCCCTGAAACCTTAGAAGACTTTTTCTTGGGTATGGATACAGCAAAGACAGACTTGTCTTTTCACTCAGCTTTAATAGCTTTAATTATATTTGACAACATTTTATATTGAGCTTGGCTCATTCTCTCACAAGGAGGAAGTATGCAAACTTTACATAGAAGTGGGCAGAAAATTCTGGCTACATTTGTTTGCTGTAGCAAAAGCCAATTTACCGAAAGACAAGCCTTATACTTATTTTATTGAAATGTGAACAGAAAAATATGTCTAGTGCCCAGTATGCAATTCTGAATCAAAATGGCAAAGGAAAATGCAGAACCAACTGCAGTTTGAGGCCCAGAGCATTTATATGGATATTGCCTACTTGTATTTTTCATATTTTTTTCTTGTTCATTTGCCTCCCTCGGCCCAAAAAATTCAGCTTTCTCCAGATGAAATATTTTTGAGATTTCAAATGTTTTTCGGCATGGAAAAAACATTTCATATCCATCTCTTCCACATCTAGATATGAAACATCATCTTATGTGGGCTAAAATCATGCTTCCAGAGAAGCAGCATGTAGCCATGCTTCTTTGATGACCCCATATCGTCCCTGGAATATAGCAGAGGAGACTGCTTAGAACATCATGTGTTACTACCGAATGAATTCCATAGTCCAGGCCCGGCACTGACACATCTCCATCCATCCCCTGCAATGCATACGGCAGAAGTATTCCATCTGCTTCTAATGAGGCATAGCGGGGGAGGAAATCTTATATAATAAACTGCTCCCGCATCAGTTACAGTTTTGTTGCAGAACATCTTTGCAAAAGTATTTGTTTGTGACAAAGATTTTTAGCTATTTGTTTATTATAATATCTGTGGATGTTGAACAGAAAAGATTAGACAGTTCCTAAACCTGGCAAGGTCTTTGGCTGAAATTTTCCTGTACTTTGAGAGCTGGTTCCAAACCAGCTACAAATATAGGCAAGAACCTTACATATTGTTGTAGTAAGGATCTTGCCTATATTCTCCAAGGTATAGATGGTAATTTTGAATGTACCTATTGCATTATAGGGGTGGTGCAATTTTAGCTAGAATTAACTCTAAACAAAGAGCAAGCTGTTCTTTATTTAATTCCAGTTGTAAACAAGTTATAGCAAAATATAAATGGAGGGTGAAACAAAGGAACAAAAAATATCACTATGTGTAGTCTTTCCTTTTAAATGTAGGCGTCTTTGTACAATAGAGCACTGCAATGTTTTTTAGAGGGAAATAATTCACTGTGATGTATATGAAATGGAATTTTGATAGACAGAATAAGCTGCAATCCAGTTCTAAACTATAGATTTTCAAGCAGATTGATGCAACAAATTGTTAGCAAATAGCAGTTTGCAATTTGATGCTAATTAGACATAAGGCAAATATGTGCCATGACAAATTAGCAGCAAACCATACTGAAAAGGATTAGCAAGAGCTGGCACAGAGACTGCTCGATTTTGCATACTTCCTTGTCTTAGTCTAGGAGGTCTGAGCCAGTTTTCCTCTCTGTAAATAGGAAACCAGAGCAAAGATCACAGGCATGCTAGAATGCCTTTAATTGCATATTTGAAATGTTTTAACTCTCTCTTAATCCCGTGGAGGCTTTTCTGCGTACTACCAGCTTTATTATCCTGGGAGATGATCAAGTACTTTATCCATTTAATATTATAACTAAATACATTATGAGGTAAGTAACTCACAGGGTTATTTACTTTAGCAAGTCTATTGTACTTATAAGAACAAGCTCCATTCTTATTCAAAACACCTTTGCTTAACTTCCTGCAAATGTGTTTTTCAGCAGATTTAATTATTCATTTCATTAATAAATTAATTTTTGCTAGAGGATTATCACATGTCTTTATTGATGTGCACAATGCCCTTGTAGTAGTTAGTCTAGATCAAACTCATCACGATATTCCAGAAGTGATAGTGCAGCTGTGTTTTCAAACCAGAGCGAAGCAGGCAGGTAATTTTTAACCTGGTTCTTCAGACATATGCCTGAATATGAAGATGGCTGTAAGTATGACTTCACATCTGAAGCAAACTGCTTTTGCATCTTTAAAGGGTGAGAATTTTTTTTAAGATCAAGAATGCCAAACAAAAGCCACAGTAAAAATACCTCATTATTATATTTAAGTAGCTTATTCTTTCTTTATGTGGTTTGTTTGTTCATTTTTTATTTTTTTTTTAAATTAAGGGTTTCTGAGGAAAGCCATCACTCTTTCCAAGCTATCAATTCATATTTCCTGATGTGTACTTTGTCAGTTTGGATATATAAAATTGCATGCTTATATTTCAAGCAATCATTGGGTAGATCAGAAGTTCTTAAATACTGTTTCTCTTTCGAAATCTGAGTTCCTAGGGCATACAAAATATTTCACTTATTAGCTGATGTAAGACGGTTGGTTGTCTGAAAATATATATATTTGACATTCCCAACATTCCTATGTCTATATATGGATCAAAAACATTGTTAGAAATAGTTTAAATGTGCTAAAACATTATGTGGTTAGATGTATACACACATTTCAGTTAGCAAAAGAAATGAAGTGGGAAAATAAAAGGATATCATGCACAAAAGATACTTAACTTCTTTTATAAGTCTTAGAGAGAATTCCTCAGACAATTTAAACCATGATCAATAACAAGTTTTGCCACAGCGCTGTCTTCACATATAAACAGTATGATAACACACTACTAGGGATTTACACAAAGGCGATGAAAGAAGTTGTGTTGTTTAAAAAAGAAAAAAAAGGAAAAAGGGAAAAAAGAAAAAAAACAAGCTTTTTTTTGCAATTCCTGAAGACACAGACATTTATATATTATTCACATAAAGGGCACTGTCCTGTAAAAGCTCCTGTGTTCACTGAGGCCTGGAGAAGGTCTTACTAGTATTGCCACGCTGTCTCTCACTGTGAAAGTTTGTCTTCTCCCTTTTGCCAATATTTTTGCCCACTTGCCACATCACACCTGAAATTCAGGCTGTGATCTTTATACCAGCACAAAATCTTAGAAAAGTTAGTTGATTGCCCTCCTGGCACAAAGATAGGTTCCTTTTCTTGTCCATGAAATACACTGGTGGTGTGTTCTTGCTAGGCCGTTTGCATATATTGAAAGAGTCTCGCAGTGTATCAATTAGCAAATTTAGACTAAAACTAAAACCAGAACTAGTTGAAAGGCATATTGTTAAGAATTTTAGGATTAAATGCTATATATAAATGGTTGTAATTTCCTAAGGGAAATCCAATTCTAGTCAAATCTTTGCATATGGTATCTTCCCTCACGAAAGCATCAGAAATTTTCTGCCCATAACGTTGCTCCACAACACCCTCACTGTGATAGCTCTTCTGTCAGTGCCCAAGCGTATTTTACATATTCATGTAGATACACTGTCAACCCAGATATTGCCTCTGTGAGCTTTGCTTATCCTTGCTGCGGTGGTGGTGCTGGCAAAGCTTTTTGTTAGAGTACGGATGTTGAAACGTACCCTTTCTGTTTTGATAGAATTGCTAGGTATAGACTTGTTCTTCTGATGAGCTTCGTTATGGCCATTAGGGTAACTCTGGTGCATCTGCGTCATTCAGTACCTACTGCCTGGAAAACTGATTTGGAACACATTGAGAATCTCCTCTGAGCCACTTTATAGCCACATGCCAGTTTTAAGCTTTCTTCACCCCTTGTAGGAAAGGGGATTCTTTTTGGGGACTGGGCTTGAATTTTTGCTCTCTCCTGGTTTCTCCCAGCTGGCTTTGGGAATAGAAGGAGGCTGTAAAATTTTTCAATGTAAATTTGTTTCTAAATAATAAATAAATTCTCAGGGGGAGGGAAATAAATACTTGGTGAAAATGAAACCTAAATGAAAAATGAAACATAAAATGGAAAACAATTCTTTTGTAGTTTTGTGCAGGTTATTGAATCCATCTTGGGAAAAGAGAGGAGACGTTAGAGCAAATTCACCCTGATAAAGCATACATATTTTTTGGCAAACGTGTTATCTCTATTTAGATCATGGGATTAATAAGATACATTGTCCCCAGGAAAATGTGTGTACTCATCGAGAACCTCACTGACATCGTTGCGGTAGGTTTCAAACGCCAGATTTTCAAATCTGTTTTCTGAGATTGCGCAGGCAAATTTTGTATATTTGAAACCATGTAAATTGGCATTTGTGTGACATTGTGATTGACTGTGCACTTACCTAAGTTATTTGCACACTTTGTGCACAGATGTGAATGACAAATGCAGATGTGCTACAGATTTTACTTCCAAAGTATATTTATATCTATTGCATCACTGCATGTACAGATGAGAATGTTAATGTTTTCCCTACTGTGTTCCCTGGTTAAGAATAACTACGACATTTTTACTTTCAAATCATTCAAGTTATCCTTATCAATATTATTAGTGTTTATAATACACACGCTGTGATATAGACTGACACTTTTCCTAGATATTGAAATATTTAAGGTTGTCTAGAGACTCTGTAATGCCCATATAATCATGAGACATTTATTGTCTTTATCTTCATATCTAAAATTCATCAATCAATGAATAAAAGCAGAGGGGGGAATCTTTTTTTTTTAAAAAAACCCAAACAAAATATTATCCTGCGTTAGTTTATAGTTGCTTTCTTTCATCTATTTAAGATGCTTGAAATCACTTTGTTAGCAAATTTCTCTTGACAAGTACACCTATTTATTATTGCTAAACATTCTTTTTAGGAATGTCTGAAATGACACGTGTGTTGTTTTAAATAAGATCATAGAGTTAATTTTTAACCACACAAGCAATACACTAACAATAGCGCGAACAAAACATAATTAATAGTTTTGTGCCATTCATCAGGATGATTTTATTTGCTGCCAACATGTGCCAAACGCAAAAAATGTTTTGACTTCAATTAAAAATTTTAAACAAGATTAAACCTGTTGTCATTGAAAGCATAGAACATATATACTGCTAGCTCTTGCATGTCTACAAGCATGGATGTACCAGTGGGAGAGCAGGGGTGTGTGAGAACTTTGCACTGTGTTTGCCAAGGACAATGTAACAGCTCTTCATGCATCCACCCTTTTATATCGAGGCAGCATCCCTGTCTCCAGGTGTATATTTCATTCTCCTTGGAAGAGATATTTATATAAAAAGCACCACATATATGTTTTGCATTTTATAGAGAAATTATGACACTGCAGCCATTGATATCCCAGTGTATTAGTTTCATGAAGAAACAATTTTATTATTATTTTGGGGGGTTTTTTATTGCTTAGTTTTGGGTTTTGATTTTTTTATTTGTTTTTAATTTTTAGAAAATAATTGCATCATATTTCAATATATCTACATTATTCCTGTCTCATTTGACAGGACCTTATCATTGGCAGAGACCGTGCTGTCTTACTCTCAGAGCAAAGGACATTTTAAACACCAGAGTCATGTTTCATCCTGAATTTGTGGCTGGTCAGAGTTTGAATTTGGCTTCCAGGCCACCTCGGCAATTTGAAACTAAAAGCATAATCTAGAGGAAAAAAAGCAGTTTGTGTTGTCTTAAGCTCCTATTTAGTAAAACACTTAAGTTCTTATTCAACTTTAAACATGCCTGAACCATATTAATCCCTTATTAATTGCTGATTTGTTAATTTTAGTGGATTTATTAAATGGAAGACTTAAGAAAGAGGGAGCCCCCATAGGATGATAGGACTAAGTAAGATCCATACTGAATAACTAAAGTAGTTCACCTCAGGGCTCACAGTTCCCTGTTTACTTAGGCATGCACTAACATGCATATTTCCTGTGCGGTGTACTGCAGTGTATGTTAAAAATCTCGGGTTGTTTGCAAGCAAGTACCTTTGATGTGATACAGTGCAGATCCATGAAAAACCCCCTAATGTCCTGAAAACTGCGTGCTCTGCATAAGGTACACGCTAATGGGGCTGTGTCAGTGTAGTCCTCCACCGTGCTCCATCAAGAAATGCTATGGATAATATTACCAAGCTTTGTAATATTAGGAAGACTTTGGAATAGAAATTACATTCAGCTCCTTTGCCTACATTGCTTAATTCTGAAATTGATGGTTAGATAAGCAGCAGATGGTAGAGATTTTGCAAATGCATAGTATTTTCAAATTAATTTAAATACACTGTATGTGACTGTGGCGTAAAACAGAATTGTAAATTGTAGATATGCACTTATAGATATGCAATGAGGACTGTAACCTTTCGTTTTCTAGCTGTCAATTTTGCTTTTTCTCTCTGTTCCATTTCTGGAACAGAAACTCTTCATCAGATTGTGAGTTTAGGTTCAGCAGAAACACGGAAAAGATATTACCTGGATTTAAAACACTTGCAACATTATAGCAATTTAAAAATACTTATAAGAGGGCACATATAGTAGGAATAGGGAAATCATCATAAATGTTACCTCTCGGACTACTAGAAATATTGATGCTTGCCAAGGAATAGGCAGCTACAGGAAAAATATCTTAGTTAAATGCATTTGGACCTTTGGAAAAAGAGCAGAGAATTAAGAACTGGCCAGTAGTAAGCATAGGTAAAAGATAAGAAGGGGATATTATTATATATTATAATTAGGATATTATATTTATTAGAATTATTTGCAATGGAAAGGGTAAAGACATGTAAGGAATGTAAAGCAGAAGGAACAAAAATATAGATGACAACAATTTTTGCTTAGTCAAGTCCATAGAAGCCTCTGAAGAATTCTGGAGATCTAACTGATTGAGGCCATTAGGGAGCAGAAATTCAAATATACTCAGTTTTGACAAATTTCCTGCAATGTAAATAGTATAGAATTATTTACAGTATTCATAACCATTGATTGAATTGTAAATTAGCTATAACTACTTGATAGAAAGAACTTCAGTGGAATTCAGATCCTACTGAAGTCTCTGGGAGTTTTGCCATTTCTTTCACTGGGGATAGGGTTTCCCCATGATCATCATTACTGTAGACAGCTCAATAGGAAAGGCTGCTCAGTTCACAGCGGTGGTCTTAGCAGCGAGCAAAATGGTTGGATGAATAAAGAACGGGTTGGAAAAAAGTACTGCAAATATTATGATACCTATCAGTGATATCCTCTTGCCTTGAAAACACTGTTGAATGCATACATTTCTGCTTGAAAATATATACAGAATATATAAACAGAAAGGGAACAGGAACAGTAATGAAAAGTATCCAGAAGCATAGAGATATTTACATACAAAAAAAAAAGAATGCAAACATGAGAGCTTAGTTTAAGCGAATGAGAAGATGAGTAAGATTTTATAGAAAATGAGTGATTTATACAAGGTAAATCTGATTTTTTCTTCAATTTGTCTCATAGTGCAAACAACAAGGTGTGCCAACAAAGGGAAAATTTATAAGGAGGATGGGTTTTTAATGTTTTGTAGAATGGGATTTACAGATGAAAAAGTCTTTGGAATGAAAAGTTTGGCCGATTAGAAAATAAAACAAAAGACATCCTATTTTTAAAGGCAATTCTCACAGATGCAATGAAATGAAGTAAGAAAACATGAGCTAACATTTATCCTATGACAATTTTTTCAATGAGGCTTCCTTTGGGATATTGGTAATTTTGGTTTTCTTTTCAACAAAGCCTGGAACCTGTTCGTTACAGGTGATGGGATGCTGAACTAGACCACATACTGCTGTGACTTGTGTGACTGCTTCTTACCTTCAATGTCTTCTATCAGCATGAGGCTGTAATTTAGTAGAGGTAAGGAAAGAGTGAGAGAGGCTGCACACAGATTCTCATTCCTCCATCAGAGGTCAGGGAATCTTCAACCTATGATGGAAAGCAGGATTTATACTTTTATTTTAATCTTTTGTGTTTGGACAATAAATAAAGTCCTGAGGCAAAGACCTACAGACTCTTCTAGATATTGATAATTCCCTGGACTGGTAAATAACTTCAGTCTCTCGATGTTCTATTTCAGCATTTCAAGTAAAACACGTTCTGATTTGGTATTTCAAGCAATGAATTGACTAATGCTTCTGCCACACAAAGTAGAAGGAGCTGGTTCATAACAGCCAGATGCTGTCAACGAGCAAATTTTTTTATTTTTTTTTTTCGAGAACAGTTTCTTTCAGGCATTATTTGTTATGATACAGTTTCTTATACAAAACAGTAGAAACATCTTAGAATAGCTAGAAATGCTTAATGATGAGGGCGGTACACAGCTGAAGCATTGCCAGTGAAATAGCTTGCTTACTGATTTGTTGCCAGGTACTGAGCCAATTAGCAGTGCCTGTTATTATTTACATTTCATGCTATATATCACTAAAATTGTGTTGTTGATTTATCATTTATATTGTTGTATTGTCGTCTTAATTTATTCAGATCATGCTGAGATACCTGGGAAATTAAGTAATAAAGAGAATGGCGTGGACTATGTCTGTATTCAGAGACACTTTGCACTTAATGAGAATGCATGTTCAGGTAAAACATAGATCACTTAACTATTTAAATGAGTTTTTAAACCTGTTAAAATTTTATACATTGTGTTTTCCATGGTAAAAATGGCTTGTGTTTGATTCCAGTCTGATTTCTACTGTTAAATGAGTAACTTTTTACAGATTAGTTTAAATAGCATACCAACTAGTTGAGTAGCAAGTTGCAGAAGGACATGCTAGTTGATATATTATTGAGGTATCCAGTGTTCTTTATGTATTTGATGCTACTTTATCTTTTTATTGGAAATCCTTTCCAATTGCTTGTATTAAAAAAAAAAAAAAAAATTGAAAGCAAGTCTATATTTTACAAAATGTAAATATTTTGGATATATTCAGCTGACAAGCAAAGGTGCCGTGTTGGCTTTTGAATACTTTTTGTACTTTTTTTTTTTTTTCCTTATAAGAGAATAGAACTTTTCTGAGATCTTTATATAGCTTCATCTTATATTGTCTTCCTTTTATTCATCCCATCTAGTCCTTTTAAAACATTTTGATTGTCTAATAGGCTTATGTTTGTTCAATAGGTTGGCTCTAGCCAAGAATGGTTCTCTCAAAAATGTGCCAAAGAAAATGGCCTGTTAGTTGCAGTGGATGTGCTGTTCCATTATGACAAGGTTGTTTATTCATAAATTTGTGAAAATTAACTTTCACGTTAGGCAATAATTCAAGGCAAAGTGGAAGAGAATATTAATTTCCTTAAGCTATTATTTTTCACTTCCCTTTACCTTCAGTTTCAACTTTTTTTTTTTTTTTTCCTTAAGAATAGCTCTAACACACATGTAGAACCACATAAAACACACTTTCTTCTTGTTTATGTCGATGTGGAAATCTTCTTAAAGTGACCTTTTCTTAAACAGCTCTATTGACTCCAGCACTTGAAGCGTCCTGTGGCAGGCTTTTTGATTTTCACAAGGCTGCTTCTTCACAGGGACCATCCTGGGTATGTTCAGGTCTGAGAAGTAAATAAGCTCAAGGAGCAAACACTAGTAATCTTTGAGCAACCATCTTATTTTCTGTTCACTAACTTTTAGTTAATAATTTTTGCATATATTTGGTATGACGCAAATTTTATATGCCTTCAGAAATTAAGAGAAAAATAGTTTCTATTAAAGGAAAGAATCCTGAAAGTGGATCTTTTAAATTAAAGAATCCCTGATTATCTTCTCCATGATTTAGTGTTTTGGTAGTAGGATGAATGAAAAATGTCAAGGAAAAAAATATTGTTGAGCTAGAAACCTTGCTGTAACACAGCCCAAATCCATTTGGATTCACCCTCCCTGTGCTTTTACAGTAAAGTGTGAAGAAAAAGTTAAATGATACCTGTCTCATCCCATTGCTTATAGTAGGAAGAGACACACATTTTGTTTACAATTTTGTATAACTGAAGTGCAGTACTTGCTGGTAAGTAGTTGTAACAACATTTTTAGAAGTTGAAATCAGAGATGTACTGTGGTTTTTGTGTTAAACCTGAGTTAAATGGTCTTCAAAATTACAAGGTATGTGCAGTCAGGTGGATGATCTAGAGGCTGAAGAATTTTGTACATTAAGAATTAGCAGATCTCTGGTAAAATATTTAACTTTATCATGTTAATAAGAAAAGATACTTAATTCACTTATTTTGACAACTATAGTTTAGTTTCAATTGGAAATTCTTCATGAAGTATGAGTGCACTTAAGGCATTATATTTTATGCAAATACTGAAATCTAAACTTGAGTCAGGCAGTACTGCATGATAAGAGATTTTGAGCATGTGTGCTTGTTTGTGTGTCTGTGTGCAGAAGATGGAAATGCCTCCTTTACTTTTGCCATCAGATATGTGAATCAGCTGGGAGTAAGCGATGCTTGACTATGCAGGTTTATTGTGTGTCTGCTAAGGAAGATTTCAGGAGGACAGCAGGTTTTCTGATTCCACATTTCTCCTGAAACCTCTGCATGTCATTATACAACTGAAAGAGAATACCTGATGGGCTGCAGGAAGGTGTAGCATTATTCCATCTGTGAGAGAAAAAAGATCACTCAACTGCTTTTAGCTGTGTTACTTGGAATTCACGAGATCTCTTCTCCCTTGAATGATAAGTGTCAAGTTCCCCCAGAACCCATACCTTGTTCTCTTTAAACATAACGGAAAACATTTGTCCATGGCAGTTAGTGGGGTTTGTATTTTAATGTTATAATATTGTTGAAATTAAAGTTTTTATTTTAATGTTATTTACTAAAAAAGTCAATTGCTTAATCAAAAGCTGATTCCTTTAAGCAGAAAATATGCTTCCCCAAATTTCAGATTTTTTAGTGCTTATCCTTTTGAGCTTGAATAATTTATGTTCTACATCTTAAACTTCACTAGTCTGTCTCGGGATTTCATTAACAATATTAGAAATACTAACATTTTTCTGGACCTGTGTGCTCTTCTGTGCTGCTCCTGTTAACAAGTGGTATTGTGTTGCTCCCACTTTTCTTAGCTGTGATGAATAATAAAAATGCATTTTGGAGAGCTGAATGGCAGCTTGCTTTGAACAGATCTCTTCATCCTGTTGAAGTTACCTGGTTTTGGTGATAAGTTAGTGGATTATTTTGGTATTGTGTTTCCATGTACATATGGAAATAAGTACCTATTCTGTGAGAACACTAAAAACTCTCTTCAAAGTAGCTTGTGTATCACCAGCACCATGTTGGACATCTTTTTACACCATATCTGACATTCACCTAAAAGGTGTCCTGCATCTTTTAACTAGGGGTTAACTATCCATTTGTATTATCGGTTGACAGAACGTATCATGTTAAATTTATGCCAGTTTTATCTTGGCTTTCCTGTCCAGGAAAAGGCAGTTTTGTACAGAACGGATCTTTTGCAATCATACACTGTGATTTAATGTTCAGTTGATCTATATTAAATCTGGGTTGTTCACCCAGAATTTCTGTACTATGTCAGGTACAGATAATATGAAACCAAAGAAAATACTCAGAAATATCCAATTCCCTTTTAATCCCTTTATTCACTTTTGTTAATATTTTCTTTACCTAGTTCTTGACACATGAATTTTAGTGTCTCTGTTCTCCTGTTCTGTGTTACATTAAGCGTGCACAGTCTGGTGAGGAATACTCATTTGGAATGCAACAGTCAAAACAGCAGCTTATTTTGTGTTGAAACGAGAACTACTGAGGAGGTCATCAGGGCAACTGTTTGAAGGAGAAGCGTCTGTTTATAAGCAGATTTGAGAAAGAAAGGTGTCAGATAAGAAGAATCATGGAAGAGATGAATAGGAGAAAGGGAAATTTAAAAGAGAAGTTTGCAGATTACAGATAAAGTAGATAGGATGATAAGAAAGATAAGACTGTTTGGGTGGGGAGCATGGTTTTCCCATGATTTATAGAGTTTTTCAAAATTCAAAGCAAAGCTGTGCTTGACTCATAGCTATCAATATCAACATGTCTTTTATGAATCCAAAACAGAGAGGTTTATGAAGCTGTGGTACAAAGCAGATGGATGCCTGGAACTTCAGTATGCCCCGTCTACCCTCCCTCTCTCCCCATTCTAAATATGTCTGGAGAATTCAGAAAGTTTCAAGTGAAATCATCATGTTACAAGAGATAACGTAAAGTCAAAGCTGAAGGAGAGTTTATCCTGTCCATGACTTCTTTTCATTTACCAGTACGATTCAGGCCTGTATTTCTTGAACAAGGAGAAACAGTAGCTCATGTTTCTCTTTATGCTCCTAGCACTGTTGGCTCATTCTTTTCCTGGGCAAGATCCTTCCCTTGCCTATGGGACAATGGGTACTATACTAAAGCAGATCTGTGTAGCTGAGGCTGAAATCTTAGGTCAAGAAGTCTTTAGGAGAGGAGAAGAAATCTCATATTTCACTCTGTAATCTCTTAGAAAAGACATGTTGGCATTAGATGTTGCTATCAAGTTGATTTTATTGCTTCCTCTCCTCTATACTCTTTCCTATTCCTTCTTTAACAAGTGTAAAATAAAAGTGAGTCTGAGTTTTAGGAGCACTTCAGGCATGGCTAGATCAGTTGCCAAATTCTGATTTATATAGCTGCTGTTTAACCAAAGATGGTCTTGTTGATAGGCAGTAGTCTGAACTCTTCCCTCAAAAACTAATGGAGCTCCAATGTCAATTAATTATCTACTGGATCCGTGGAGATCAGTGCAGGAGTTGTCCCAGTGTTTTCAATGTGGGATCTTAATGATACACTGAGAGTAACTGGCAACAAAAAGGTGAAATATTCATTTAAAGTTACCACTCTCGGTATCTTAAACATTTATATTTGCTTTACTCTGGAAATTCTGAGAAGTGCAGAACAATCAGTGGAGGGTTAAATTAGGAAACACTGTATTATATTGTGTACTGTACTAGTTAGGTTTATCTCTTTATCATTTTGTTCTCATTCCAAGATGAAATGGAAACTGGGCAGAGAAAGATTAATAGTCACCAAGCAGGGACACGGTGATTGGAGTGATGTTGCATACGCTACGTTGGCTCAAATTATTTCATTCAGTAGCAGAATTTAATTGTATACCTGCATTTTGGGGAAGTTTTCAATTTGTCATTCCTTGTGACTAGGTGAAAGTTGCTTATTTAGATCAACTCAGATCTTCTTTATCTGGGTAATTCTGCTTCCTCTTTAATTTCTGAAGACAAAGGGGAGATTGTGTTCGAGAATTAAATTAGTTGTACACAGTGATTGTGCATTATTCTGTACTTAGCTATTGTTTATTTTAGGTGAAAAGAAAGGCAAGGCAGGAGAATGTAGACCTTAGCTTCGTTAACTTAACTTACCTGGGAACTCTGATCATCATATGATTTTGATTTTAATTGTGATTATTTATTTCATGATCCAGTTGCTTCCCAGTTTGCAGTCAGTCCACTGTTTGACCTTTCTGCCCTCTTCTCGTAGAAGACATTGTGGGATGAGAAATGGGATTTTGTCAGTGTTCATTAAAATCCTTGAACCTGTCCTTCAGCTGTTTTAAGGAGTTGTTTCTCTTATTGTTTCTGGTTGTAAGAAAACCACTACTAAAGCAGTACTTGCACTAGATTATTTAATCACATTAGATAATGCTATCATTTAGCTTAGCAGCTGCCTCCTTTATGGGGGGGGAGGATAAGCTATTCCCTTCCAAAAGCTGGTTCAACATAGAGAATCACAGAATGGTTTGGGTTGGAAGGGACCTTAAAGATGATCTAGTTCCAACCACGGGCAGGGACACCTTCCACCAGCCCAGGTTGCTCACAGCCCCGTCCAGCCTGGCCTTGAACCCTGCCAGGGAGGGGGCAGCCACAGCTGCTCTGGGAAACCTCTGCCAGTGTCTCAGCAACATCACAGGGAAGAATTTCTTCCTTAGATCTAATCTACCCTCATCCTATCCCTACACCCCCCACCAAGAATCCCTCCCCATTTTACCTGTAGCCCCTTTCAGTACTGGGAGGCCGCTCTAAGGTCTCCCCGGAGCTTCTCTTCTCCAGGCTGAACACCCCCAACTCTCTCAGCCTGTCCTCGCAGAGGAGCTGCTCCAGCCCCTGAGCATCTTCATGGCCTCCTCTGGACCTGCTCGAGCAGGTCCATCTCCTTCTTATGCTGGGGGCTCCAGTGCTAGACACAGCACTGCAGGGGGGGTCTGATGAGAGCAGAGTAGAGGGGGGAGAATCCCCTTCCTCGCCCTGCTGGCCACACTGCTCTTGATGCAGCCCAGGACACGGTTGGCTTTCTGGGCTGCGAGTGCATGTTGCTGGCTCACAGTCAGTTTTCCATCCACTCATACCCCCAGGTCCTTCTCCTGGGGGCTGCTCTCAACCCACTCCTCGCCCAGCCTGGGTTTGTGCTGGGGATTGCCCCGACCCATGTGCAGGACCTTGCCCTTGGCCTTGTTGAACCCCATGAGGTTTGCACAGTCCCACCTCTCGTGCCTGCCCAGGTCCCTCTGGATGGCACATCCCTTCCCTCCAGTGTGTGACCGCACCACACAACTTGTGTTGTTCATGAACTTGCTGAGGGTGCCTCGATCCCACTGCCCATGTTGCCAGCAAAGATACTGAACAGTACTGGTCCCAGCACCGACCCCTGAGGAATGCCATTTGTCACTGCTCTCCACTTGGACATGGAGCCGTTGACCGCAGCTCTTTGAGTGTGACCATCCAGCCAATTCCTTATCCACTGGATGGTTCATCTGTCAGATCCATTTCTCTCCCATTTAGAGACAAGGACATCATGCGGGACAGTGTCAAATGCTGTGCACAATGAACAATATTTCTGGTTAGAGTGAAATAATTTACCTCATGTGGCTGCTAACCAATTTAAGAAAGTAGCAAACAATGCTACTATTCTGTTTTAAAAGTCGCTTGCTAATCTGGAAACTTGCTCCCACTGGGTGAAGATCAAATCAACTTCTGCACTCAGGCGCACACGACCTGTTCACAAAACCCAGAGGGAAAGTATAAGTAAGAAGTGTTTAGCATCTATGAATTGTCAGCTTATTCTGCCCAGCAGGCTGCTGTCCTCTGGATATAAACAAATCAGTCTCTACTTGATCTTCTGCACCTCATGTTCTTTGACATCACCATAAATTTATTTTGTATTTTTATAGAGAATTCCTCTGACTGTCTGTGGAAAAGAAGGCATGGCATTAGGAGCCTTGGCATAATTTTTTTGCTTTTAACTGTACAATACTATTTTTCCCACAGTGTTGTACTTCTAGGGATACTTTTATAATTTTGGTATTTAAGCCACCCTTGCATAATGTTTTCTTTTTGTTAAATCATCAGTGATCCTTTAACATATCTGTGAAGGAGAAAATGATTGTGTTACTGTATGTGTTTGATTCTGCTACAGGGTCTTTCTCAAGTCTTATCACCACAAAGTATGGGAAAAGCCCTCGGGTAAAAGCCTTCCTGAAAATTGTGTGACTTTTCCTAGCAAGTACTCATGCTATGAAAACTGTTACAGAAAGAGTTTAGTTTTTGTAGTTTTCTGTCTTAACGTATCCTTTAGGAAAAGCATATCTTCACATCTCTTAATGGTGTGATAGCTTTCAAATGTATTGTTGTCTGAACTGTTGATTAAACAAAATGGTGCTGATTGCAGGAGGATGGCTAAATGTGGACAGAAGTAGCTATTGCAGCCTGCTCACTAAGAAGTAATTTATCAAAGTTTTATCTGATTTCAGAGGCATTAGATTTATCAGTCACAGTTTATAAATGGCATGTCATCAGGATCAAACCAAAGCAATACCTTACTCAAGTGCTGCTGTAAAGCAAGTGTAAACATCTTCTGTTGATGTACTATGTCCTTGAACCAGGAGGTACGTCATGCAACGTGTAATTATAGCAACCTTTGTTCTTTTGTTTAGTTCTAAAATTATTTTGTTGTTGTTGTTTTGGTGATCAAAATTTGATTTTGGCTCCTCACCCAACCCCAAAATGTTTACAATTTCGCTACTGGGGAGACAAGTATAGCCATTTGGTACAATGCATAGAAATAACTGGAAAAGCTGAAGGTGTCAGGGTCAGCAGTTCCCGGGGTGGCAGGAGGTGGCAGGGGTCCCAGGGGGTGGCAGGGTAGGGCCTCATGGCCAGGGCTCATGCCACTGCCTCAGCCAGGGAGCAGGGCAGTGGGGGGCAGCCCCAGCCCGGAGCATCAGGAAGCTCCCTGGGGATGGGACAAGCTGAGGGTTGGGCTGGATGTCAGTCTGGTGGGTGGAGGGTCAGGATCAGGGCCAGTGAGGGAAATGGGGGTCAGAGACAGTCCTGGGATGGGCAGACAGGACCAGGGAGCTTCATCACCCTGATGGCAGGTTTCTTTCCCACTGATGGAAGGGGCAGTTTATCCAGAGTGTTTCCAGACCTTACCTACTCACTCTTGATGAGCAAGGAAGTTAAAGGCATACCAAATAACACTACAAACATTGTCAGCAAAATAACTGATGGACATCCAAGAAAAGGTTTAGAATAAGCCTGCCTGATCTGAGAAATAAACCTGCTGTGTATTCCAGCCTGACTGAGTGTCTTGGGTTTGACTGTTTGGGTGATGAAACCATTTGAGATTCGAGTGCAATATGGAGGGAGTTTTATTAAACTTATAAAAATCCATTTGAGTCTATATTAACCTTGGTAGTTCTTTAACCAGCCTAAGAGAAAATGTGCTAAAACCCCAACAGGACAGACACCCTGACAACCTCCTTGATTTTTGGGGTATCTTTAAAAAATTTTTAGCACTCAATTCTGTGTTTGCAAAGTGTTCATTAAGATTGTTTTAGACCCTTGAAAATATATACAACTTCTTTAAGTGATTATGAAGGTAAATCTTATTGTCTGGGGAAATGACTTCTGCACAGCTATTTCTTTTATTGCTGTGCTGAATGTGAAGGCATTACTCAGTTTAATAAATCCTACTGTATCTCTCAGTCTGTGTAGCCTGATATAAATATCTCCAGTTATGTCATATTACCACCTTTGTACAGCTAATGTTACGTTCTTGATGACTGGTGGCTGATAAATGCAAAACCTCATTTGGTTTGTGAGTGATTGAACGCTAACACTGTTTAGATTTCTTAATATACTTGTATTAGCATGAATAAGTAATGAGCATGCCAGGCTTTTTTGAATATTTGATTGTATCTTTATAATGGATTTGTGTCTCTCTCTTTGTGCTAATGTCATTGTAACTTTGTTGGTGTCATAACTCCAAACCTTAGCAATCGATCTTTATCAGAATATCTTAAGTCAATTACCCTCTCATGGCCAAATTACTGTGTCATAATACTTTTCTTATAAAAATATTCTGCATATTGCATTTAGGATACAAATAAGTACTAATTCTATCTGCAGTATATTTCTCATTTCTTCATATTGGCTTTTATTAGGGTATCGATCAGTGATTTTTGTTGTACTGTCTCTATAAGCATACATGCACACATACATGAAACATTAAAGCTTCTTTTAATTCTACTATTTATTAATAGACTTGCTGACCCTTAATACTCAAATTAAGCCATCTTTCATGTGCCATAGACTTCTGCTACTTCTAAAAATTAAGCCCTAATGTTTATAGTTTCCTGGAAATCATCATCCATCATTTTGGATAGTAACTATTGTAGGAGGAAAATATTTGTTTGTCAGAGGCTTCTTGGTTATTCTACTACCCTAAAAATATATGTACCTGCAGTACAGTAGATTTTCTTTAATCATCCTGCATCATGTCTACTGACTCACTTAACAAGTAAAGGAATTGAAAGAAAGATGGCTATTTTGTTAGTTTCTTAGTGGTTCCCAACTATATGTTTCTTTTTCTGTGAAAAATTTCTAAATGGAAGACTACTAGACCAGTGATACCAGCATGGGCAGGGTGTTGTCTGGGTGTGTGTTGTTCTGTCTCTGTGCTTCTGAATATATGCTTCTGTTCTAAGGTGCCAAACTTACCTGAGTCACCCCTGAAGCAATATTTTTCGTTAATGGAGATTTCAAAACCTGTTAGTGGACTTCAGTTCATGGCAGACTTAAAACACTGTGGCTTCATGGCAGATGTTGGACCTGTTATTCTGGGGATGCATAGTGGAAATGGTACACATTCCATACGTTTATTGTGTTACTAGTATAGCTGAACCATGGGCCCAGCTGCTGTATATCATTGCCTACTTTTATCAGAGGAACCAGTATGAGCTGGAATAGAGGACTACCGGAGGTGGATTTGCCCCTCCCCTTTCCTTTAAAATCAGCTAGTCAAAATGCTTCCCATTTTTAAAGCTATATTAATCAAAATACACTAATAATAATGTAAAATGAAATAACTCTGTAACAAGGCACAAACAGAATTGCTGAATGAGGGAAAAACCTCACAAAATGGGATTAAAATAAATGACTTCTGCCTGCCAGAGACTGGGAAAGTGATGGTCGAATTCTCCTAATTTGCTTTTCAGTCCATTGGCTTACTGGCTTCTGGATTAAAACAAACTTCACACAGTCCTCTGCTTCCTAGAAAATGTCTTGGTGTGTCAGCTTGAAGGCTTGGATGGGCTCCATGCTGCTGACAGAGCTCCTCTTTTCTCTGGAAACTTCCAGTTTGCGTTTTGCTGCACACCGTGCCCCTGCTATTGCCACAGTCCTGCTCCACCCGCTGCTCCCAGGGCCTGCAGGGCTGAGCGCTCAGTCACTTCAGGGGCTGGCACAAGCTGCCTCACTTGCTTCTGCACAGGTTCAATCTGATCACAGTACAGTTGTCAGAATGACGGAATCGTATAGCATCCAACGTTGCTGCCCATCCGCAGAACATGGTAAACATTCCAGCTGTAGTCCTTAGATAGTAAACTGTGAAGAAAGCCATCAGACTGTACTCTTCACAAACTGTTGCACAGCAGGATGGCTGGAGCATATTGGTCCACTGTATGTCTGAAAGAGGAGACATGATATATTAATAACGGTGAATTTTCATTTTTTAAGATTATGCAACGTAGGAGAATTTTGTGATTAACAGAGGTGAACATGAGCAAGTTGCCTTCGTGCCCCAAAATATTGTCCATCTACACTAAAGGAACTAAAATGCTTCCTGAAAGTTTGGTCCTTATTTTCCTTCTAGCTCATAGAATCTCAGACAGGTCTGGGTTGGAAGGGACCTCAAAGTTCCTCTAGCTCCAACTCCCTGCCCTGGGCAGGGACACCTTCCACCAGCCCAGGCTGCTCACAGCCCCGTCCAGCCTGGCCTTGAACCCTGCCAGGGAGGGGGCAGCCACAGCTGCTCTGGGAAACCTCTGCCAGTGTCTCACCACCCTCACAGGGAAGAACTTCTTCCTTAGATCTAATCTAAATCTCCCCTCTTTCCGTTTAAAACCGTTACCCCCTGTCCTATCCCTACACCCCTGACCAAGAGTCCCTCCCCACCTTTCCTGCAGCCCCTTTCAGTACTGGGAGGCCGCTCTAAGGTCTCCCCAAAGCCTTCTCTTCTCCAGGCTGAACACCCCCAACTCTCTCAGCCTGTCCTCACAGGGGAGCTGCTCCAGCCCCTGAGCATCTTTGTGGCCTCCTCTGGATCTGCTCGAGCAGTTCCATCTCCTTCTTCTGTTGGGGGCCCCAGAGCTGGACACAGCACTGCAAGTGGGACCTCACAAGAGTAGAGGGGGAGAATCCCCTCCCTCGCCCTGCTGGCCACACTGCTCTTGATGCAGCCCAGGACACGGTTGGCTTTCTGTGCTGTGAGTGCATGTTGCTGGCTCACAGTCAGTTTTCCATCCACTCATACCCCCAGATCCTTCTCCTGGGGGCTGCTCTCAATCCACTCCTCGCCCAGCCTGGATTTGTGCTGGGGGTTGCCCCGGCCCATGTGCAGGACCTTGCCCTTGGCCTTGTTGAACCTCATGAGGTTTGCATGGACCCGCCTCTCAAGCCTCTCCAGGTCCATCTGAGTAACACATCCCTTCCCTCCATCTCCTTGTATTATAGAAAGAAGTTATTCAGTGTACTTGCCAATAGATTTTAATGTAGGTCCATCACTGTTTTCCTGCAAAGCTGAAACATGTGCTATCAATGTGTGTCAAGATATGCCCACAGGACTGTTGCAGAAAGTCATAATGAAAGCATCTGGAACCACCTCAGACATTCAGAGACTCATCAGTGATTAGTCCAAAGATGAAACTCTGTGAGCCTTCCTCACCTGTGTCTTCACCTTCACCTGAGTTACAGTCTCCATTCCCTCATCGTATTCACACTGTCTGCATTCCCAATTGCATACAGTTTATTCATGTTTCCCATGAACCTGTATTCTGCATGCTTATGTCCCACTTCTTAGACATAAGCAGCATGTTCTCTGGATCAGCAGCAGCTTACATAGAATTTTACGTATCTTGTCCTATTAGAACAAATCATATATTTTGTAGTTTAGGAGAATTATGTGGGAGAATCAGAAGGGTCACATCTCCCTCTGTTTTTTCACAGAAAAAAATGAATGTGATATAGTTCATATTGATGCCAAGTACATAATCATATTTTCCTCCTACTTAGGAAACCTTAGTCTCAGAATTTTATGTTAGATGAGCAGATGCATTACATGGGATGTTTTCCAGATTCCTTTTTAAAAATATGAGTCACTCAGTTTGCCATGCAAAGTCCTTTACTTTGTAACAGTGTCCCTACACCATTTGAATATGCTGAGGAAACATGCTGAGCAAATTACTAGAGTGAACAGCAAATTTTTAGTAAAGTTTGTCATTCGAGTTAATAAAGTGACATGGGTGTCAAAAAAAAAAAAAAAAAAAAAAGTTTGTATTTGCACCTACTTTTGAAAAAAGCCTTGCATTTTTGTGTCCTGGAATATGCACACCCACGACCTACATGATGGTATCATGTGGATCAGCTCAGATAATTTGAAGGTTTCATAAACTTACTGATAAATAAAATCGAGGTAATGGACAGTTTCAGAGCATACCTAACTGTCAAAATTTCAGTATCACTACCACTTTTCTGCAATATTTTGTATTTGCTGTGCTGAGCATCACTCCATTAAGCCTCCTGACTTGTGGACCCCTTGTTAACCCTGTACTACGCAAGGAGTCATTGCTGGGTATTGCTCAGCTGTGCAGGGTTAGCTCTTTAAGGAGGTAGAAAATTAAGAAGTTTACCTTTTGTGATTGACTCTTGACCATGTAAATACCTTCACGTGCATGATGATTTCAGTGATACTCATATTTTATCTCATATTCCATTAATTCTCTGAAGATTTCAGATCAGTTCTGGTCTGATAACTTTAGAGAAGGAACTTCAGAACATTATGTAAGAACATGTTTTTGGTGAACTGCATGTGTATGAATTTTGGGAACAAGAAAATTTTTCAGAATTGTACATGGGTTAAACCAGCATGATAAGCATGTAGCTCTCAAGAAGACTTATGAAATTAAGTTTCTTGCTATGTTCATATGCATATGACTCTCACGTCTGCTTTGTATTTTCGTATTTTCCCAGCACTTTCTGAGCCACAGTTCCAATTGTGGTTTTATTAAGTGAGCTACAAATAGATTGCAGTAGGTGCAGTTGAAAGCAACATCTGGCCTGCTAACTTGCTGATTATAAAGAGAGTAAGGACAACTCTGCTCTCTGATGTAATATTATACCTGTCTTCCTAAAATCGGGGGGGGAAATAAAATTCTTCAGGGTCCTTTGTCTATGAATGAGCTTTATGAAGATATACCCTTATAGAAATATTGAGGAATACTTTCTTAGATGTTATCAACCAAAAGATATGAACTTTACAAATAGAAAAGAAAAACAAATTTCTCAACAAGTGAATAGTTTTTTATTCATGCTATTTCAATACTTTTGTTAAAGAAAGATTAAAAGTGATGTTTTTGGAGAGAAGACTTGACTGCTCCCACTTGCTTAAGTGGTGCAAGTAAACTTCCTAGTCAGCATCTCCAGGCTTGATGTCTAACATAGGTGACCAGTCCTGGAAACTTGCAGCATTCATGTTTCAGAGCAGACATTTCACTGCCCACCCGGTAAAACCAGTCACAGCACTGTTCATTGCTAGACCCCGGTCTGACTCACAGAGAGAATGAATACTGGAGTCATGCAGAGAAAGCTCATTCCTACTTTTTGAAGATTTTTCTTCTTTAGTGTTTGATGTTGTTCTGATTGATACGTGTCATATCTGGTGAGGAGAAAGGCTGCCTGCTCTCTTAGAGAGAATGCCTCTCTGTGATGGGCCTTCTCTTGGGACAAGAGAGGATCTACATGGCAGAGCTACAGGCCTTGAAAACAAAACCCAAGTGCCTGAGGGATTACGAACCTTGGAGTTAAGCAGTTCTAGATTCCCGTCTCTGCGGCAGTCTGCTCTTTGAGCTTTCATTTATTTCCCCAGCCCAAATATAAGCCGGGATTGTATTTTTAAAATAATATGCTCTTTTGTTGGCTACCTGTTAATTTTTTTTAAGCTAAACTATTATTTCTGTAGTGGAATTCTCTGAAAATTTTCATGTAACCTTGTCTCCCTAAGCTGAAAAATTTTATTTAAACTCACTAGTATATTAGCTGCATTAAGTTTGAGAGTTAGCGGCTGTTTTCCCTAGGAGTTTATTGATTTATACATTGCAAACTTGTCCGGGCGAGCAAAGGACTCTTTTCTCAAGTTCCTCGGCATAGTGGTTTCTCCTGCATGTTTCCTGGTTGAAAATTCTGTCTCCTTTTGATCACTGAGAGACCATTATTAGCTCTTCTTTTACTCTTATGATATAAAAGCATTTGGGGGAAAGTTAATTAGCAGTCTGTCCTTTTCTATATTCAGAGGTTTTTAAAATCTGTTTAGTTCTTGGAGAAAGCTTATATTAAAATAGAATATTGCATGGAAAAGCCACCTACAGATATTACTTCTGAGATAAAAGACCCAATAAAGAAGCCAGTGACTTTCTGTCTTTTTTGCTTGGAATGTATACTAGGCATTTCCATGGTGATTAGTGTTTTATAAATGCCAGAGATAAATGGTCACAAGGAACTGCTGCAAACAGCAATAAGTATTGAAGTAAAGACTTAAATAGTCCTCTCCTACCAACCCCCCCCTGTGATTCACTCCCTGGGAAACTGCAAGTTGCAGGCCTACCTGACTGAGCTAAAAACCTCATGTATAGAGCTTATATTATCTTCACCTGGCATTTTTAAATTTTAATTTTATTTAAAAGTATGTATCACTATTCAGTGGGTCAAATTATATCAGTACATTTGTTATAATGTTGATAGCATTCATTATCAAAATGTATTCACTATTTTTGAGGAAAAGTCATAATAAGCCCACAAGTAATGGAAATTATAAATGACACCTGCCAGTCACAGGAGCCCTGCCTGCATGTGCAGTCCTGCCTGGAATCCAGAGTCTGTCTCAGATCAAGTCACTCGATTGACAGTGCATGTTGCTCTCTCTGTGTGAGCCAGCAGATCACCAGTAAGAGTGAATCACATGAAGTTGGAATGATGATACTGTTGGCACCTGTTGAGTAAGGTAAAGTCTACTTTATTCTACTTACAAGCCATAGACTATGGAAAATCCCATACTTCATATCATACCTGGGCATTTTTGTGTTTGTACCTGGAAGTCTATGTAACTTGGGACAGGAAGGTGGTAGTGTAGTTACAAACCTGCCTTGAAGCATCTTCTTTCCTAAAGAGATGTAAATAGAGCCGATCTCAGAACTGCTCTCAGTGTGTTACAATACACGCATTGCATTAATTACATTAAATGCACAATTCAAAGGTGAGTCTTTTCAAGAGTTTCATTTCTCATCAGAGGGATGAACTTCATTCATGCACGGTTAGTTGAAGACACTTATTTTGAGTTCCAGTCAAAATCAGCAGTGGTGAAGACTGTGATTAAGGTTTATCTCATATCTTGTTTGTTCCACAGTGGGTGTGGTTTCCTAATGGTTGAGCATCTGATTCCTATTTATTTCTCCAGTGATGACAGTTTTGTATACAAATTCAGAATTAAGTGTCTTTGTAAAAGCCCAACATTTCCAGGACATAACCAACACACACCCTATCGCTTGTAACACCACGGTGTGTGGGAACACTGCCAGCTATATATACATTTTATAAATGAAGGAAACATTTCTAACAGTGGACTTCCATGTTCTGGACTCTCATTTTGTATTGTGCAAAGTGACAATATTAACATGAATATTTTACCTATTTCACTTCTTTTTCTGCTGTATTTAATTTTATTACTTTTATTGTGGACACCATAGGATTTACAAGTGTGTTCCAAATGTCATGTTTCTATATGGTTTAATCTCTACTAGGTGGTTACTGGATTTGAGTGCCTGTAACAAACCAATCACTCCTAGTATTCTTCCTGATTGTTGAATGTTTGATGCGATCACCTGAAACCCTGTAAGCTTAAGATTTTGAGGCAATCAGTACGGAACATAAAAATTGTCTCATCACTTTAGATATCTATGTGCTCTGCATTAATTCATACAATGGATTTTTTTTATACTGAAGCTTTCTTAAGATATGACAAGTTGCGGGAGAGCTGAGCACACACACGACCAATGTGATCAAGCAATGCCCGTTTATTACAACTCAGAAAGCCCCTTTATAAGTTCTCCTGCACACGTGAGTAACATGCAGTACAAGTCCTCAAGATTGGACAGTTAACTTAGCCCGCGTCTTAAACCTTCTTCTGATTGGATAAAGAGTGCCACATCAGCCTTGCCAGGCTTCCTGCCTTGGGGAACTTCCTCTTCCATCCCAACCCCTGACGGGGGTTGTTTGTCTTGTCGAGTTTCTACCCCCTCACTCAGGGTCACATCCTTATCGCATTCTTGCTCGGCTGAGGGGCTTATCAGTCTCGTTCTCACACAGGATTGCTCACATGTGCATTCTCTCGCAGAAAGCCCTGTTGAATCCCAACAACAAGTGATTATTTCTTTAAGTATGTACTCTATCCATTATTAATTTGATTATTCAAATCTCATTTAAAACAAGAGGCCAGATGGCAATATTCCAGTATTTGTTGCTATGAGCAACCACAAACCCCAAACTGAATGATTTTCCATTTTTCACTGTGGATGAAGGGACCCTCTTCATTTTGCATGCAATAAAAAGAAGCTACAGGTAACCAATTGCAAAATAAGATTGTTATACTTTATAAAAATCATCTGTTACACTTGATGAACTCATAAAATGTGATCTATTTCTAGGTTTGCTAACTTTGTTACTAATTATAATTTTTAGTTAATATTATTGTCATGAAAGGAAGGCTTTTTTTAAAACTTGCTCAGATTGTGAGACTAGTTAACAAGACTATGACTACTCTAAGAAAGTATAAGAAAAGATAAAATTAAGAAAGGTTTAGAACCTAGTTTACCTGATGGCTGATACCTGTGATTTGAGTAAAAGAAATGTATATTGAGAGTAAACTTTAAAGGTGATGTAATAATGTAATTTGAAAAATTACAACTGTTGAATAAGTGCTTAATGTCTCTTCAGAAGTATTTATGATTTAAAAAATAGGGACTGAGCCAATATCTAGAACTTACTCTAAGTCTCACTTCTTAGCATTTAGGACTCCCAAAACTGACCATTTCAGCTAATTAGCCAAAAGTGACAGTAAGGCAAGGACTATCTGGGTCTCCTCCTTAACGATGACTTGCTGTGTAATGGTAAAAGTGATGTCAGTATAGCTCATTAATTGGTATCAGAGAAAAGATAATAAGAATAATAAAGACAAATATGGAGAAAGAACTTCTTCATTTTCATATGAGGGGCTTTTGCATACAGTTCATTTCTTCATATGTGTACTTATAAGTATCTAAATGTATGTGTTTCCTAACTATGTGTATGCTTGGCACTGCAGATAGGAAAGCTGGGTATTTTAATAATACTTGACTGATACTTTATTTTGGCCACGTTATTAAATGGACTTGAGCTGCATTTATTTTGTTACCTCTTGTTTGTCCTTGGCTCCCTATAAAATCAGTAGTAAAATTCCCACTAACTGTGGTGCATACCCCTGGCCTGTTTTTCCATCATTGCTCTATAGGCAATAAAATTTCTGGTCCTGCATTTCTGCATAGCTGTAAACTTACTGTACATCGGGTATTAAATGTAACTTGACTTGTTTCTTAATCTGGGTAGCAGATGAGAAAATGGGTCCTAAATGACAGATGTTACTCAGATTGCTTAATGCACTGCCAGAAAGATCTAAGAGGTTGTAGTAAAGAGGCTAGACCAAGAAATGTGATAGGATAGGCAAATAAGAAAGTACTCTTGGTATTTATTCAGGTTAACATGAGATTTTAGTAAGTTAAAAACTCTCACAACTAATTTTTGAAATAAAATGCTTAGTTAATAATAAACATGCTCAGCCCCATAATCCAGAGACTATTACACTCTGGTAATTTCAAGAAACAAATATTAGCTTATAAATGCTGTGATGGCAAAATGTGCTAGCATACATGTTAAGTTTCTAATCAAACATTGCAAAAAATCATTAATCAGTATTTCATAGTTCATTACAGTCTGACTAATTTTGAAATCCTTCATGTAAATTGATTAAATGTCTTCAGTATTCAGATAAATGGGCTTTTGTTTTAAGCAACCTTTACTGTGAAGTCCATATTTCTCCAGGATTGAGTTCTGGTAACATTTGACTGTCATGTCTGACATACTAGCCAGTTGCCATTTCACCCCTTCTTCTTCCCCTTCTCTATATTCCAAATATCTCATTGACCAATTGTGAGAAAAATATTCTTAAATCTTCTTTAGACGTAACAGGTCATAGTTAGGAAGTGCTCCATCATCTACTGTCATCAGTCAGCAAAGCTTTTTGTTTTTCTTTTGTAATGCAATTCTTGCCCTTGTTTAAACTGCTTAAAGGAACAGTTTCGTTATATAAATAGCAGACGTGAACACCTCAGGTTGGTGATCAAGTCTTATTTTACACAATAGAATATATATAAAAAGTACCCTGGGGGCAAAAGCTCAGCTGTTGCACACAAATGTGCGCTGCCTTAGTACACAAGCATTTAACCAGGGGCATGCTGCCCTCCTGATATCCTTAGCCTAATGCAGCTGCAGAAGCTGTTGCCAAACACAGGCTCCCACTATAGATGAGCACAACTCTGCCATCCTCCAAGCCAGAACTCCCCTCAGAGAGGCTTTTGAAATGAGAGGAAAGACTGCTTTCACTGAGCCTTGTATTAGGACTCCAGGTTTTACAGTTTTAGGTAAGGTTGTAATGGGAAATTAATGGGAGAAAAAAAAAAAAAAGCACTACAGCACATAGTGCTTTTTATTAAAGAGGTACCACATTATTCTTCATGTAAACATATAGCAGTTACTCTGTATGGCACACTGAAATGCTGGGGTTTAACCCCAAGCCCCAAATCAAGGTTGACATGTGGGTGATTCCCACAGCCCTTCCCAAAGGGGGGGAGTTTACCTTTAGGCTTCCCTCCAGGTGGGCTGACCTTGCAGACAGAGCCATTGGGTAAATGAGCCCCAGGTGTCCCGCACTCAGTAACCCAAGGTCAGGGGTCCCACTTGGGGATAAAAGCTGTTACCATTGCAGGAGGGGCAGTGTCTGTCTGTGAGGTGGATGTCCTGTGCAGAGTTCCCTGTTGGGGAAGGACCTCCTGCCTTCCTGGGACTGGGCTCCAGTCAGGTCTGGCTTTTGTAAATGTGGGCTGTGTGGAGATTCAGTATGCAGCTTCCTTGGTCTGATGTGTTTGGCTTGTTGACTTGGTTGTCTCCTGTTCTTCTCTGGGAAGCTGCGTTTCACCATTTATCCCACCCATTGTTGGCCGTGCGGTGTCGTTGTTGGGGTCCATGGGATTGATGTCGATTATGTATAATCTGACTTGTTTGTACCCCCAGCGCTCACCCATGTACTGACCCTTTTGTATCAAATACAGTTTGGTTATTGGTTCATCTTTATGCTGGCTGTGTCCTTTATGCCAGGCCTGATAATTGGCAAAACACAAACAGAGAGAAGAGTCTCATACAGTCTTCTGCAAAATAAATTCTTGTGAAAGCAATAGTGCTGACTGGAAAAGTAATGGCCATATTCTTGTTTACTGGAGAATTTAAAATTTCTACTGAAAATTTCTACTGTGACTTTTTAACTGGCTTTTCAAAAGTGTTCATTACAGTTTATTTTAGAGCTTATACAATGAGAACGTAAGGGTCTGAGGGTGGTCAGCATATATTAAATTCTCAAAATCTGGTTGCAGAAGTTTGTTGGTCTTTCAGCTGATCATCATGGAGTCTTCTGTGTCTCCAGAAAAAGGATTTATTTTGTTTTCTCTTGGGTGTTTTCTTAAAATCCTAGCATACTCTTTATATTCTGATAATCTTGCCTATGCTGAGATCTCTAGTCCACCTTTTGTGAAATCTGAGCAGGTGGCAGTCAAGAGCCTTCATGCCTTTTGATCTGCATGCACTGCCCTGAGTGTTTTCTCTGATGCTCTAGATAAAGATTTTGGTCTGCATTGTTTTCCTCTCTAGATGAATCATCTGCAGATTATGTAAATTGCTTTGCTTAATTTTTGCTGGCAACGCTGCAGTGTGCCTTTTTCATCCCTGGGCAAATTGCTTCTGGAGTCCAGGATTCTTCTCACCTATGTCCTTCTCATTACTTCTGTGCTGCAGAAACATGAGCTTTCTGCATGTTATGTCTTTAGCAAGGGAGGGAGATGGCATTACAGTTCGCTCCGTGGTCAGCTATGAGATGCATGCAAGTCATAAGATGCCATTGCAGTAGCATGGCCCTCAGTAAAGGAAGAGCTACATCTGCCTTAGCTAATGCTTTATTAATTGGGGTTTTTTAATGAGCATTTCTGTAGCAGTTGCCACAACAGTATCTATAAGAATAAGAGGCAAAGTCAACTTTAACCAAAGATAATTACTCTGCTCTTGAATATGTGTACTGTTTTGAATTGATATTTTAAAAGAAATATGAGGGATCCAGGAGGTGTAGAATGATCTAAAAAGGCTGATCTCGGGAAAGTAGAGAACTTCATGAAAACTGAATCCCAAGAAAAACCTGGTAGACGGTAACACAATATATCTAGTAGACAGTAATGACGTTACAGTTGTTGACTTTGTTTTTCATCATTTAGGTCTTGATTTAGAAGCCACAATATCTAGTAGTGAAACATGTTGCTTCTAATGACCAGAGGTGTTTTTTTTTAAAAAAAAATGGCCATGGCCAAACTGATACCAGAGACCTGGGTCAGATCAATGTTAGTGTTTTCAAATATTTATGTGTATTTAGTCTTACATTTTCTTTCTTACAGGCTGTACTGGATCATATACCATGTGGAAATAAAATATACCTTAATTTTCTTCCTGTTCTTTGCTAGGTCAGCATGATTAATCATTTCAGTGACCTTTTAACCAAAGGTTTGAACTTTTTCACATGAAGTTTCTCACATCTTCCTCTTTAAACTTTCTCTAATCGCCACTTTGACTGGATCCTCAGCCTTCGCAGTCCTTTTGAAAGCCCAGCAGAATGCTTGTGTTCTCAGCTGTGTAATGCTAGCCCACTGAGGAAAGGCTTTCAGAAACCTGTTTAATTTCTGGTTTATCTTGTATTCTTTCCTTCTGTTAGTACTTCCAAGCTTTTTTTCATATATTGAAAGACTTTCTGTTTTGAAATAGTCATGAACTTTTTTTGTATTTCGGAGCAATAACTTTCTATTATGACTCAAACTCTGATACTGTAGGTTACTAATTTACAGTACAAAACCTATCAAGTTGCCTTCAGCACTTCACAAGACTGGTATTTTATTGTTTAGCAGAGCCTTTTTGAGATACAAAAACTAGCTGATAACATTTTATGTTGAATTCTTTATTCATGTGAACAATCTTGATTGTTCCTTGAGACCTCTGCCATAAGAATCTTAGAATAAAGCCCAGTAAATATAAGCCAACTCGTTGATGAAGTAGTTTTGTATCTGCTTTCCTCCTAATCACTATTAAGAGTAAATATTTGGTTCAATTGAAGGGAGCTGCAATGAGTTCAAGGGGGTTTTATGCTAAACTTTGACCAAGCTATTAAAAATAGACTTTCAAGGTATTAGATACTTAACTGAAATCCCTTGAAATAGCTGAACTCACATGCTCAGTCTTGCCCCTTGCTGGAATTTGGTGCACAGCTGATACCAAGAGCTGTCAGAAAGTTCATTGGCATTTTGACACAATTGACTGTAATTTGCAGGGGGGGGGAAAGGCATTCTTCTCTTTTTCAATCTTCTCCTGTGGACTGTTGAATTTTTATAGTAATATTTCATCTGCCTCCTTTCATGTCAGTCTAGAAGAAAGAAAGACTGGAAAAGGACTGTTGCATGTAAGTTGTTTTACACCTAACACACTCCATACTACATTTAGTTCTGCAGTGTTATTCCTAGGAAGCATTTTATTTGATAAAAGAAAAATCTTTCAGAAAACAATTACATATGATACTTCTATACCTACCTCTGTGATTTCTGAAGTAAATTCTCTAATGTTTGCAAATTGTAATTCCAATGGTAGTGCTTTTTTTTCTTTATACAGCAGCCTGATGAGTAATTGTGCGCTAGTATGTGTTGCAGCTTTGTTTCCTTCAGTAGTTTCATAGCAGATGCCTTCAGTAAAGATACTGTACTTACAAGTATAAGGTGAGCAGAATACAGAGAATATGCCTTCTAGTTACCTGGGAGAGATACCAACATGTGAAAGAAGAAAAAATATTGAAGCAATATGTACTTTTACCTAGCTTTTATGAACATAAAGTTTTGAAACAATTTATCCCTCACTTCAGTAATATTTGTGTCTTTCATAAATCATATTTACATATATTTTATGGAAAAATAGCTCCCCTTACTGCTTCTGTAATAAAAGAGTCTTTGCAAATCTGTTCCCTAATAAATTAAAAGTAGCTGGCCACATCTTTTTTGGAAGTCATAAAGGGGAATTAAATGCCCATCTCCCATTAACTTTTGATGATGCCCGAGAAAATCTGCCAGAAGATTTCTCACAGATGCCTCCAAAACCAGTGTTTGGGAGTTTACTTTGATTTTAGGAGCAAGAAATTTGCCATGTTATGCTCTGCTTTTTGTCTCAGACAGGATCAGTGTTTGGTAATGTGCACATGCCTGACAATTTTTTTTTTTTTTTTTTTTTTTTTTTTTAGAGATGTCAGCATTCAAGGGCTGATGATACTTTATCTTTAGCAATACTGGCTTTTATAACATCATAAATACAAATTTTTAAAACTCTGCATTCTGATATATCTTATTGTATAGCCCTAATAAAATCCTCAGTGTTATGTATACATCTTCACTTCAAAGAATGGTAGTTGTCCCTCTGAGCAGCTTTTGTGGCAATGGCCATTACTGTTGGCGGTGGCCCAAATGAGAATGGAGGTACGTAGCTTGTGTTCCCTCTTGTCCATTCATACACTGTGTGCCTATCTTCCTTCTCCTCTGTACAAATTTTAAGGTATATGCACTAGAATTTATTTTAGGGAGTGTTTGTGCAGTATTTGCTCAATGGAGCACTTATCCTGAGTCCTGTAAGTAGACAATAGCAAAATGGGTTCTGAAAAGTGTTAAAGGAACAAGGAACCATATAGGAGCTAGGAATTTATATTTTCCTATTGTTTCATTGCAAAAATTGTTTGCTGTTTAGCCCTTTTGATGTTTTGGTGCACAGTACCATGTTGCAGTATGGCACTTATATGCAATTGAAGAAAACAAAATGAGATATCGTAACATTTAAGAGAAAACTCTTTGACCACCCAGTGGTCACAAGAGCAGCCTAGAACTAAATAAAGCTATATTCCTTATAAGCAGGTTAAACATGTGGTGAAAAAGCTTAGCTAGGGAGCTTATTTAACCGTAAGGAAGATAAAACTTTCCAAGTTTCCCCTCCTTTCATTAAGAGGAGATTGAGATGGACTGTTTTCAGAAAAGACATGAAAACCAAGGCAAGGGGCAAGAAATATAAGTCATCCCAGAATTAGTGATTTTATTTTCTTTGGCTTTTTTCAGATTCTTATGCTGCTTATATTATTACTTACTAGTGCATTTTCAAGTTCTCTTTGTCTGCATATTCCACTGGCCAGGTTCTCCTATCAGAGTGAGATGGAGAAATCAGCCTTAGGGAAAGAAGGAACAGGACTGCGGAATGACGAAGCTTAAAAGTGCTGTAACATGTCCCAGTTTCTTACCTGGCTTGTAGTGGAGCCGAGCAGTGTTATCAAAAAGAAAGGGGGAGTAGTTTCAGACAAGTCTACTCTAGATGGTGGCACCCTGTTTTCTCCCAGATATCTAAAAGTGGAAAGGCCATCACAGTTAGAAATGTTCAGTAGAGTTATCTGTTTGGCTTTGGGAAATAAAGCAGAAGAGAGAAAAAGAATTATTTTTCTCCTCTTCTCTGCTGTTGAATTTTCTGTCCCGCAGTCCTGTCTGTCTTCCTCACGTTCTTCTGGTATATATTCTGTAGGTATATTGCAGAGAATGGGTGGAGAAGCAAAGACCAGAGTCACTTCTGTTCTGGTCTAGATATGACTAAACCTGACTCCACAGTCTCAAAGAGGTTTTCAGTTTTACCATAGTTGTTCTTGCATCAACGGAATCCTTTACCCTTGGTGATGGCAGCAGCTGCTGGAAACGTGGCCACAGAAGAAATAAAATTGCTGCGGTTCTGAAAGCAACAAACTAAAAATGAGCAATCATGGTCTCCAACAATCTACAGACGTGGGGAGTAAAATATTCCAAATGGCTTAATTAAGTCTGTTGTGCAGCTGAATCATTGATCCAAAGATGAGTGTCTAAGAAAGGGGTAATTTGTGGAAAAACAGTTTTTCCCTGGATTAAAAATTATGAAATAAAATAAAATATTGAGAATTGTCTATAATTAAGATTTCTTCATGTGTGCTCTTTTTTGTTTTCCTCCTCTCATCAGACTTTAAACCTATTAAACTGAAAATCAGAGAAAACCACTTAAATCTGTCTATGCACAGCACCCATTAGTTCAGTTTGTGTTAATTTGCTTTGAATATTAAAGTAAACTGCAGGGAGTTTGCCAAATAAAACCAAGATAAACTTTGTGATCCAATGGTGATTTAAATAATTTTTGTTCTCATTTAAACTGGCAAATTTGATCTGGATTAGCTAAGAGGAGTTACATATCTAACAAAGTATTTACCAGAAAATTAAGAGAAAGTGTCTTTATATTGAAACCAATTCCTCAAAACTGAAAAAAGGCTGCTTTCTGAAAATATTGTCAATGCGCTAATAAGAATTATTTTAAAAGGTTTTGTAGACTTTTAATCTAAGCAGCTAATGTTAGACAAAGAGTAGCGATGTAAATCCAACTTGAGTTGCCATTATTAACCATTAATCTTAAAATAGATGAATCCATAGACATGGGAATCATACACTGATAATTTAATACAAATGTATTAGGCTTGCTAATAATATTCTGCCAAGGACTGTTTTAAGCATCTGGAAAAAACACAGACTAACTCATAGTAATAACATAATTTTAGGCAGTATCTTAGTTTGGGGAAATATGCTTTATGTTACAGAATTTCAAAAGATAAAAATATTTTAAAATGTTCTCCTTATGCTTCTATTGTATTTTTACTTTATTGCTGGTGATTTCTACTTTTGACTAGCTAATGGGAATGTATTTTTTCTCTGTATTGCTATTACCTCTTCCTGCTACTTTCCAGGTCACTAATTTTTCTGCTTAGAGTTCATTCTGCTTAGACCGATATGCTGTCTTTTTTAATGAGGTTATTTCTGGGTTATTAGCCTTCCTGTTATATGATACCTTATGTGAAAGATCTAATTGATGTAAATCAAACATAGCTTGCAGAGGAAAATCAAAATGATCTTTTAGATATTTTGTAGGTTCATGTGTATCTCAGAAATTTTGTATTTAAAGCTACTTTTTTAGACAAGAGGGTTATATGTGGCTAATAACACAAATAAATCTTTTTTTATTCATACATTAACAGGTTCAAAGAAGTGGAAATTGAAGAAATGCATTGGCATTTTGGTTTGCTGAATAAGCTTTAGATGGAAATTGCTCTGAAAAGTATTTAGTGGGAGGGGTTTAATTGTACAGTTCAGTAACCTCAGTAACATTTTTTTATTAAAGCATTCTTACATAAGCCGTTAAGCTTTAGGTTAATTTTTACTGTTATTTTCTGGTTATATTTAATAACAGAGATTGGAAAGACAACTAAGACTGTACTATACCTTGTTAACAGTTTTAAATGGATTATATGTATGCTGCCTTTTTAGAATTATTTTTGTTGAAAATTCTGCAGTCAGAAGGATTTTGTTGTTGTGTTACACATATTAAAAGCGTGTTGTTTTCCAGTCATTTCGCTTGTGGCAATTGGTAGTGTCAAAGGGAATTGCGTGACTTTTGTGTATACATTATAATTATATAGGAAAGTAAAATGTGATTTATTCTTTTTCACATCGACTTTCCCTTCCTTTGTGGTCTGATATTTTTTACCTCAACTGAAATGTCCTACTTTAAAGATACATGAGTGACCTTTATGTATATCCATTTGTATTCTTCCATACTACCTGTGCATGTTTTACATAATGTACACACAAAGGACATGTAGTTTCTGGAGAACAACACATCCAAATTTGCCTAGCTGTGAATATTTAGATAGTTATTCCATTGGAAGTTAAAGTTTGTCTTGCCAGAAGTCATGTGTTTTGTTGGTTTTGGTTTTTTTTTTTTATTTATTTTGCTTTTGTTTTAGTGTTGGAGTATATAGCAGTGTCAGCTTCTCCTGCCACACCTTAGTTCTATTTAACATGTGTACAAAATTGTTTTTCCTGCGGAACACTGGGATAAAATCCCGTTTTGTTCTTCTTCTTTACAGATCTATAGTAAGACAGTCTCTAATAAAAAAAGCCTTTCTAGCTAATAGATTACATTTTGGTTTGCGTTTGCTCAGAGATAGCAAGCTACCTGTCAATATTCTTGAATCACTAGAATTATTTCCCAGGAACTGGAGAAAATTCCTGGTTTGGGGGGATGCAGACATAATAAAATGTGTGAATGTTTGCTGTATCTTGTGCTGATCTTCTGAGCACGCTTAGAGTCAATGAAGTATTCTGTGGGAATCTGAGCAGGCCTAGACTGAGCTGTGTGTTCTGGAAATTAATTTAAAATATTTGTGTATAGACAAAGTGTTTTCAGGCAAAACTTCCTGGTGAATTTTTGATGAGCAATAGATCGTGTGAGAAATTATGGTAAATTTAAAAATGCATCACAGAAAATAACATCAGTCTAAGCAATACTTTTTTTTTTTTCTTGTTGCTTTTGAATACAGAAGTAATCACAACAGTTCAAGTACAAACGTTTCCCTTTTGAAGGTGAGTTAGCAGTTGTTAAATGAAAGAAAGATGATAATGACAACTAACTTCTTAGAAGCTAGAATTTTGTGACTGTCAAGGCCAGACATGCATTTTGCCAAGTAAAGTTGGATGTGTCAGGTTCTAATCTGGTGACTTCTAGTATACCGTTTGGATATAAATTAATAGCATTAGTTTCACTGACATATTTTTCCCCAAAGCCACTGTATGGTTCATGAGTCTGAAGAGGCAAATATTGGTAGCTTGGCTGGCAAAAATTTAACTGAAAAAGAATTCATTTTTTAGTTCTTCTGTTTTGTATTTGGTTTACTTACTAGTGGTATTACATTAATAGTTTACATTTGGCTGATATTAGAGTTTGGGTAGTATTAACGTTTGGGTTAAACAACCCAGATTTCTATTTGCAACATATGGGGGGGGGAAGGTCATGTGACTTTTGTTCTTTCCCTGCCATACTTCGTGATTTGCGCTGAAGCAGTAATGAGAAAGCAAATGGATGATTGTTTTTTTCCTTCTGTAATAATTCTTAGTTGAATTCCTTAGATGTTTCATTATCTTCTGTATTGAAGAAGTAGTTTGTTCATAACTCAGTGTCTGCCTTTGCAGGACCTAATTCCTTTTCACATGCTCTGAAGTAACAGCCGCTAACCCTCGCAGGTCATTCCGCTGTAGAGTGGAGCTGTGCAGCCAGGGTGGCACGGCTAGCTGCTGCTGCTGCTGTCTTGCCCTTGCAGCTCACAGCAGCCAGCAGCAGCAGCAAAGTGGTATCCAGTCAGTAGAGATGCCATACAGACAGGCTAGGTTTGGCCATCTGCCACATGTGAAAGATCGCATCCACTCAAAGCATATGTCTCCCACTCTCTATACTTCCTCTGTTGTCCTGGGCTTACAGGAGACCACTGTTGTTTCTGGTTTTGAAGTTTTGCAGACATGATACTGTGCTTGCACAGGTCTTGCAGTGTTCAGTGGTGGTGAGTGTCAAGTAGCCTATGTGGTATCCTTCACCAGGATTAATCGTTTAGACAGTTTGTTACAGCAGAAGGGTCTCGCCACATATCCTGACTGGGGTAGACCTTTCTGTGAAGAGAGCACCAACGCCTGGAGCTCCATAGGCTGCTGTGGTGCTGGGAGGTGTGTACTTTCTCTACATTGTAGGTTTTAAGACGTTGAATCTTCAAAACTGATCATGTAACAATTTTTGGCTTTGCTTTAAAACAACAAAAAGCTATTTCCTTTCATTTATATCCTAGTCCTGGATATGTGCAAATGCTTTAGGGCTCTCGGCTTAAATGAGCAGAGGAGTTGTGAGGTTCAGACACTTAGAGTTTGAATCTTACGGTGGGAGAGTGGGTGTGGTAATTCAGGAAATCTGTCATTCATATTTTACCTATTGCCAGGAACACTTTTGTCTTGGGGTGATTTAAATTTCAAATAAAGTTCTGGACATTTGGAAGGAATTCTTTACTTCAGTCTGTCTTGTTCCTCTCAAGGAAATATTAATCTTCAAACTTGGGGTGTAATAGGGGGCCTGTTTGTGAGCTCTTTAAAATTTGAAAGTGGTGGTGCAAATGTCTCGGGTCTTCAGAGTTCAGTGTTGAAACGTCTTTGTTTTGTTTGGACACAAAAGAAAGGAAGTTGCTTACCAAATTTATGGAAGCCCTTTAACATTTGCTTTTTCAGGTGTGTGAAATGGCTGGCACTTAATTCCAGGTCTATACCATAACCTAATAAACCTTTAAATCCAGAAGAATCTTTAAACCATTCTTTCTGAGTAATTTAAACTGTATCTTCCTGCCTGTAAAAGATGGATAGTATTGCCATTCAACTGGGAACTATCATCATTAATAAATTTGGATGAAATTCCATTCACTCATTTCATCTGTGCTTGACATGGAATTTCGCATGTGCAGTCAAAGGCAAAATTCTGGGGCAAGAGGAGGAAAAGAGAACATAGTAGGAACTTTTTCCCTTTAGTTTTTACCATGCTGACATATCACTTTGTGTGATTGTTCACTCTTACTACTGCAGCATCAAAACACCAAATTAAGTTTTCAACAGGCTCTGTTAACATCAAATATGAATATTCTTTTTCCTCTGCTGATAGTAGTTAAATGCAATGGAGATCATCTTGACTTGAAAATGCAGGCCGTGGTTCATAACTGGGATATGTAGGTTTGGAGTATGCATTTTTTTGTTAATTTTTATTTCATGGGTATGTGAAATTCTGGGAAATCTATCTTGGTACTTTTGTAATTTGTGTACAAGCAAAAAAAGTTGGAAAAGTCTTGTCTTGCCTCTTAGTAAGTGTAATAATAGAAATCTAAGAAGCCTCATCTGTTGCTTGTCTGTTTAAAGCAAGATTCAGTAATCTGGAGAAGTATTAAAGGTCAAGATACCCTTCTTTTGTTTGGTCTTCTACTTAGCAGAAACATCAATGCTAAGAACTTTTCATTTTCTGGTCTGTGGAATTGTTTAATTAGTAGTTACAATGGCTTTACCTTCAGGAATGCATATCCTCAGTCAGATAGCACCTCAGTGCCGACATACAGCAGTTGGACCCCCCTCCTACTGTGTGTGCATTGCGTTGGATGCACAATTCTGCCGATTGTGCCTGTCCTGACCATAAGCCCCATGGGAGCCCTCCTAGGTAGACAACACCATGAGTAATCTGGAATGACTCACAAGTTAGTTGTCTGACTTGTACATTGATTTGCCAGCTAGAATTACCTGTTTTCTGCATGCTGAGAACATCAAGTAAAGCCATCCTTTTGCATCATGCTGAATCTCATAAAGCCTGTAACAACTGCAATGAGATGGACCTCTACTCATTTTCAAATTTGATTGAAATGGACCAAAGGTTAAATGGTCAGTGGTACCTCAAAGATGGGCAAAGACAGCTGCAGAAGCCTTGCTTTCTTAAGGAGCAAGGTTTCTGCCTTAGTACATTTAGGAACTAGAGAAATATGCCTAAAACTTAAAAAAAAAAAAAAAAAAATTCCACTGTCCTCTTTTTGCATCTGATAAAAAAGTGGTCACTGTGCCCCCCTTCCTGCCCTGAATGCTGCCATAGAAGGGACAGATGAGCTATCTGATGAGCATATTAAGTGTTTAAGTGTTTTAAAACTTTAGAGTCACCAACTTCGGGTTCATTTATAGATGATGAGGACTCAAAATATGACTGTCATGTGAAAGCAGATTCTGCTTTCGTTGAGCTTACAATTTTAACAACGTGAATATTTTAATTTTTCTCAATATTTTCTATGTTTTTTTCACAAAGATATAGAATGGACAAAATCGTGCCACATGCACCATGAATGGCAACTAGTTCTTTAGCCACCTACCACTGGAACATCATAGATCAATTTAGCAAGAGCATTAACAGCAGTCATTTTTATTCCCCTTGCTCCTTTTTCAAACCCCAGAAGATGTATTCTTATGTAGTCAGTTCAACATGTATATGACCAATTTATATTGTAAATCCTAAACCAGTGTGTTTAGAATTTATGCTAGCTACAGCCCAACAGTGCTGACTGAGCATTCCCAAATTCCTTTTCTTTACTTGCATGCATTCTGACCAGAAACATTATTCTTTTTGGTGAACCTGTCTTCCTAAGATAATTAATTTGTATTTGGAGCTTTCAGAAATATTTTAATTAAAAGTTAGATTTACTCCCAAAGGTTTCCTGGGATCCTGGGTTTTCCTTCTGTTTTATACTGTGTGTATACTTTTTCAGAATGCTGCAGTAAATCCAGAGTCATGTAACATGTTCTACGATTCTCAGAGATATCCTGGGAAAGTGGATTCCACCTACTGGTTCTTTCCAGATTAGATTGGTTTGTAAATTGGTCTGGAATGTGAATTTCCTTTTCTGTTGTGGTCTTTGTTAAAAGCTATCTTTACATCATGATAAAACTTTTCTTTAAAAAACAAAATACTTAATTTCATTAATCTGTTTAGCAATACCAATATAATGAGCCATAATATTGATTTTTTTACTTAGGATTTAAAATCTCTATTTCTTTCCACAGAATTAAATGCTTCAAACTAATACTCAACCTCCTTACACTCCCGTCTTTAATTTAGTTGTTATAATTAGGCATTAACTGGTGTCGGTGGTATAGCCAGTTACAAGCCATTCTGTTCTGCTTGTCTTGATTATCACAGTTTAGATGTAAAGTAAATTAGAATGAAAGACTATACAGTCCAATTACAGATAAAAGCAGCAAACTCTACTGCTGTAATTAGATGCCAGTACTATTTTTCTTAGATTTTCTATCTCTGAGGGCATTTCTTGTAGCTACTTTGCTGAAGCTAATGTTTAAAGATTTTATAAATGCTGTGTGTCTTTGTGGCATCATCTTTGCTCCTTAAACTTTAAGTGGTCTGTTCTGAGGTGCAGGATCTGTGTCTATGTATTCCTTGTCCATGATACATTTTTCTTTCAAGATGATGATGATTTTTTCATTCAAGACGATCCATATTTGAGCATATAGACCTGAATAAGCATGAGTGTGAAACAGTTAACATCCGTCTATTCAAACCTTTATTTGTAGCAGTGAGGATGTGCTCACTTTTTGCCAAAATCCACAATAATACCGTCCGTTTGTCCTCTGTCATGGCAGATGTAGGAGTGAGCGTGCTGAAGGTTCTGCTGCCTTTCACCTATGTGACTTCTTCAGAGGACAGTCACCTTCACAAATCTTCTGTGAACCTGAGTCTCGGGTGTACCTCATTGACAGTCACACATTTTAAACAGCACCTCCCAGAATTATTTATTAAAAAGAGTCTCTGCTTCAAAGAGTTCATGGGATAGGGGGAGGACAAAGACACTCAGCAGGCAACTGACTCAAGGTCATATAAAGTTTCTTGGCTCCCAGTCCAGTATCCTGCAAACCAGCTCTTGTCATCTTCGCAAGAAATCTCTATAAACTGGCACACAAGCATCCATAAAAGAGCAAGAAACAATGTACGTTGAATTGGCTTTGATGTCTTGCAGAAAAGAATTAAGTTCTTTAGGAATGTCTAAAAAGCTGAGATCTGAATGCACTGAATTGTGATGAAACAGATAAGAACCGTTTCATCCTCAGCACGATGGTCACTCTAAATATGACATTTTTGGTACTTTCACCAGTAAAGACAATGTAGACAGTTGTGCCAAGACAAATTGTAAATGTAAGGAATATTTATGCCAGCAAAAAATACAAATTGTGTGTGTTTACCCTGAAGTACTTGAGGTAAAAAGGAAGCACAGTACCTTTCAGATAATTTAGGAAAAGTCTGGATTTTGTATAGCTGATCAAAAGTGCCTGATTGGAATAATTTTTGTAGTGAAAAATTTAAATATATAATTTTGTTGTGGGAAAAACTTAATTTCAGTTAACGTGCTGATGGAACATGGCATCAAAATAATTGACTTCAACTATTTTGTTTGGGCAAAATTGCTTCAAGGCATTCTAATGAGTACCAATTAATACAATTAGTGCGTATTAGTATTATATGTGTTATACTATGTTTAGTGTTTATTATATACTCAATATTTTACATGCTACAAAATCTAAAATTATTTGAATCAGAGTGATACTGCTGAAAAAAATGTCTTCCTATGATATTTTTTCAGGGATAATATTTTACTAGAAAATTGCAATTCTTATTTTCAATTTAAATAATTGAAATGCCAGTTATTAGCAGTTTTCTAGCCCTTTAGCAACCAGTGATACGTATCATATGTCACTGAGTATCCAAGGTGTTATTCTGTGAAGTCCTATCATTTATACATAATAAAACTTTCCAGTGAGTACAAATTCTTATCAGTGGGGGATAGTGCCAGAAATTATCTCAAACAAGGAAAAATGAAGAGCATATTGCTCATTGTGTGTGAAATTTGCCTGATGGAGTACAGTCCAGCTGCCTGAATTTTAGGTCAGTCTCGCACACTCTCTTAGAGATGAGCTAAACTTCTGGACTTGAGCTTGGGAATAAGGGTGCACTACTATTGACTGATATGGCAGCTACAACGCTTTCAGACCACTTGAATGATATACTTGAAACATCAAAGGCATCTATGTCAGAGCTCCACAATGGACTTTACATTGTCTGGAGAACTTGTATCGCTATAGAAACAGGAAATCTAAATAAATTTTTTTGTGACTATCATATCAGAGACCATTATTGGGGTGATATTATAGCTGGTAGTAAAAGAGATTTTAAAAGCATCTTTGTGTTATCGATGTTTCTCTCTTACCTGCTGTGTTTGAGTACCATTTTAGTGTACCGATAAAGTGGGAAAGACTCACGTTGTTTGATTCTCTAGGGTAAAGTTAATTGGTAATTTAAACGAAAATGATGATCAAAAAACCATTTAGTAAGTTTCGTTTTTCAAAACAATGTTAAAAATTCACGTTTCACAGCAAACATACAGAAAATTATATTGTTGATTTAAGGAGATTCAATTTTAATTGATTAATTTTCTAAAGATCATTTAAGGTGTAAGCAAAGAACATATTTTCTTGTGAAACTAAATTGGTCTGACCCCTTGCTAATTTTACCTACAATTAGTTTGGTGTAATTATCACAGCATACAATTTAGTTTGCTTCCACAAAAAAATATTTTTCATGGGGCCATAAACCTCTTTAAAAATTGCTTAATGAACGACTCAGCCATGAGTATGTCTTAGAAGATGAGAATTGCTATTAAATATGTAGAACATGAAGATACAACATGTGTGCATTGTACACAACAAGCTTGGTATAAAACCAACCCCCCCGGACACTCTACAGCATGGAAAAATAGCATGAGGTCACATAATGAAAGACTGCATCTAAACGTATCCACCTGAAGTAAGATGACATGTGCAGGCTAAATCCTGGTATCTCCTGATTTCTGAAGGCTTGGATTTTCCACCTTAGTATTATCTTAACATGATCTCGTTTTTCTTTTGGTGGTGGTGGTGGTTTTTTGTTTTTAATGAAAATGGTGGCATCATTCATATGTCGGATTTTGGACTGAGTTACATAATAATAGTTAAGGTAAAATTCTGTTGTGGAAACCAGTGCTGCTCAAGGAGACGAATTCCTCAGAACAGCAGCTTTTTGTGGAAGAGGTCTGTAGATAGATCTGGATTTCATAGCATGATGCCCTTGAAAAGGGCCTAAACTTGGCAAAGTCTGAAATGAGATTTCTAATGAGAGAGAAATAACACATAAAGTCAACCTGGGGTTTTAGGTAAGTGCAGTCAACATGGGTTTTGTGTTATATCTGCAGCATTAGAGGGAAAGGATTATTACCCTTTTCATTTAGCAAGAGCAACTTGAACCATCTACATCTTCACCTCTGCATTTCCTATAGTATCTGTCACCATGTTAGCATGATGCTGATGTATGATTTCTCCTCTTTCACAAACTTTTTCCTTAAACCACTTTTATGGGTTGAAAACTTATCATGATTTCCTACTGCCAAAGTATATTAAGAAACCAGTTTCTGTTGCCAATTTATAGCAGGAAAGATGTACTTGAGCTTCAAAATATTGCTTCTATTCTAACATTTGCCAACAGTGTACAATAAAGTCTTTTGGGTGAGATTTTCAAGATGCACACAATATTAGCCAAAATACCATCAGTCATGAAAGTCTCTTTATTTTTAGTGGACAAAAAACCTAAATAACGCATGTGTTTTAAAATCCTACCATCATTTATTGTAATATTTTGTGGCTTCATAAGATCTCATTTCATTGGTTGCCATGAAGTCTCCAGACAGCATCATCTTGTGCATGACTCAACACCTCTTTTCCCAGTAAACTAATGGAGTACCTTTTGGCAACCTTCCAGCTAATACTCTGCTCCAGATGGCATTGCTTACAACTTCTAAGCAGCACAGGAACAGACAGCGACTGCCTTCTTTCTGTCAAATAAACAATACATGTTTTGGTAGGTTGGGATGTGGTAGAAATAAATCAAGCTTCATGAGCATGAGGAGCAAGCTGAGTTCCTAAGTAGAACTGTTCAGCTTTGGAGATTGAGTCGCCTACTATCAAGTTCAGAAAGGAATTCTAGATAACGCCTTGTGGCAAGAAAATGGTAATCTCAGTTTCTAACCTGGCTTCTGCATAAGGAAAATGGCTATGCTCTAAAAGAAATGCTGCCTTTTGGCAACAAAACTAGCAGGATGAGGGCTACCACGTAAATAGTTCCCCAGCTTTGGATCTTCTGGCAGTTCGGGTACTGGAAGTCTAAACATGATATATGGTGATGTTACAACTGCGTACAGTATGATACAGGATGAAATCATGTAGAAAAGCAAAACCTTGTTTGCCTAAGTAACGGTGCGTTCATCGTGGTTATCAAAGTGGTCAGGTCTGTAAGTGCAATTAACAATTTGGATTTTCCTGCTTGTTCATTCCTTGCATACTGTACATGAAGATTTATCAGCGGTTCATGAGAGTTAAGCCCAGAAAAGTATTGTTATGAGTCTGTTGTATAGAAAACAATGGTATAATTGAGATTATTTTCCATTTTGTGGGAAGAGTCACAATACATGTAAATATGTTGATTCTGCTATCTTTAATTCTTTGTTTTCCTTGTATGTGTTCAGTGCACATCATTTTATTGGTCTGTCAGAAGCCCTCAGATTAGCAGTAATTAATCTTTAGTGATACTGAGTATTCTATTAGCTGTGAATAATAACTTACTTTCACTGAGATGAGAGGGGTTTTTTAACCTTTGTGGAATGCAAAGTATTGTTCTCAATTAGTTACAATGAGGACAGGAATATAAACTGTAGTCATGAGGAAGCTACTGTAAGTAATTCAGATCAAATATTTAATTGATATAAGCTGGCCTTGCCCCATGTTTTGTGTGCATTATAACTACCTTCCTGAAGACTAGATTTTGCCCTCACAGACAGTAATTTGAGATTTAATTTTTTTTCTACAGATGTTTTTTCTCTCTGTACTAGGTGACTGTCTACAAGACTTACAACTGTACCTGAGTATCAGGCTCAGAAACATTATTTTTTTTTTTTTTAATAGCCAGTCTAAAACCCAATTTTTTTTGAGATACAGCAGAGAAGGATTATACGATATTTTCAGATTACAACTACCTGACTAAGCAACGAATTAAGTTAATATACATTGCACCTTATATTTTAAAATCTTATGTTCGGATCTTTCCACAGAAGTTAGTGGCAACACTCCTGTAGAAACTACATTGGAGTCAAGAGTGGAGCCTGGCCCTAAAGATTTTTCTCTCTGTCATCCCACATGTTACTTTCACCTACAAGAATGACAGTCATGACTATTTATGTTGGAAACTCTACACTTAGGTCTCCTGGAGTTTACACGGCCCAAATATTTAAACAAGTGGTTTTAATATTTTACAGTCTTTTAAGTATCAGATGGAGTTCAACTTCATATTGCAATTTTGAATGTGAGTTTGCTTAATTTCATTGAGTAAATTGGCTCAATCATTTGGGGGGGGGGGAAGACTTTAAAATTTGTAAATATTTCTAAAGCTTATATGGTAGTTTAGTAACTATTTATTACTTAAATCTACTTAATTCCAAGAGCAGAAAAATTAAATTTATAATAGATTTCTGAAAGCGCGTGTATATGTATATATAAAGGTTTTTATAGGTATATATATGCATGTTTCGTGTATGTGCACTTGTATGCACAGTAAATGGTATGATACTAATCTTAAAAACAGTAAATAATGGGAATAGAAGCAAGATAAAAAACAAAATGAAAAAATAATTTTAAAACTGACTGTTGCAATCATTCTATCACAGAGAATTGCATTAAGAAAAACTATTTTTAAAATGTGCTTTTATCCAATAGTAAAAATCCCCAATAGATTAATGAAATGGATTTTATCCAAATTAGTTAAATACTTAGCTTATAATTTTTTTTTTTAGTTATATACTGGGTTGCTAAATTACAATTAGTACCAGTGTTATAATTTTAAGAACGAAATAAACAGATATATATTTATATAGATATGTTCTTAAGGATTCTAGGATGCCTGAGGTTCCAAAAAAGAAAAAACTTGTATTTGAATGGCATATTAAAAAGAAATGGCTAAGACATTTTGGAATGTGCTAAGTCCTGAGGAAGGAGATTAATAGGTCAATAATGTGATAGTGCTACCTAAAGGCAGTTTGGTTTAAGAGATGCTTCATTTTAGCCACAAAATTTCCTATGTGGTTTGTGATTCTGGAATCTTTTGAGTTGTAGAGTTGTAATTATTTGTTTCAGAAATAATGGATCAAGAAACTAGTTTATGAAGGTGCTTTTATGTTGATGACACATATTTTCTGTCTTTAGTTTTTCTCATTTTGGTCATCCTCATATGTTTTCCCTTGTTTAGTCTTTTGCGTCCTGAAAGACTGGATGTGATTAGAAGTTAAATTTAAATTACATGGATAAATGATTAACTTATTAGAAATCACAATTCACAACTTAATTTATCACATGCCTCCCTAATTTTTCACATGGTGATTACAAATGGGGGCTATATGAAGAATTGGAGACATACAAGATAAATTGCAAAACCATGTGATAAATGTACTTATCATGCACCTTTTGGCAGCCTTACCTCCTCTCTGCTTGCTCATCCATCTCTCCTGGGACTTATTCTAATGCTCTAAACCTATGAGCAGAGTCAATCAATCACTGAAATTTTAAAAATCAAACTCTTCTAGATATGTTTTATCCCCTTTTTTTCCAAATGGAGATTTGCCTTGTCCGGGTTCAGTTCTGCCAATTTTTTGTGCAGAAGTTCTGTGGTCACTGTACGGTTGGTAGTTTTTTGATTCTGGAAGTAGGTGACTTCTAACATTGAGAAAGGATACAGACTTTGGTTTCTTACACATCTCCTACGAGGTATTGTACAGCTGGAATAGACATCTCTGTGCATGCCTACTTCAGAGCTAGCTAGCTCCGTGTGTAATGAAGCCTGTCTCCTAGAGATCACTGGATTGTAGTTAAACATGTATTTTACATGCCCATAACATAATTTTCAAAACTTCATCACTGAACTGTATTCTAACATGTTTTCAGTGACACTTTTCTGAAGCCAAATTTCAACTTTTATAATCAGTAGATATGCAAAATACATTACAAATGATTTGACATCTTGAATAAAGTGTATTTTCAATCCTTCCTTGTATTGAAACTGAAAAAAAAAACTTTTTACATGTTCCAAAATAGCTTCCTCAACTGCAGAATGAATTATTGCTAGAAAAAGAAAAAGGTAAGGAAAAAACTCAGTAAAAAAAAAATGAAACCAAGCAGGGTTTTTAAAATATTACTGATATTCCAGATATACATATTATTGTATATATATATTTAAGTATTTTACAGTACAATATTAGAGCATTATATTGTTATTATATATAATGTATATGTAATATGTGTAATTTCACATATAATGTGTATTATTATTATATTTAGTATATCATGTAAACATTATTAGAGTTACTTTTTTTTTTTTTTTTTTTTCAAATGGGATCAGAGTTTAAGTTTGTCATTTCATTTACATAATCTTTTTTTTCTGTACAGGGAGAAATGATTCTTTAATTTCTTTGTATTCTTTGGGTAGTGGAACCAGATGAGAAAAATGCTTGTTCTGGCACTTTCCCAAAGGGAAATATAGATTTTGATGTTGGTGAAGATGACTTCAGCAAATAGTGCACATAAAAAGCTAGCATTTCATGTAAGTTCATAAGAAGAAACTACAGAATAGAATAACTTTTATGAAGAAAGTCTATGTCTTACTTGGTGAATAGGTCCCTGTGCTACCATAATAATGCCCAGTTCTACAACTACAAACACTTATTTGTTCAAAGTGAATATTAACATTGTAATTTACTATCTAATTACAATTTTATAGTAATAACCGAAAATGTGTTGTTAAAAGGCATCACATTCTCTGCCTCACACAATCAGACTGCTCTTAGCAGTGTAGTGTGTGATTTTTGTCAATATACAGACACTGATGTGGATTTCAAAAGTTTTTCATACTCAAACCTTTTAATAAATTTTTTTTAGAAAGCTGCTATTAGCGATCCAATATCACAGTCACACTGCAGTCGATGAATAACTTCTGTAAGATTTAATGGAGGCAGGATTAAGCCCTGTGAACAATCAGTTTACATAGCAAGCCTTACTCATGTGAAAGGCCCCTGTATTGTATTTCTCAAGTAATATACTTCACTGATTTGCAAAGTTCCAAAGGAATGGGTTAATCTTGTAAGAGGTTGGTATTTTTGTCAGCTAAGCTGAAAGAGTTTTCACTTAAAGCTACAGAATTAAAGGACAATTTAAAAAATGAATGCAATATTAATACTTAGGAATGAGTCATTATTAAAATGTATTTAGTTGCTAGTGAAGATTACTAAAAGATGTGATTTTTGAAAGAAAATTATTGTGAAAGAACTTTAAAAAAAGTTTTAGTAGCAATATGACCAGTGTACTTTTTTTTAAAAAAAAAAAAATATAACCTTAATCTTAATTTACATCAAAAAGAAAATTTTCAGAATAGTTAAATTCTGTTGACTTCCATTTATTTGAAGTTGATATAAATTACTGTTGTATTAAATTATATTCATAATAGCTATTAACAATAAAAAGTAAGGATTGATAATTACGGTATGATAGTAGTGCAGAATGAATGATAACTGATGAATGTTGGGATGTAAAAACCTAGGGCATCTCAAATAAAAGTATGTGGTTATATATATATATATGTCAATAGATATATCTCTATTTTAAGAACCAATCTAACAAATCATGCAGAGATTTTTATTGTATTAAATGTGTACTAGTCCTGTAGATTTCTTCACACACACAATCCGTGTGTGAGCACTTACACATGCCTCTAATAAATATATAATGTTATGGGCTTGGTAGGGCATTTTTCTCTGATAGGCAAAAAAAAAATCAGTTTTGCAACTTACAACTTAATGTCTTTAGTTACGATGCTAAAAATATTGTCATAAGTTGGCAGTCAATAATTATTTCACATGCAATACGAAGTACTGTGTGTTCCCCAATAGTATCGGATTGCTGCCAGGTAGAGCGCAAAGTGATGGGTTTTTCCTGGGCTCTGTGGATAAATACAGTATCAAAACCCAAGCTACTGTGTGCTGTTTACAGAAGAAATTCACCATTTCTTCTTATCAGTAAGGTTTAAATTTAAAATTTCCTTGAAACAGCAGAGTGTATGTTTTTTGTATGACTTTATCCTTAGAAATCCTCTCTGCTGGTCTTGCTTCTGAGAGAAAGGTGAAGAAGCGCTCTGACTATCCTTTCCAATCTTTCTGTTGTCATTTATGCCATCACAGAGCGAAAGGCTTCAGAGTTCAGAAGGGAAAGCAAGCAATGGCTGGGGAATAGCTGAATATTTCATTGATTTTGTTGCTTTGCTAAATTGATTGTTTTCTTGCTAAGGAAATGAACAATTGTGCACCATTCTTTATTGTTATCAGCTGATTGGACTTGTTTTACTGCCTAATTTTGCCAGTCATAGAAGGTTTTTTGCAATAGTGCGCAGTAGAATGAGTCTGAACTAGAATGAGTGCAAACATTAAAAGCATAGATTCACAATACAACATGCACAAAAGCCTATGAGAATTTGCAGATAACTTTGCCTAGACAAGCAGTTTTTAAACCATCAAAAGATACGGGGGTTCAACCTCATGAAATCATGCATGGAACAGGCTGGGTTTGTTGAAGTGTTCTGAGATGGAGCAAAGCTGGCATCCATGCAGCCGGATGGATGTAAGCTGGTACCGTTATCAGTGGAGGCAGGTACAGGTGGCACTGGGGTAAGCAAGCAGCCTGAGGGATATTCAGTGGGATTTTCAACAGACAGCAGAGATTTGCTTTCAATGTAAATAGAATACGATACGTTAACAACAACAAAAGCAGGAGAAGTGACTGTGCCACATGTGGGGAGTGGGACTGTGTATCCCTGGGGAATGCTATTCAAAAGTTGCTAAAGAATCATGGGGAAGGGGTCCCTGGAAAGCTAACGTGTGAGAGGCTGCTCGTAATCCTGTGTAGGGAAAAGTTGTAGCATTGCTCATTCTTCAGAGGGACTTTGTTTCTATGAAAATCATGCTAAGACAGCTGCAGTCATTAGAGAGACATCTCAATTTTGCTTGTAAGGTCATGTCTTCTGTCAAAAGTATTTTGTCACAGGATAGAGATGGCTACTTTCACTGCCAAAAAGCCACTTTAAAAGATTGACAAGAGAGATTAAAGAGGATACAGAAATTTGGAAGACGTTCTTTTAACCTTTTTAATGTGGTGCCATATTGGCAGCAATGAGTCTATGGCAGGATTAGTTAGGGACCAAGTATTTCTGCAACTGAGTTCCTTCTTTTGGTCTCTTACCATTTGGGGTATCAATTAACAACAATTTCACCAGGGCAGTAAAGCAAGAGAGTAAACAGTAAATAAGCAGCAAGCAAAATTAAAAACAGTAATAAGCCTTATGAATATGGGGCTGTTACAAGGCTTGAAATGCATTTATTTTGGAGTTTAGCAAGTTCTGGGAAAACATAATGACTTTGTGAATGTATTGTCTCATTTTACATTGTAGAGATTCTGTTTATTGGCCCTGGAGGATGGCAAGGAACCGACACCTGTGCCCAAACGTTTTCCGAACCTTGGCAGAGGCGGGCACGTTCATTATGCTGCAGAGCTGTAGTTCCAAGTGTGCTCGAGGCATGGGAGAGTAGCAGACTTCACCCTTGCAAGGAAAAACAGGTTAAGTAGCAAAATGACTGGGGCAGTGGATATACTAACATGATCTGTCTTCATGAAAACTGGTGCTTCTGTGACTGTGCTCCACTAGTACAAACTGCAATTTATGGTCAGCTTGTTTGGGTAACTGAATACTGGGCACAGGAGATGTCATGAGAATTGGGAAACCTCAAGATACTTAGTTTCTCTGTCAGTTAAATCAATTAATAAATTCATGTTTATCGTGCCTTTTAGCTTGGATTTTAGTTACAAATAACCTTTGCATTTAGGGATGGGAAACCTTTTTTCTTTTGGCCCCTAAATAGAGTCTAACAGAAAGGTGAGACAATAAAGATGTGTCCTGTGTTAAATAAGGTTTGTGGTTACTCTGAATCATCTAAAAGTTCAGCGAAAACTTATGCAAGATTAAACAGCTGTGCAATCCCCAGGGTTTGGCAAAGGAGAAATTAGTGTTTTACTTATCAATAAATTCAAGGTTGATTACTTTAGCAAAATGTCAGTTTTTCATTAAAACAGCATTTTACATAAGTGAAAATCCTGGTCTATAATGTCACTTCCATGGTTTCTGTGTGGCCCTATCTACAACAAGGGTAGAATTTAATTAAAGTAAGGCCTGAAGCATATGCAGATGGATTTTATTTTAAAATAGGGCTATCTATATAGATTATAAGAGGAAAGTTTTGTGAATATGATATTTGAGGAGTGCTAGGAAGCAGTTAGGATCATCCATTTAGTGAATTTTAGTGGTCAGAAAGGCATTAGCTAGGATCAGGTTTTCTCTTTTATCGCACCCTGTTACTTATGGATAAACAAGGTGATATGGTGTCTAATTCCTGGATATCATTATATAATATAATTGTGTTCTTGAGAGGCTGTTGAAGGCCATTTCCAATTACCGTTGTATATAGGAAACACTGATTTTAACACAGTGAAGTTAAGTGTGACACAGCAAACGAAATGCAATCGGGTCATCTGTGTGTGTGCTCTGTTGAGAGAACAGTTATTTCTCCGTGTGTGTGTACACTGAGGGAGAGAACAATTTTGTGTACTGAAGGCTTGAACTGATCGTGACAGTAAGAAAGTATTTGGCTTTTTAAGATAGAATTCTAGATGCGAAGATCACTGGGTTCATGCTACTACCCAGATGAGTTTGGGAGTGCGCCAAGAAACTACAAGCAGTTGATAAACCTCAGAAAAGTAGTAAATCAAAAGCTAGAAAGCTTTTGAAAATTTTAAGAAACTGGGGTTTGCACAGGGATGATCATATAATTCTGAAAAAGGGTTTGATTGCTTTATGGAGAAGGTCATGTTGCCAGCATGTTAGTGGTCAGGCCCTAAGAGTCTTGTGCTTTGATTCTACTGAGTGCCTCAGAAGTTTGGATGTTTATATGAACATTATGTCTCTAAAACGATGAGCTTAAACCCCAAAATCTGCCGGGTTTTATGTGTATCCTTTAATCTAGACTCTGTATTGGTGGGATTATTCACATGAATGAGGTTTTGCAGGCTTGGTCCCAACAGTTATACGCTGGATTATATTGACACATTCGCTACTTCACTGGTCAAAATGAATTCAGCTGTGTTTATGCATGTGCTGCTGCATAAACTAGAACTCACTTTCCCATGATATCATCTAGTAAAGAACATGAGTTAAATGATGTGCTATTCTTCTGTACCAATTAAGCAACAGCCAAATCTCATATCTTCTATCCCAGTGCTTTAAACTTCATTTAGGAGCATAATCTGATACTGAATTGTTCTCAGTATATTGCTTAAAAGGCAAGATCCCCACGGGCCACTAAGCTGCAAGGTCTAGAAGCACAAAAATTCTTGTTGAACCTTGGGAGAAAAAGGAAATGAAAAACTTTCTGTAGGCTTTATGTGCATCTTGAAGATACCATTTAGTAATACTCTTTGCCTCCTTCAGTTTGCATTGCCTGTAAGGTAGTAACACACCCACTGCTTATGATATTCCTGATCTTTCCTTTCTCTTTAAGTTTAGTGTGAGCTCCTGGCGTTATAGGTATGTTTATGATTCATTTCAAGAACACTGGTAATCCCAGTGATACCAAAAGGACTATTAGGATGCAATTAGTATGCACATACCTAAGTACCTATCTGAGTTGTAGCTTATGCATTTGGAAATACGGAACATTCTTGTACAATACATAGATTTCAATCCACATCAGTTGAACTGTTCCCATTGTCAGTAATGAGATTTTGAACAGGCTCCACATGAAAACAGGTTTCAGCTACTTGTAAAATAGCTGGCCGCAGGAAGTGCCTGGAAAAAAAAAAAATGGTTGCACATGGGGAAATTAATATTAATAAATAGCAATTCAGGCCTGTAAACCATGGCAAATACCACAGCAGTCATCACAGCTAGGATGCCATTGGCTTTTCATGACTGTGTGCTTCTAATTGATCAGTTGTTCTCTTGCATCAAAATCAGTCAAAGTATATGCTTTATTATTACATACAGAAAACTGCATTAAAATAATATCTTGAAGTTGCAAAGTTAGTTACTATAAAGTTAGTAAATACCCAATAAAGGTAAGAATTAAGTCAGTAGCCTTAAATTGTGTCCCCTGTATGGATTTACAGTGACACAGGGCTAACTACATGATCAGAGCACTCTTTCTGTGGGACTAAACTTCCTTTAGCATGTAAAAATAAATATTGTTGTGTGAGAAGTTATTTATTCTTTTTGCCTTCCTTGGTTAAGGGGTGATCTCAGGCCATGTTTTCGGTACTCTATTCACATTCTGCTTTCAATACATTCATCCTTTTTTGAACTTTTCCGTGGTGTTGGTCATGCATCACAAATGCTCATTTATCCCAGTATTTCCGTGGAATGAGGAACTGCTGGTATCTCTGATGTTTAATACAAGAAGTTGAGGCACATATCCGATTAAATCCAACCTTTCCACTGTTTTTCCTTGCCAGGATGAGACACGGCGCTCAGACTATCCACCTATGAATGTGCATGTGTAGCCCATAGTTTCTGGGACAAATAAGAATTTGTCTGTGAGTCCCAATTCACATGTTCATTCACCCTGTTTCCATCCTAGCTGTTTACCAGAGTGCTCTCCCTGCACTTCATCTCATCTAATTCCTGCTCTCTGTAGTAATCCAGTTTAATTTTCTTCACAGCAGCTTGTCTGATCTTGGCATTGTTTTCAAACTGTCGAAGACAAAACAGGAGGTAACCAAGAACATACTGAGGTCTGCAGTGGCAGGACAAAGGTAATGCTTAGATTGGAACTGTTGAGGATCTGCTTGGATACAAGGAAAAATAAATTCACGAAGAGGGTAATTAAGCTTTGGGACAGAGGTCCGCGGAGGTTGTGCACTCTCCAGTTTTTGGAGGTTTTCAAGACCCAGGTGGACAAAACCTTTAGAAACCCGATCTGAATTCTGGGTTTTGGCGTGCAGCCCTGCTTTGAGCAAGAGATTGGACTGGAGACCCACCCAGGTCACTTTCAAACTGAGTGATCCCACGATTCTGTGAGAGCGTTGCTGGAGCTCTGTACTATAGCTCTGTAAGTTGCTACTAAGTATTGGAGAATGTTTGGTATCTTTTGGGGTTTTTGTGGTTTGTTTTGTTGGTTTTTTTTCCCCTCCAGTTCTGGACTTTCCTCCCTGCCTCTGTTTTTTACGGTTTTGCCCTCAAGTTAGGGAGGACAAAAGCTTTTAAAGGAATGAGTTGCCAGAATTTAGTAACCCTAGCAAAGCATCCTGTATTATCCCTGCCATGTGTTTGAAATGAGCTGTTGTGGCTGAAACTTTCAGAAATTAGTAATCATCTGGAGACAGACACCTGGGAGAGAAAATTGTATTCTGATCTATTGTAGTTATGTACAGTAAAGATCAAATTAAAACTGTGATATAATTAGAAGTATGAACAGCTTCATCTCTGATAAAGCTGACTCAGATTCAGCTATGACCTAAATCAATAAGAAATTTCTAGTAAAATGAAAGGGAAAATGTTTTTTAATCATAGGAGTTAAAGACTTGTTCTGCTAAACTTTCCCTGGAAAAATGCTTTGTGCGTGCATATGAATACTTCTATATGGTCCTGGATGTGCAGAAACCTACCTGGAGAGGCATGAGGGGAAGCTTCCTCCCCTAAAAACTTAATGTGTCATTAAGGAAACAAACTTAGTCTTCAAAATAAATATTTAGATATAGATATAAATATTTCAAACCAGATATTATGTTAATTGTGAGGCCTCTGTGCAATAGTGTCAAGGATTTTAACTTAATCTACTAATTTGAAATAAATTTTTATAATAATTATTAAGAAGAAAGCTGGGATGGCATGTTCCTTTATATTTGTAAGAGATTAATTAAACTAGTCATATTGTTACAGAATTAGCTAGCAATTTTCAAAACGCTACGTGAATTGGAAAAACATTGAAAATTATATTTTAAAAATGATGTATTTTGAGCAATTTTGTTTTTTCCAGAATAGTGTTTCTCAGTGTATTAATATTATATGCAATGTAAAATGAATTAATTGAGTTAGGCTCACACATTATCGATTACTATCCATGCTTTGCAACTACTTGTAGCATATACCTTTCTTCATGTTCTCAGCTGTGTTTACATTTTCTCTAGGGCTCGGCATCAGTAGCACTGATATTTTTGTAGTATTTCTGTACTACTCTCATTCAGTAAACCTTCACCTAAATAGTTCAAAACCACTAAGTGATGAAGAAAAAGTTTTATGATATTCTGTGACTGGGATTTGGGTGTTAAATCTGGCTTTGAAATTTTGTTCCATGGTAAGGGAATCTAAACCTGTTGCTAAAGTTTTCATTAGTTTTATAGGGAGAGGATTATTTTGGCAGACTCTGAAAAACTGAGCAGGTGAGTTGGAGAGCAGGGAAGTAACTGAAAGTCTTCAGTGAATAAACATGTAAAATTCCATGTGTCACAAGCAGGGCTGATACTGGGTTGTCCTGGGAGAGAGAATGTCAGGAAAATGGTTGTAAAGCTCACCCCTGGTGGTATGGGTAAAATAACATAATAATGAAAAAAGAATCAAAATCAGGAGAGGATACACAGCCAAAAGTCATTTTAATTGTGTGGCCTGCTCTTTATGCCTTTTGAAAATAAAATAAAATGTGCTTCTTCGTTGTCCTCTCTCTCTAGATCTCAGAGGCTTTTCTTCGTAGTAGCTCTGTATTTAGGCAGCTACCTCATCATTATTCATCTAAGTCATCAAAATTTTAAACAGGACTAAAAACCCTGATGTGTTATAAATAAAATATAGGGAGGAGGACAGTAATAGAATAAGAGTTCATATATTTGAGGGAATACCCACCAGAAAGCCCTCACACCGTATTTGCAATGTTTTCTTATTGTTTACATATTACAAACAAAGAATATAATACAATGTGATCGATAGTCAGAGCTGAAATCTTACAAATGTTGCGTGACAGAATATAAATACTCACTCTTCATTCAGAATTCACACAGTTTGTATTTCCTCCACCGTAGTTGCATCTGTACTGTGGCTTTTCAATAGCTGTAAATTAACTCTGTCATAATTGCTCTCTCTTCTTTTTTCCTTGAATATTTCTATCCTTGCTGTAAATTGTAATTCTGTTACTTCTGGTATTGATATTGTGATATGTCCACTAAGATAGCACAGTGTCTGGGGACTTGTATATATCTCTTTGGAATAATTTTCTCTCACCCTCCCCCACTTTTATGGGTACGGCTGATTTCTCTTGGCTCTGAGCCCAGTTTGGTTTAATTTTTGTTTATTCTGTACAGGATTCCAGACTCTGCTTTGAGATGGGCACTGTATAAATTAATAAATAAATTCAATATATGCTTGCTTTTAGTGGGTTGCTTGGCACATCTGTTTTTCAGAGGTTTCTAAATCTTCATGATCTGCATAAGATATCTTTAGTTACATAGGATTAGTGAGAGTACCATATTTTTAACATGTACAGGGTTTCCCATTAAAAAGTCATCATTTACTAACAGTTACAGTGCTCTGGCATATTGGAGACTGCAGTCTGTCTCAATGGTTGGAATGTAGAATAATGGTTCTATTTAAGACACTACGGGTATCTTAACTATGGTAAATACTTGTGTTTTTAATGATGAAAACTGATGTTTTGTACTCAGAAGGTTTTTAAGGATTCTCTATTTTATAATCTCTGAGTATATAACTATATACGTTGCATCTTGTTGAAAATACTGACATTCCTCCAGTATTGCAAGAGCTTTCACAGGCATAACTGTACAAACCAGTGTTCAACATATCTGTTGTTGCTAGTTGCACTGCTTTGACATAACCAAAAGCCTCCTAATGGAAAACAAGGGGCATTTCCCATAAAAAATTGCCAATTGTCAGGATTATTTATGTCATGGTAACAAAGAACCATTTCGAAAAATACTCAGCAAACATTGTGGCACCCAATTAACTCATAAATAGCTCAGAAATGAGAAGAGACTGCCTCTGAACCCGCCAGCAGTTAGAGAATAATGGCAGAGTTTGGTTCTACAGGAGAGAAGTGAGATTGGGAGACATGCATAGACGTAAAAGTGTTAGGTGTAAAGCTGAGGTCAAAGGAGATATTTGTCAGGAAAGGGAAAAAAAACCTAGCTTTGCTGAGGTGTATGAGTCTCAGGGATACTGAAGACAGCTTCATAAATTGCACTGCTCACAGGGCATCATGTTCTTCCAGTTATCTAAACAGAATGAAGAGGTTTTATTTATGACTTGTGGGTTGTAATTTTTATTGTAATACTTGAAGAGAAGGTGGAAAGAAATGGAGGCTGCAGGGAGAAGGGTGGTATGTTGATCAATGTATACAAAAGGGATAGCGGGTACTAGTTAGTCACTAAGGTAGGGATACCTCAGATATCTCTTTTAGGAGCTCAAAACACAATGGTATGCTATCATTCCATCTTCCAACTATGTATTTTGTAAGGAACCCAATTAGACAGGTGATGAACTTGTGCCACAGACAATGAGGTAGGCAGAGGAATACTTGTGGATCCAGCGAGGATTAAGGTCTGACCCGAGAACTGGGTTTATCAGCACTGTGAAAAGTGAGTGCTTCTAGGCGTTCCCAAAAGTAAACCCTTAGGTACGTAAGGAGCTCTCTGTGAAAGAACCATCGATGGCTATGATGTTGGCAGTCATAGCCCATAAACTATGGATCTGAATTTTGTATCAATGCTTGTCTCCTATCTAAGACTTCTTCTGGATTTAACGTTAAGCCTTTAAACAGCTTCTTGCTGGTTTGGAGAAGTCTTTCCAGATGTGCAGTTACTGGGTAAGAAAATACAGATATGTCAGCAAAATCTATGCATCTGGGTCTTCATAAATATGTTCATCAGCAGTGTTCTGTGGTTTCTGAGAACAAAGTCCTCCGGTGCTCTTGACTTATGGTAGAACAGGTTTATTTGCCCACATGACCCACGCAGTTGGCAACAAATACGTACACGATGTACCTTTCATTATCCCAATTATGTTTACTCTCTAGAAGGTGGGAGTCCTGGGTATCTCCTGTTTGTCTTTGATATAGTTAGACAATGTTATTGCCTCTAATATGGCAAGCCTTAGACAAGGGCTCTCCCCAGGTTTGTTAGAGAGAACTATGAAACGTGAGCTAGATTTGCTTCAGGTACAGATAGCCCTAGTGTGAGGTCCTAAGTTGTACAAAGCCCTCCTGTGATGTCTCGTGGCTGTATCATAGTTAAAGGGAATGCATTAGTGGAAGCAGTGCCACTATTTTGGTGATACCTTTTTATGATATATAGAAAGACGTAAAAAACCCTGAATGTCTGTGTTCATTATCAGTATGTTGCCCTTATATTGAACAGCTAGTGTTTCTGAGACATTATAAATAACACAAAAATGAAGCGTGTGGAAAATAAGTTCCTAAAACATGGACTTATGAAATGCAAAAAAGGGAGAGAAAGAGAGGGGAAGAAGCATGGGTCTGGATACACCAACATGTACTAAAACACAGAAGTGCAGTGCATCTTAAATAAAACATAAACCAACCCCAAACCCCCTTCGTTTGCGGAGGGAATATATATAAACATTTCTTTAAAAAGCTACTTGAAATTTGATATCACCGCTACTGAAAATAAACCAGTACATGGTCACAGAGATGCTCAAAAGTAAGAAACGTGATGATAGAACAGAAGAAAAAGGACAAGAATTAGAGCAGGATTAAAATGGTTCAGGCAGGCAACTCTTTAAGTGACAATGTCTCCCATTTCTTTCCTAAGCACATCCACACTTATTTTCTGAGAAAGCAGGAAGGACATATAGGCAAATTGCCAACCAGATGGTGCAATCGAATATGAAGAATGGCAGTAAAACACAGAATTAAAAAATCCCATCATCTGATTTCCTGATACAACACAGGACAAAATTCACATGGAAATGTTAACTATATACTCATGCCTTCTAGTCACTTTTGTGACTTAGCTTCAGAAAATCTTACACCTTTTCAGTTCTCGTGTGGTAGTCCCTACACCAAAGTAATTTATTTGTGCTCCAATTATGTGTTTCTTCATGGATTTTTCAAAGCTGCCCTACTGTTGCCTAAATATGTTTCTGCTAAGATACAAAATAATTTAACTGTGAGAGAAGGATTAGCTCCATTTTGAGGACTTCTGTAGTTACTGCTCTTATATAGCATGAAAAAAAAGAAAATAGTACTTGCTATCTAGACTTCTACATAATCAATAGAAGGAGAGGCTGTCAGTGGAATTAGCCCAAAGAATTATACTATTTGTCATATGTCATGTAATTTCCAATTTATTACTGAAACTGCATGGTGTGTATGTTTGCATTTTGTCTTTGGAATAATTTTATATTATTTTTTACTTACAATCTCTTTTTATTTCTATCATAATTTGTCTCTTCTGAAAACAAGGCTGAGTGTGTAGTGCATATATTATGCATGTGTAGAAATACACATTCCTACCCTACTCCTCTGACTGATTTTCAGAAAATACATGTAGAGATACATAAAGCTTTCTAGAAGGAATAGTTGTCGTTATTTAATGTAATTTTTGCTTATTAGTAGCATAGTTTTGGTTATGTGATTGGATGTAACAATTTCATATCAATACATAATGAGAACTTGACAAATCTAGTCATAATTGAAGAGAGGAAGCCATATCCTGGCAAAAATGTAGAAGCCAGCCATCTGTCCTGAATATTGTCAGCCTTTTTGTTTTGTATTTTATGTCTATATCTCAATATTCTATAAATATATATATACGGAATATCTAGCCTTTACCTTTATTCTTGTGAATAGCTTCCAAATGGGATTTGACTGCAGCATATGACTGTTACCTCCCTGAGTATTTAAAAGACCTGCCGCCTTCTTTCTCTGCCCAGTCTTAATTGGTCTTTTCATGGTGCTGTTGACAAGCAAATGCTTATGGACTACAAATGAATCTGAAAAAAAGGGAAGATGGTAGTTCATTGAACAATTTTTTTTATTCATTACTAGAGCACTTTGGGTTTTATTATTTCATTATTTGGATTACGGAAGCCATGCTGCCAGGTTTTTTTCTGTCTTGTTGAATTCTGAATCTGTTTATTTCTTCAGTGCTTAAAATCTAGTCTTGATTCTGAGGAACCGAATGTGATCTTCAGTCTTTCCTTCTCAGAAACCCCTTCCAATTGTAAGGATTTTACAGGTGATTTTGACATTGATGAGCACAGAACAAGTTCTGTTGTAGTCAGGTTATATTCTCTGTAACACATGTATTTCCCTCCCAGGTGGTTTTTAGAATATCTGAGATCTTACCTCTAATAGAGCATTAGACAATCAGACAATGCTGCAATTCAGCTGGTAGAACTCTATTACTGATAGAGACATAAGAAGCTGTGGACTAAGTGTCAGGGCTTTTTTGTGAAATTTTCATTGCTTCTGGTGTTTTTGCCTGCTGGTGGGAGAAACTAAAACCCAGAAAAGTGAAATGGAGATTAAACCCCTTGGTGGCAGTTTTCAGTCAGTTTCAGAATTCCTCTAATCTTTTGAGTTAAGTTAAATCAGCCATTGCTAAAGATTTTGTGTATTTGTCTGGAGAGGAGATGGACTTATTTTAGTTACATCAGGGTCCCCATAGGTTTTGTCTTTGTTCATGGTAAGCAGTTTTAGCCCCAGTTTCTCTAGGTAAGAGCAAACTTGACTCTTCGCCAAGCTTTTCTGGGAGACACAAATGCTTTTGAGCTACTGTTTATTTGCTACAGAAAATGCAGAAAGAACTACTTGGCAACTCATCTGTGGACAAATAGAAGAATTTGATGTCATGCTGCATGTGGCAAGGGCAATAATGTCTCAAAAGCCAAGCTGGACAGGTTAAAAATCACATATCTATGGCTTTCTGTCATATGGTGACTTCATCACTGTTGGTTGTTGTCATGATCTGACAATGTATTTTGTTAAATAACTGAAGTTGAGCTGTTCCCAATCCTATTGACTTCAGCTGAATTTGTCAGCTAGTGCCCAGCAGTGGTCAGAAAAATACAAGAAAAAAAAAACCACACACACACACAAAAAAAAAACCCCAACCACAACTGAATTAGGAATTATTAGGAAAGAAATAGCAGAGAAATTGGAAAACATGACTCTGTCTATGTAGCGTCCTGGTACACTCTGCTTCTTCACTGCTGTGAGTAATTGTCATGCTCCCCTTTCAGAGTGGATATGTGAAGAGTGATAAAGGTGATCAGACTTATGGAGCAACTTCCATGTGATAAAAGAAATATTATGATCTTCAGCCAGGAGAAGAATCAACTATCAAAGAATTTGATAGAGATCTACAGGACTGGGAATGACATGAAAAAGGGAAGTGGAAAATGACTGTACCTTCTTCACATGCAAGAACTGAGCATCAAGTGAAACTAATAGGCCAGTTCAAAGCAAGTGAAACTTTTTTTTTTTTTTCACACTGAGACATTAAATAAGTTGTGGAACTCCATGTCAGAGGTCTTTAAGGATGCTGAAAGTTGACATAGATTCAAAAGCAAACCAAAAAAGTTCATGGAAGGAGAATCCATCCAAAGCTGTTAAACAAAAACATGCCAGCTCTGGATCAGAAAATCCTTGAGCCATAAATGAGTGGAAGCTGGGGAAGTATAAATAAAGTAAGTAGCATTTATGTATTTTCTATCATAGCCACTCTTTTTTTGAGATCGGTGTAGCTACTATGATACTTAAAATTAAGCATGTGCTCTGTTCTTTGCTGGTTCAATGCCTTTGTTCATAGCCTATCTGTTTAGCCTGTTATTTCAGGTTCAGGGTCATAGGAAATAAATCACTGTTTAGGAAAGGCAACAAAAGAAAACACAGATTTTCCTTTCCTTTTTCTGGTGGACAGCACTCTGCCTTCAGAGTCAATGCTGTGTTCGCAAGCGTGGTGTTAATGGAGCTTTGCTGGAGCTGTCAGCATTCAGTCGGATAAGACATGACACTGGGATTTTGACCATTTGTGGTCATTAAAGTTCTTGTGTACTTATTATAGGATAGTGGAAATTAGCCCTGGTGTCCTGGTCTAATTCCAATTTATGTGTCTCCTGCAGCTTGACTTGGATAGGTTCCTTTTTCACCCTTCGGTGTGTGCTGCTAGATAACCACTGCAGTTTACTGAAGAACAGCACTTTAAAGACTCCATGTGGTAAGAAGTTCAACAGATTATTTCCTGTCTAACACAACAGATACAGTAAACTGTGTAACAGTGCTCAAACAGAACAGGAATAAGAAGTACATGTGAAAAGTTGAACGTTCTGTAAAACACTGGTCATGATTTGCACTGAAGAAAATTCAGCACGTCTCAGTGAATTTTGATGTAGCCAGCAGAGCTGCATGCATGTATATCCGTGGAGAATCTGGCATGTTACTGAGTGACTCTATGTGACCGATGAGCCCGTGTTCTGAATTTTGCACTGAGATCTTAGTGATGCACAGTTTTTTGGAATACACTATAAAATTTGCTTTAATATAGAAGAAAACATCACATGAGCTGGGATTGTACACTTAGGGTTTTTTCTTCCCTTTGCATCAAAAGGCTTTGTATGCATCAGCAATGTAAGGCAAGTGAGAGAATCATCTGTCTTTGGGGGAATGATTGTCCACATTCTCAGTGAAAGGTCAATGAGTAGTGGGTATTAATTAATCCAGCTGGGCACACAGCATCCCAGGTTTAACAATGTCCAAGCTTTTTATAATGATGATAGATTTTAAGGACCGGCCTTTTAGTAATGGCATCCCATCTGTTTGGTGTTAGACCTTTCAGCGTGTTAGAGGGTTTGTTTAGATTCTTCTTTCTAAAGTTGGTCTGGTTCGAGGGATAGTCCCAGACAGCAGTTATTTCAAAGAAAGAAAAAATGCTTGATGAGAATTTAAGGCCAAAGTCATGACTAAGATATCTTCTAAAATCTTTTAAAGATAGAGCAAACACATTTTCTTTTGAAAGCAAAGAGTCTCCAGTGGAGATACTGTCATTGGGTTGGACCTAGCTGAATGACTGAGTTCTCATAGTGCCCAAGTGTCTTTTTTGCTGATTGGATTGAAGATGGTCCACTGAAGAGTCATGTTCTTGACCCAACACAGCAAGATATAATATGTTTGGCACCACTCTGTAGGCCTACCACACTTTTGGTT
>NW_020799113.1:9695235-9703880 GCF_003259725.1 Athene cunicularia
TCTGTGCCAGAAGGATGCTGTGTTCACATTCTTTTTTGTCTGCATAGGGATTGTGTCTAAAAGAGTTTATTTTTTCTTTTTGCATATTTGCCATTATAAAAAAATTAAAATGTCATTCTTGTGTTTATGAAACGCAGGATGTTCCTGGAATCTTAAAACAGCAAGGCATTTAAGAAGGATTTAGGGCCTCGGTTTATAAAGCCTGGGCACTGGTTGTAAACATTATGGACGTTGCTTATTATTTTTCTAGCTCATATTTTAGAAAAAGTATCTATTTATATTTTATCAGTATTTATACAGGAGTGTCTGCAATTCTAGGCAGAGACTCCGCTGATTTATAACAAGCTCCAAAACTGACCCAGTAAAGGAAGTAAACTCATCCAGAAGAACTGAGCTTGTTTACTGCACCTGCACATTTTCATTAATTAGGGTTTGCTTTTTGTGTAGACAAGTATAAGGTGTGGGAAAGACATTGAATTAGAATGTGATTTTCTAAAAAGCAAACTGAAGAAACAGCAAACATTTTTTATAATTATTTGGTGCTGCCTCTTCTGGGGTTCCTTTAAAAACTTCTGGAATACATTCGTTTCCCTTATCTTTGAAGTTGTGCAACAACTTCTCTTAAGTACAACAGAATCTAAGTCTAATCTGAGCTAGGTTGTTACAGTCACCATATTATCTGATATATTCTTTTTTCATTTGTCCAAGATTTCAAAATATTTTTTTTTAAAAAAGCTTACATCAGCAGCTAAAAAACGTGATGCACCCACTTTCTTACTTTAGAAACTTCATCCGAGCAGATGATGTCTGGTGTAACAACTGTTTGCATTGCCTATTTCTGTGCTTTTTAGTGACTGAGGAATGTTTTACAAAATGAGGTGCAGTAAATAAATAAAAAATCAGCATGCACACAAAGCCCATTATTTCTTAATGACTTCTGCGTTTGTGACTCCCTGGAACTGGTTGGAAAATTGACTCCATTACAATATGTTTAAAACTTGGCATTGCGCACTTGTAAACCTGGATAATTTCTAACAATAAAATCAAAGCACTAGGATGAGCCAAAATGTATTCTTTCTTCAATAAAGTCATAGCTAAAGCATTATTTTCTCCCTATAAAATTCCCCAAATAGTTAAAGTGTTTAGAAACATTCCCTTTATATTTATTTTCCTATAAAGTGTCCATTCTTGTTTTGTCCAGCCCCTATTAAGTTAACCTGAAAAAGGTTGAGTCCCTTTGTTTCAGTGATTTGTGATGTGATGTTGCTGCTCATATTTCACTTAGTGTTGCTTAAATTGCCAATCACGGATCTTGCATTCTATCTGCTGTCAGCTTGGTTTGGATTATCACCTCGGATGTGGGGTTCCCTGATTTCATTCTATGGTGAACGCTTCCATGTTCCATTTTATAAAATCACATTTTTCTAATGAGAATGCAAATGAAAGAAAAGCTGTGTGAAATGGCTATAGATGAGTTGCTTGTCAAAAATGTTTTACTTTAGGGGAAAAAAAAAAGCTGATAGCTCGCTCAACAGGGTAATGCACTGCATGTTCTAGATGGACTCCTCTTTAGAGTTGTGGCACATGGCCAAATATGAAGGCAGCACATCTTCATTGTTGCTGGTTCTCATGCCTAGTGCTTAAACAACTCATGCGGGTTTTGACAGATTTTTTTTTTTTTAATATATTTACATAAACCACTTTATTGCAGTAGCATTTTTTCAATGAAAAATATAAATGTTGAGTTATAAAAAGATTTTTTTTTCTAATTTTTTTTTCTTTTTTTAGAGACCATACATGTTGTTTTCTTAGGAAAACACAGAAATAGTGTTGTGTTGGGGGAACTTTAAAAGTTACTTTATTATAAAATATGAATCAAAACACAATAAAAACACAATAAAAGGAGTCGTTATCTCTTGGAGACTATTTAGGAAGTCAGCTGTGTGCTTTCAGTAGTATGTAGTGTTGAATATGTGCAGAGAGATCATGACTGGGAGATGAAATTATCCCTCCTGAAGAGTACTAGAGATCCCTACAAAAATAACCTTTAATTAGATTTAAATATGATATGTATTCACTTTGCTGACTTTGGCTTTTATTGATTCTTTATAATGGGTTAAAAGTATAGGGTGATATCTCAGATCACCTTAGCTAGGGCTTTATGACTGCCTCAGGTCTCATTGTTAATATTCTTACAGCTATTTACCTCCGTCAGTAATGAACAGGCTAATGGGTCAGCAAATCTGACTGTATACTGATCTCTCGGGATAATTTTCATTCAGTCTTCATCTGAAGCTGACTTTCTCATGTGGCCTAAGTGATCTGAGTGTCTCTGTACATAGAAGAGTTGTCAGACACGTAACAAGGTAATCAGAAAATTAGTTGTGTGCAAATTAAAAAAATGCAGGGTTTATATTAATGAAAGTATTATGTGCACTACAGCATCCCTCAAAAAAACTGTGTGAAGGAAAAGAAACTGTGGCACTGTAATGTTAATGGTTACAGGGCAGATTTTCATCGTAGTCCATCATCTGCAGTTGGAACTAGATTTTAAAACAGCAGAGATATTCTACCTGTGCTCAGATACTGTGTCAAAACACATCCAGGTTCCCAGAGGGCTTCAGCGTTTTGGGTGCTAAGCTTGTGTAGAAATTCAGCTGTAAATGTCACCGTAGGAACAGATGGACATCAAGCACTTTAGTTAATTCTGCTTATACTTTGGTGAACGGAAGACTTTGACATTTTTACCCTAATTATAGGTACTAAGTATCTAAACATTTGACCAGAGAGCTTTTGAAAACCTTGCCTTAAAATATTTCCTGTTCAGGAGTGATTAGCCAATACAGATTTCAATTTAAATTTTAATTAAGGCTTATTTGTTATGTACAGTATTAGCTTGCAACACTTTTTTTAAAAAAAGATGTTATCTTTATAGAATTGACTTATTTGGAAACTTAACATAAGCTTTCAAGCCCACAGAAAATATGGCAATGTGTTTCTGTTTAAAATATGCTTTAAAAAGTAATTCACGGTAAAAACGTTTTTGCGGTACTGCTTTAGAAATAATTTTGGATGTTTTAGATCAGGAACCCCTTAATCCCTAACCCTAAAATCTAGAGATACAAAAATTTATAGAATACCGTTTTAGTGCTGCTCAGTGTTTTAGTCATGCAGTTCCCACATGACCTGATTATCACTCTGAAAACATCTGGGTTGAACAGCGGCCGGAAAAAAATGTATCGGTGCTAATGTATGAAATAGCCCTGGTCCTGCATGTGAATGACACAGGGTGTCTGTTGGCTTCAACAGACATTTTGGATAGGCCGTGTACTTGGAGCATTATAATTTTATCTGTGAATGGCTGTTGAGGTAGTTTTGCTGATCATAATACCTCAAAAAATTTAATTTTTAAGAAGTGTCTGTCCAGTTAGTCTTGAATTTATTGAGATAATGCGTGGGTTTCTTTCAATGCAGTACTGTTCTGTGTGCTTTATGTAGATTGCCCGGCTCTAATTAAATCCACGCAAGGGCTGTGCTTTATGCTGTTATTAAACAGAAGAGTGTTAAAATTGATTTATCGGGCTTTAGAAACAGTTGCTCTGGTGAGGTGGTGTGACCAGGAATCACCTGCTTCTGCAGAAACGGAACATCAATCCAGTCTTTTCCCTAGCAGTTCTGGACTGATTAACAAATAATCCCCGTGTTTCACTATCTCTGGTGCAGAGTGAGACTTCATAGAAGTCAGCTGAAGATTTACAAAGAGGAAAGAAAATTAGGCTAAACACAGATGTGAAAAACCCCAAACCCCTGTCATGTTGGAGGTTACAGGCAAGTGGTGTGAAACGTTTAGATGGTCTCTTGCAGTAAACTGAGTTTGAACTCAAACCCTTCACTGTTCTGATGGCTGGTAATGCTTCAGACTGCATCTCATCATGCATTAGTATAGAATGCTCGCTGCCCAGAGGGGTGGTCTGTTGGTCCGTCACTATGGGCGGGTAAAAAAAAATCAAGGCAAAGGAACAGAGCTATTGTCATATATGAGAGTTCTTCCTTCCTCCCAGGTGGGTTGGGAGGAAGGGGAGGAGGAAATGAGCAGACACACTGTCGTTAAGCGCTCATTGCTAATCCAAATACAAAACAATCTGGTCAGACTGGAGTAGCTGGTGTCTTGCTACTGGCAGCTTATTTCTGTTCTCTCTGGCATCCTCCCCGTGAGAAGAAGAGAGCGCATGGGATAGCAGACAGTAGAATGAGAAGATGACTAAGGAGAGGATAGAAACCGTCATGGTTTCTCAGTCACATTTTCACATGGATTTGAACATGGATTTGACACAGTGACTTAAAGTTTTGGTATCTGTTACTTGTGGTGATTAGCACTTGTGTGTCTAATGTTGATCAACTAGTTTGCAGTAGAGAAAATGAAAAGCAAAACTGAAAGAGAATGGAAGAGAGAAATGTGTGGGGAGAGCTGAAGAGAAATGAATGAAGAAAAGAGAGATATGGAAAAATGGAGGGAAGCTGGAGAGAAAAAAAAATGGAGAAAAGGAAGAGCAAACTAGAGAGACAGCAATGAAAAAGAGAATCACAGCAACAAAAGCCAGATTTTAATTACTTTAAAAGCACCAGTATATCTTTCTCTTGAAAGCAAGGACATCTCTTGGTTGGTATGCAAGGTACATAAAACTCAGCAGAGATTTTTTTAGAGGAGAACATGTGGCTGCTAAGTTTATAGGAGACAAAAGTGGAGAAAGATAACCACCAATAATACAGTAGCCAAAAGTGTTCCTAGTTAAACTAAAAGTAGAATTGAGTTCTGATGGAAATGCTGGGATAACCTGTCCTGAGCCTTAGGATGTTCAGCTTAGGGTTTGATCCCAACCTCATTCTAGTGTGTGAAAAGATTGATGCTGAAGGTCTGTCAGGAAAACAATCACTCCCTTTCTTTTCCTTACATCTTCCTACCAGCCATCCAAAAGCCTCTATTAGAATCGTTTTTTTCCTGACTCTCTAATTTTTCTGTCCAAAGATGCTAGATGTATTCTGCACCTTGTGCCTGACTTGAAGGATGCTCTTTGTGCCATGTATTGACGAACAAGGTATGTGTGAATCCACAGGACTAAAAGCATGAGAGCAAAAATACAGGGAAATAATCCTGGTTTATCTGCAATTCCATAGTTACTATGTGAGAGACTAAGCTCCCAAAGGAAGCTTCATTTTTACGTAAAGAGAAAGAGGAGATATTCTCTTCTAGTTAAAATGATTATAGCTAGAGTGTTGAAAAAAACACCAAACATTTTGAGTCTTGATAATATGCGAATCAGCAACACTGAGAGAAGTGTCTGCGAGATGATTTGAGTTTCAAGGACATAAATGTACTTCATTGCTCTGATTTAGTCACCGTTGGTCATTCAGGATGTAAGTGGGAACTGATCTCATTTAGGAACTCATTGAGAGGAGATGAGTCTGAGGACTTGATTCTATCTTATCTCGACACACCACAGTTAATAAAGGAAGGCAATTATTATGTTTTCTGGGATGTACCCTCATCTGAGGCATTGTTAATAAACGTTAAAGGGCTAGTTCTTCAAAGATATTTAAACACCTAGCTCCCATTGATTTCAATAAAATAAGGCATCTATGTGCCTTTAAAAATCTGACCTTAAGTGTCATCAGGAAAAAGTGAAGCAAAAGATAAGCAGTTTCTAAAAGAATAACAAGGGACTACAGGCACATGATTCTGGTGTGCTCCTGGTTATTACATTTTATGTGTATTGGATGTCTGCACATTATAAACCAAATAAAGATACAAACAAATGATCCCCGCCTATACCACATAAAGCATCAAATTGCTATCACTTCTCTAGTCATCTTTCAGACTTCTTTTACAAAGCATCGTGTATGGATTGAGATAAAAAGCAAGAAAACAACAAACCCAACCATACCCCCTCTGCTCCCTTCAGCCTCTCTGACATAGCCCCCCTCCCAGCACCACGCTTGCTCCTTCTTTTCCCTTTCCCAGTGTACTTTGTGAGCTGGAGGGGTTTGTTCACCCTGCTCTGTATGACAAGTGAAACAGTTGGTCACATCCCTAATTACAGACGCTTTTGTTACACAAACATATTCTTTCAGTTAGAGGAAAATACCTTGTTCCCAAGATTAGCCTTATCGAGAAGTTACAGTATGTATGACAAAGTCCCAATGTGATAAAAACAGAGATAGACAGGCAGTGGCATACAAATGTTAACTTTTTTCTTTTCATTTTTGAGGAAAAATCGTGAACTAGAAAATATCATGTTGGTTTGTCACTATCTTGTCAGGTTTGTTGCATTTTAATACAAAACAGAAAGTGAGAGGGGAGGAGGTTGCCTTGCTGTTTATGTTTCTTTCATGGTTAAGCCAACTATGCAGCTTACTTATTTCTTGATAAATATAGCTCAGCCACTTCTCTTTGGGATAAAGTAAATGAAAACAAACCCTCCACAGCTAACAATAATTCCCAAAGAAGAGATTTTCAAATTTAGAGGCTAAACTAAAATTTAAAATGATTTTCCTATATTTCCGTCCTAGATTCCCTGTCTTACTCTCAGTGCATTTGTCCTTTTAAAGGAACCAATATGTTTGTATAACTGATGTGAAACAAGCTTGACTCCAAAAAGATTTAACTTAATATCTGGCTAAGCATTCAGAGGGTAGTCCATCTGTAGAATGTACATTAAGGACCCCAGCTGGAGCGCAGCTAGTCATGTATGATATCAGGCACACAAATGTGACGTGATGCCCATATACTCTTGAGCATAATTCAAAGTGCCATGAAGCTCTATGGGTAGAGAAGCTATAAACACAGTTGTCACAAATGAGAAAGACTACAGGATTATATTCAGACTGAAGAACGAAGAAACATTAGAACCAGCCATCACGTCTTAATGAAATTGTTAATTAGGATATTACGGAATTCATAGCTAAAGATAATATCTGTTCAGTAACCTTGCAGCCCACTTTTAGTTAACTATTTCTTCACCAAAATCTAAGGCAGACTCAAAAGTGGTGCAGTCAGCCCTTTGTAAATATACAAATACAATCAAAATGACATTACTTTTTTTTCCCTCATGGATTTTTTTTTTATCATTTTTTCTTTCTAAACAGACCAGCACAGAACATGTGATTATCTACTGCTTATAGGAACAAGTACACATTTAATCTACATAATCATCAGTCTTTCTTTATGTAAAAATGATTAGTAAATAGGGTTTTTAAGGAACTGTTTAGATTAGGCATTGGCATCATAGATTAACTTACTTCTAAAACACTTGATTTTATCACTCTGCCTAATGATTTGTCTCATGATTTATTGGCTAATATGATGAATCGTGTTAGATTTATTGTTTATCCTATAAATAGTGCAACAAATCATTAAACAGTGATAAAACCCAGCAGTTTCACAAGAAAGTCTACCTATGTTGTCTTCATGTACAATGTACTTGTGTTGTACAATAATTTGATGGTTCTGTTTTATGGTATCAGGTGAATAGGCATCTCTGTTTAAATTAAATGGTTTTACAAAATAATAGTGAAGTCGTAATCTTATATTCCAGCTATATTTATTTTATACAGAAAAATAAAGCCTAATGTCTGATGCATGGTAAATCTGTGAATTTATTCACAATAATAAATGCAATATTCTTTCTTAGAAACACCTTAAAAATAATGGCAGTTTTTCATATTTTAGCGTGTCAGCTATGTTTTTCTCGCTATGGTTTCATGCTGCAGTTGACAAAAATGTTGCTTCTATCTTTGTAATTTGGGAGATCTGAGCCCATCTCATTTACTGGCTTAGCTGAAAGGTTAGTATGGGGTATTGGTGAACTGAATATATGAAATCTGGCATTCAGATAATGGGAGTGGTCTTTTTTTTCTTTTTTTTTTTTTTTTTTTAGACATAATGGCTTCTCTTTTTGCAGACATAGCTAAATCTGCCTGTATACATTAGGGATGAAAGGGCAGAAAATAGAAGTAATATTCTTGAAAATTCCCTGAGGTCATCAGTGGGTTAGGATAGACACGATCATGATGATTTTATATTCTGCAGAAGTAGATTTGCAGTATTGTAAATTGAATTATTTGGACTGGAATGGTCAGTGCTGACTGGCACATTTACCTTCTTTTGATCTCAAGGTGTTGCCACACCCTGTTGTCCCTCACCTGTTGCAGCAATGCTTATCGTGCATTCATGAGATCCGCTGTTTCATTCACAGTACCCCCAGCAATACCTGTTAATGTAGCACATGCTCAGGACAGCTGATCGGCACTTTCAACATCCAGGATATTTTGGAAACACCAGTCTGTCATTGTACATCCTCAGATGGAAAGTACTGGTGTGCTATAGCTACACAAGAGTAGTGGACTTTGCATAGCACATGTAGCATCTGTAACATTTGTTCTGCACAAGCGCAGGGCTGTGACAAAAGAGGTGGCAGAGAAAAACAGTACCTGGGACCAGAGTGCTGCTGCTGGTTGACCCCGATACTCCTATTGCCCTGGATAAAGAGGGTCAGTGGGAATGGGACAAGGACCATAGGCCATGTCCTACCTGGGCAGCTGTGTGGTGCCTGAGGCTGTACTTTATTACACTTTTTTTTTTTTTTTTT
>NW_020799113.1:9703930-9708003 GCF_003259725.1 Athene cunicularia
TCTCTCTCTCTCTCTCTCTCTCTCTCTCTCTCTCTCTCTCTCTCTCTCTCTCTCTCTCTCTCTCTCTCTCTCTCTCTCTCTCTCTCTCTCTCTCTCTCTCTCTCTCTCTCTCTCTCTCTCTCTCTCTCTCTCTCTCTCTCTCTCTCTCTCTCTCTCTCTCTCTCTCTCTCTCTCTCTCTCTCTCTCTCTCTCTCTCTCTCTCTCTCTCTCTCTCTCTCTCTCTCTCTCTCTCTCTCTCTCTCTCTCTCTCTCTCTCTCTCTCTCTCTCTCTCTCTCTCTCTCTCTCTCTCTCTCTCTCTCTCTCTCTCTCTCTCTCTCTCTCTCTCTCTCTCTCTCTCTCTCTCTCTCTCTCTCTCTCTCTCTCTCTCTCTCTCTCTCTCTCTCTCTCTCTCTCTCTCTCTCTCTCTCTCTCTCTCTCTCTCTCTCTCTCTCTCTCTCTCTCTCTCTCTCTCTCTCTCTCTCTCTCTCTCTCTCTCTCTCTCTCTCTCTCTCTCTCTCTCTCTCTCTCTCTCTCTCTCTCTCTCTCTCTCTCTCTCTCTCTCTCTCTCTCTCTCTCTCTCTCTCTCTCTCTCTCTCTCTCTCTCTCTCTCTCTCTCTCTCTCTCTCTCTCTCTCTCTCTCTCTCTCTCTCTCTCTCTCTCTCTCTCTCTCTCTCTCTCTCTCTCTCTCTCTCTCTCTCTCTCTCTCTCTCTCTCTCTCTCTCTCTCTCTCTCTCTCTCTCTCTCTCTCTCTCTCTCTCTCTCTCTCTCTCTCTCTCTCTCTCTCTCTCTCTCTCTCTCTCTCTCTCTCTCTCTCTCTCTCTCTCTCTCTCTCTCTCTCTCTCTCTCTCTCTCTCTCTCTCTCTCTCTCTCTCTCTCTCTCTCTCTCTCTCTCTCTCTCTCTCTCTCTCTCTCTCTCTCTCTCTCTCTCTCTCTCTCTCTCTCTCTCTCTCTCTCTCTCTCTCTCTCTCTCTCTCTCTCTCTCTCTCTCTCTCTCTCTCTCTCTCTCTCTCTCTCTCTCTCTCTCTCTCTCTCTCTTTCTCTCTCTCTTTCTCTCTCTCTTTCTCTCTCTCTTTCTCTCTCTCTTTCTCTCTCTCTTTCTTTCCTCTTTTTACTTAATTTAGAAGTGAGAGGTCTCTAACAGCTACCTGTCAATTTGAAGTTTGGTGTTCATAATTTGAAGGATGAGTGCCTGTTGTTTGCATCCCACATGATCACAGCCTTTGTTTGGCAACAGTGATTGTCAGTAGACTGCCGTTATTACGTCTTTGCTCTTACCCCCATTCAATAGACAGCCAAAATGCCAAAAAGCAGAACAAGCTGCATCTTCAAGAAATAAAAGCACACAGGGAGGAAGGGTAGCCAGCAATACGCACTCTAAACCAGACAGATCAAATTAATTCTGTGGAGAGGACTGGGTTATATAAACACATTACATACACCAGATATCAGCGTAGGACATTATTCTCCCTTATTCACAAGCGATTCTGCTAGTGTCAATAAGAAGTTTACAGAAAGATGTAAAGTGTCATCATCAAGTAGTAACTAATATTTTAGTTAGCACCATTATGATTTCATATACAGCATTACCTGATGGGAAAAAAACCCATTAACTTTAAAACCACAGTTGTGCGATCTGTATTTCTCCTTGTTTGTTGTCCTTTCAACTTCTCTATCAGCTTTTAACATCAATCAACAAATTAATCCTTTTCCAGATGAATAATGACTGGCATATGTCTGGAGAACAAGTAGCATAGCAAAGCTGATCCTGTGGCACCTCTTGTTACCTAGGGCACAGATCTCGGATATTCAGGGGAAATGTCTAGAACAGGTAAATTAAAATGACACTACAATTAACCAAAGTGTTCCTAGCTCTTTATATCAGTTATGTCCTAGTGCAGGATCTCAAGATTTCTAATATTCACCCACTACGCACTGAGGCCCTTCCAGAGCCTCCCCTAGCTGCACACGCAGCAGCTCTGTATGTTAGGTCTGTAATTCAGAAAGATGATCCCCTTTTTCTGTACAGCCAAAATTATGGACTTGCCATCTCAGTGAAGATAATAAGAACTGACTGGCCTAAATTAGACTCGTATTCTTAGTGCTTTTTTGGCAACGTTGTTCCTGTCCCTCAGAAACAGCCCACATTCCATTCCTTCTTACTCAACATCAGCATCAGGGTAGATGTGTCCCACATGCAGTGGCTTCCCAAACATCTAGAGCAATGCAATGATGAACACTGCTGATAACAACCGCTGTCTGGAAACTGTCTCCCCAACAGTTCCCCTGCCCTCATCCCACAGTAGGTGGCTGGATGCATCCCTGTTTCTTCCTGCAGATGGAAGCTTTTGCTTGCATGTGAACCCCGCTCCTTGTGCAGCTTGGCTGAAAGCATTTCTTGGAAATTAAATAAGCCTGTTTTCCTACATCAAGCTGGAAAATACCATTGCAACATGGCATCGCTGAGGTTCCTGGAGGAGCTTATTCCAGTAGGTCGCTAGAAGTCCTCATCTGTACACAACAGCCTCCTGTTGGCCACCAGCATTACAGCCATAGCTATACGTCTCCATCCTCTCTAAACCTTCCAAACACAGCTCCCTACCTGAGTCAGGTTCTAGTAGAAGTTTTTGTGGTCCATAAAGACAAGGCTGAAAAACTGCCTCCTGAAGCTTTGTTTAGACTATAAACCAACTTTGTAATGCTCTGGATGGTCACCAGAGGACTTTTAGTCAGGAATGCAGCCTGCCCAGTCCCACCATTCCTCCACCTAATAACCAGAGTGTTACTTTTATTACGTTCACACTTGGTCTAAGCTCTCTTTTATTCTTCTTTTCTCTCTGTAAAAGTAGAAATAGTTATTTAATAAATATCCATGTGGGTTCTATCTTTAAGGATGACATGCATTTATTGTGGCTTATGCTATATTATTCTTGCTTAACTTTGAGCTTTTGATTTAGCATTCTAGTTTAGCAGTGGTATTCCACAGGGAATATTGTTGGTTTCCAAATCTTTTGTCAGAGTAATTGAGCATAACATCTTTGCAGGTTTGTGTTTCAAAAGATGCATTATTTTTTCTTGTCCATTTGTTCTATCCAAGCTATTCAAAACTTCTAGCTTTACAGATCCTTTTGAAAGAATTTGAATTTTAGGGCTGATAATTTCTGTTTCTGCTGAATTTGCAACTCTGCATGTGATGATTAATATACTTCTCTCCATAAATAAGAAAATATGATATCTGTGAATTAGTAACAAAACAGAAGAATTTCATTAAATTCCATCCTTTTAATTCGTTATAAATTAAACATCATCCATGTCTGGCTGGCTGAAGAGTGAATGTCACATATAAGATATCTCCCTTAAATATTTTCTTGAAAGTAATCTATATGATTTACAACATATTGCAATTAACATTGACCTTTTGTCTGCTTCAAAAGAATGTGAGAAACAGTTTTTCTGACATCAAAGAGATTTTCTAAATTTCCAAAAATATTCCTGATGAAAGTTGTTCTGACTGAGAAAAATATGTCACCTTCATTTAAAAGTTAGAGCACACTTGATAGATTGTCTGCCTCTTTCCTAACCTTAGTTCATGCACAAAGTGGATATAAAAAGACACTTTCAAATAATCACCTTTTAGAAAACGCTGATCCTTAGAAGTCAAAATTAAGAATCCCGTATTTATCTTTTAAAATCAACTGACGATTTATTTGAGATCTGGAGTCTGCTATTCACTCTCCCATTTCTTTGCAGCCACTTAATTGCCAACATACAGCTGCAGTTGAGTTTTCAACAATTTTAGTCCCCCTTTTCATTCAAAATGAAAAACAGTGTATAAAATTCAGTTTTCACAAATCCCTATACTCAAGTTTCTTTTACAGATTATTAATATCAATATATTTTAGACCTAAGGACAGTTTGCCAAATATTTGCTATAAATATAGCTCCCAGTATTCACTCTTCACACTGAATGTAGAATGACATTTTTCTGATCCCAATGCCATTATAGATGACTTTGTAAAGTTTTCAAAATTACCATGTAAAATCTTATGGTAAAGGGTTTATTTCTTAATTTCATATATATATATATATATATATA
>NW_020799113.1:9708053-9728053 GCF_003259725.1 Athene cunicularia
ATATATATATATATATATATATATATATATATATATATATATATTACCAACAGCTACCTATGAAAATGTTTGGGAAAAACAGGTAAAGAGTCTGCAAATAAAATCAAATTGTTTAACATAGTAAGATGTAAAGTCCTGCTCCTCTATTTGCTTACTTTTTGCTGTTCACTACTTCAGTCCCTCTCTAAGGTTTGGGAAGACTGCTCTGGCCACTGAGTCCTGCCAGTACATGATGTGTTCAGGCGGTGTACCTCTGGGCACTTGGCTGGAGCAGGCTCTCTTTGTTGCAGCCCTGACTTTGATGGCAAAGTATTAACTGTTCAGCTGAGGGAGGGGAGGAGAGATCAGAGCACGAGCTAGGCCAGCTGCCAGCCACACTAAAATTACTTCTGTAACCACTCCAATATGTGTACCAGAATTTAGGGACTCCGATATATTCAGACAGAACAGTTTTACAAAAAGGGTAGTTGAAATACGGTCTGGAACAAACTGCCGAAGTCAGCAGTAGAAGCAAATAGTGTAAATCAGTTCAAGGAGGAGTTTTTGAAGAAGGCAGGGGGAAGAGCATAGAGCTACTAGCTAGAAGTTCACGTTTCAGATGATGAAACACAGATTGATTTGTATTTCCTGAGGTTATGAGGGCAGGTCTTCATGGCCCATATCATCCTTTTTGGGCTATTAAATGTTCGTTTGTACTTTTGTGCTGCGTTTCATTCTCTTTCAGTTTAGAGTGATGCTTTTTTTCCCCCAAATCTCTTGCTTGTACAGTCTCTAGATAACATCTTGCAGAGTGGAATGTATACCACAGACTCTGTTTCCTTAGCATCTCAGTGAACTTCACCAAAGTCAGCATCATCATTTAGTTACAGTGAAACAAAGTACACTTTTCAGTTTATAGGCAGAGAAATGTGTGTGCACTGGTGGGTGTTTCCTGGGAAGAACCTCCAGACTATGATGCAATATTAATGTCTTCACTGTAATGGTAAAGAATTCTTAATTATGAAACCAAAAATAGAAGTGTTTTAGCTGTTTCAGGGTGCCACTAATCTCAGCACTGTCATGCTGATGTGATGAAAGGTGTACGCTGCAGGAGGGGACAGAACAGAAATCTGAGGGGGAACAAATTGGGAACAAATCCACTTTACTACTTTCCAGTGATAAACCTGTATTTTTACATTGTAGCCAGTGCCATGTTCTTGTTGAGAAGAGAAATCCTGCCATGAAGCCTTTTCTTTTTTTTTTTTTTTTAATTTTTTATTTCAGTAAGTCTGTAAACATAATTGTGCATGTAACAGAGTCCCTTTACCTTCTCCTACATTTGTGACCCAATTCCATTGCTGCCATACTGGAGTCACAAGCTAACTCTCCTGTGCCTACAGGACTCCTTCTTTTAGAAGTTCTGGGAGAACGGCAGTGGGCCTGATTCTGCAAGGTGTCATGCTCCATAAACTTCATGTCATGTCAGCATAAGCTGACGTTTTTCCACAGCATGCTGGATTAGGCTTTGCCTTGAATTTTACCTAGACTTTTTTTGAAAAATAGATAAGCATCTTAAATGATATAGATTGCCACTGCTAATACTACATGAGGGAAGTGGTTTGTATTTTATTTAAATCTTCAGTCTGTAAGTCATGTATTGTGCTAGGTAATTTGTTTATGTAATGTTTTCAGTAGACAAATTTCAAATGTACAAGTTTCCCCTTTTCTTTAATTATCTTTTATTGCAGCTCTGATAACCAATACACAAATGTCTTTTGTTTATTTTGATGGAAGTAAGAACCCAAAATACAGGTTGTTACTGAGATTCCCTGTGCCTTGTGTTTCTTGCTTAAAGTTACATTTATTTTCCCTGAGATTTCTGTATTTTCAATACCTTCTGCCTCAGCCTAACGTTAAAAAAATGCTCTTTGTTCATTCATTACCGTACCTATCAGTGTGGTAAAATACTTCTTAATGCTTCCCACTTTTTTCCTGCATGCGCAACGCTGTTGGAAATCAGAAGTGCAGTTCCATAACAAAGAAAAATAATAAGAAAATTAACTGTACGTTGTAAATGACCAGAAAGGTTTGGATCTTTCTTCACAGAAATTCATAACCTGTGCCAGCACAAGCTCTGTTCCCTGCTTCTCAGCAGTAGATGTGCTGGTATTGTGTTTAAAGCCCAACAGAGCAGTAGCAACAAGACAGAGCTGGCCTTACGGGAACATAGCAGCCAGATGATTGGATCCCATTTCCCACAGGTTTCTAACTCTGCAACTGAAAATGTCTTGTAACTCTATTAGGAAAGACCTATGGTGATCAATAGAAGCAACAAGGCCACACAAGTATGTCTCAGAGCACAATGAAAATTGCACATCCCATGGTACTCAGGGGACTTAATATTTTCAGTGATTTTCTCACCCCATCCCTTGCCCTTGTTTATGGAACCATTCTTCTGTCTCATGCAGCATTATTGTGAAATGCAACTGGACTTGTTCATTATCATAGTTTACTCAAAAAATCAGTTCTGTACATGTCCTAAGGTTTTAGGTAATACAGATTTCATTTTGAAAAAAACAAAACAAAACAAAACAAAACAAAACAAACCACACCACACCTTTTCTTAGTTTTGTAAAGATTGGTTTATATTTTGAAGTGACATTCTGCAACTTCAAAGAGAGGATGTCTGCACTGGTGAGACAAGAGGGCAGCAATCCCTTGCCCATCTCTCTTGCCTGAGTCAAGAGGGCCAAGGCCAGGGGGAGGGGTATGGTTTTGCTGGAGGTGACTGGTGGTGGACCCACAGTCAGGGCCACGAGCCAAGAGATCACTTCCCAAGACATTCTGACCTGTGTGGATCTGAGGCGACAGTGGAAACGACATTGGTATTTATCTGCAAACACCTGACCAGAGCAGCAGTTTTGTGGCTTCGTTTAATATGGTCTCCCTCTCTCTCTGATATTGGAGAGAGAACTGGATCCTCATTGTGGGTGAAAGAAGGGGAAATGATCCATGCTATTTATTAATGCCTTTTGTACAGCTGTTTATTTTCTATAGAGTTTATTTCCCAGTTATTCCAGGGCTGGACTCTCCCTAATAACTGAATAGGATAGAAATTCAAATACGATGTCATGAGAAAGTATCTGGCATTCCCCACCTCTGAATTTTTCTATGAAATGAATATGATGGCGTCCTAAGAATGAGGTGAAAAGTCCTCTGAGGTGTTCTGGGAGGCTGAAGAGACTGTTTTGCTAGACAGAAATGATCACAGAAGTCATGGCAAAGTGCAGCACGACAGTAATTACTATGGGATTCCCAGGTAAATTCATAAAGTTGTATCCCACTGAAAACGTGTCTTTCAAATATCCTATTTCTTCTCTGTATGACTGGGGCGATTAGTAAGGGGGATGGAAATATTCAATTAGATTAGGAAAACTATTTAAAAATTTGAATGATTATCTGGAATTTCAATTAATTATGGATCAGAAAAAAGCTGTGATGATCTTTCAGAACTGCTTTTCTTCATTTTTTTGGTGATTCTAACCATCTGTGAATAGCTAGCAACAAAGGATTTGATCCCACAGAAATAAGTTCTGAAGTAGTCTCATGGAAATTAGTTTTGCTTAGATGGACTTTTTTTTCAACAGCTTTCAGAACTGAATCTTATTTTAGTGACAACTAAGAGACTGCTTGTTCTATTACATAATTATTTTTAGTTTGCTCTTAATGCACCTGCTACAATACATTGTTGAAAACTTTTTTTTTTTTCTTTTTTAATGTGAGAAAAACAAAACACTTTCTCTGAGGTGTACAGGGAGTCTTTTATAGACAGTGTATTTAGCTCAGAGCACATGAAAAAATGACTACTTGACTAGGTTAGCTTTGGGTACCCTCAGGCTCTATGAGATTAGTTTTAGATTCATATGCTATGGTCACTCATTGACCAAGCTGTTTCAACCCTTATACATATCCAGCAAAGGATCATTTCCCTCAGGCATGGTTTCCTTTCAACCATATTTAGCAAAACCATTAAACACACTTGGGGCTTGCACTGAGGGGAGAAACAACTTTATATGTACACAATTCAAAACGATTTTATTCTCCAGGAAGAAGAAAAAACTTGGTTAAGTGTTATGTCTCGGGTTGTCTGGACTTAAGTTTGGTACCCCCTAAAAGCTTTCTTTATAACTTTCCCTGCAATTAAATTACTTTTGCATTATTCCTCATATTTTTTGCCAATATTTTTAATGTTGATGCAAAGATGCTTTATTCCTAAGCAAATGGAAAAATTAAGTAATTTGTATTTTTATTTCCAAGAGTGTTTGACAGTTGATACAGTAGTGGGATGGGAAGCAAATGATACACAGATTACTTTTTTATCTTTTTATTAGCCTTTACCTTAGCAGCCAAATTTTATTTTTCAACAAGTCCTCAAACCACAAGGTTTTCAGCTTTGATGTTTTTGAAATAGAGTTCTTAACACACACACGTGTGCATATCGCACCCCGTATTTTAGAGCAGATGAGAATGCACAATAGCGGATGAAGAGTCTCTGCAGAGAAAGCGTGCAAAGCAGAGTGGCTGAATGCCTCCGACTATGGCATTTAGCCGTGCCAGGTTTCTGATCCCCCCACTTAGCTTCCTTCATTTGCAAAGTCATATTGGCTCCAGTTCAGCTGAATTCAACACAGGAAGAATAACTGTTCACACACGAAGACTATTTGTAGGACTTGTTACTGGACCCTAAATTTGGAATTGGGAAGTGTTCCCAGATGGCCTATAAAGTGAGTATTTTTGGTTCTTATCTGAGAAAGATTCACATTAAATTCAATGAGTTCTCTTTATTAAACATATCTTGGCCCATGGATTATAGAAAATACTCTTCCCTTGAACAGTGTAGCTTTGAATAGAGTAGAAGTGCATGTAAGAAGGAGGTGTTGTTTTTTTTTGTGCTGTCTGTGGGTGTGTTTCCCTGTGCACAGACTTATTGTTTGTGGGAGAACAGGGGGAATTCTTTTTCCTCATACAGATATCTATTTTGGGTGGGTGTCCAAAGAATTATCTCCCAAATTATCTGAGAAGTAAATGATGCTCTCCCTTCAAGATCTATCTTAATTCAAATGCCATGTCTGACAGGTTCCACTTAGGAGTTCAGACTCACCACTGCACTTTGACTACTCAGACCAGAAATCTCTGGTGACACTCCCTCTGCTTACCCTGGCTGGCTTTTACTTGAACTCTCTTAGATCTCTTTACACATGAAAGCATGTGTACATATTCACTCCATCCCCTGCTTCTTTCTCTGTGTGGAGATCACCTGAACTGCTTGAAACTTTTGATTTAATTTTTATCTATTTTCTGATAGCAGTGGAATTCCTTAGATTTATATTAAAGATGCCATGATATATCTATAAGCTCTTCTATAATCAGATTTGGAATTTTTACAGGTGTCTTTCTTCAGATAGTATCAATGACATTCACATAGAATGGTTTTTCTGTAATCATATAGCTTTGGTTATTGCAGGTATTTATGGTCTTGTGCATTAAGATGTAAACATGAGGGTAAGACAGACTTTCTTCCTTGAGGTGGAACCAAAATGGATAGATATCTGAGCAGTTATTTAGTTTTGCAGTTTTTCCCTTTTCACAACTGTCTTGATCTTGTTCAGCACAACTGCTAAAATTCAGAATGAAAGGTAATTTGCAGATCTAATTTTTATTAAGTCGTATTTAAAATGCCCCTAACCTTTGATACTCCACTTAAGTTGACTAGAATTTTAATTTGGTCTTTTCTGTCTCCCTGAGAACTTTGAATGGAGGAGTCCTGCTCGAGAAGCTCTTGAAACAGCCTTAGAACTGTACAACTCAGGAATAATGCTAGTTTTTCAATCTCCTATTTCTGATTGTTTCCTATCTTATTAAATTAGGCTTCAAAACATCAGACTACTCTTTTTTAACTTCCTATCTTGCTTCATGTAATGCCATTCTGGATCAAACAGAGACTGAACCAAATTTTGGGAAATGCTCATTAATTTGGGGATGTTTCCCTTTCTCATAGTGTCAGAGTAACCAAGTTGCTCCTTTGTCAAGGCTTGTTGAGCAATTGCCTAAGATCAGAGTCTCTCTGTTAATATAACTAACTACAGTGCAGTTTTAAGGTCTCTAATTTTAGTCTTCTATTATTCCTCTTTTCAATTGTGCATCTTGTCATCTTCAGCTATTAGAAATTCTAAATTTTACACTGAAAATGCTAAACTATCTCTTCTAGTAATTTTTCATTGTATGTAAAAGTCATGAGACGTTGTAGCATGAAAAGTACTGTATGTGTTTTATTGTATTGTTTACTTCTTGTCTGTTAGGTAGCAGCAGCACTTACTTGCTGTTGATTTTCCAGCAGTGAAGATTAGAAACAGGTGAAACAATTAGTGGTTTACATGAAAATTAATACAATTCATGTCTGTTGGGTCATGCAGAATATTTTTAACCATATTTTCAGTTACTGGCAGTTTATATTATCTCTGAAAAGCCCTTATATCTTCTGAAAACAATAAATGTTTTCGAGACTTTAAGAAGAAAACTCAAAGAGAAGGTAATGGCCTAAAACCTCCATACATGTGCACCTGAAATAAGTAACTTAAGACATTTTAAGGTTTGAATTTCTTAAGATGACAAAGCTTAGTTCTGCTTAGTAATGTGATCTCCCAGTGACAGCACCTTTGCCCTCATGCCATGGTACTGATTTTGTATCTTCCAAAGGCAGATCCTGATGTATGGGTTTTTTTTAATCAGGTATGATATCACTGCTGACAGAAACTTCCTGACAATCCTTATGCTTTCAGTTTGTAAACTGGTGAAGTTTCCACACTGTACAATTATAAAACCCTCTTTTGTGTAGATCACTACTTCTATGTAGGAATAGGTTCCTAGTTTCCTCCAGACCATCCGTAGTCAACAGAGCTCTGCAGAGAGTACCTTGGAGCACCTACTTTTGGTTCCTGTTCTGAATCACCTGGAAGAGGATCCCTCTCTCCGGTCACTCTAGTCTAGAATGCAGCTAAGTGAAGTGCCCAAAATTGAGCTGTGCGATTGCTTTGTTCGTGTTTCGTGGCAGTTGACTTCAAAACTGTTGTTTAGTGAACCTCCCTAGGAAAAATACTGACCAAATCTTGTTTGAGACTTAACGTGGAGATATTTTATGAATGTCTGAGTTGAATAGACTTCAGGCAGAATTTTTTTCCCCATGTGTTTGTGTTAAACAGGAATTTGAATTCAGTCACATCTACTTCCCAACAGTTTGGCTTCTGGAAATTAGCAAAAGAAATAATCCCATGTTATGGGATAGATTTTTAATGTTCCCTGCAATTAAAGTAGTTCTGTGTTACATTTAGGCAAAAACTATGCTTTGGCAGTGTGGTGAAACATTAGAGAATTCTCCTGAAATTAGTTACAGAAATTGAATGACAGGACAAATTAGAAAGAGACAGGAGGGGGTGAAATATTTTATTTTAAATATACTCCATAAAGACAAACATGCAGTAAATTAGCAAATGTGCTTTCACAGTTATTCATGGAAACATTTTTTGAAAAAAAACATGGGGCTGGTTTGTTTATTGTTTGGCAGAATTTTCCAGTGTTTTGTCAGTTTTCCACAGGCCTCTGTGCATAGAGCTCCTTGGGAGCATCACCAGAAATCTTTGACGAAGCCTTCAGAAGTGATGAACCAGACATGGAGGAACACAGCCAGAATGACAGTGCAAGGCAACAAGCTGCAAGCTGGGCATTCCTTTTGAAAACCTTTCCAATCCAAAGGCATCATTTTGAGCAGTACATGTATAAAGAGAGAAAATTTTAGAGATCCATAGATCTACCTGTATTTAGTCCTGGATACTTCAAAAGCTGCAGTTAAAAGTGCAAACCAAACTTCTGCATTTACAGCAGGTGGTATTCATTTATGTCATTTAGATTAATAGCAGTTGTTGCTTAACAATAGCTGTTGATAAACTAGCATTGTTATAACAATATGCAAAAAATTGCATCTAAACTTGTGTCAAGGGTGGGGAGAGCAGCCAAATGCTCCACCCATATATATATATATATATATATATATATATATATATATATGTATTCCTCTGTCCACACACAGAAATGATAACTTCAGTATGTTTACTGGGAGCGGTGAAAAACAGCCACTTGCAAATTAAGTGAGACAAGGAACACCAGATTGGAGCTGTATATTTTTTTAAATGTTGCTTCCAACCACAGTGTAAGTGTTAAAAAGGAGGGGGAAGCTTTTTTGGGAAATATATTGGGTTTTATTGCAATAAATGCTTCTGGCTCAAAGACATATGCACTTTAACCTGGTAATCTGTGAGAAGTAGAAGGGTATGTGCTGGCAGAAGAGAGCAGAGCTGTGAAAAGGATCTGTCCTTAGGACTTGTCTATCTTTCTGTTCATAATAAAAGCAAGAGAAAAAAGAAGCAGTGTTATCAGTACACTTCTGCAAGTGAATTAGCTAGCACAGATTTGATAAAGCTTATAAACCCTCTAGAGCAATCGTGACAGTTTGCTGGCTTGGGCTTTGTCTGCTGCCAGTTACTCCTTGCTAGTGGCACTCTTTATTTATGCTTCAGTACCACGTTATCCTCTGGGCTTCAAACAGAAGGGACCTGTCTGTAAGTGTTTTGGTTGTGGTGTTAAAAAATAAGAGTGCAGCAAAACACATGCAACAGTGCCCAAGATCCGTTTCAGCCAGTTTCCCTTCTCATGGTGTTGCTTCCCCGTGACTGCTTGGTACACACTGAGCGTGGCTGAGGTGGTATATGTCTGCCTTCCACTAGAGAGTGTCACAGAGTTATTTGAATGAATGAAAAAATCCATGCATTATCTGCTTTGCAGGTAAAATGTAAAGCGGTGTGACCTCAAGAAGAGGAGATAGGTGTGCCTGCCTACATGATTCCATTTTTTGCCACTGCCGTTTATCCTTCACTCTGCAGCTGAAACTGAAGGTAGTGCAGGAGGTAGCCACATTTTAATACACACCAGGTTTTTTTATCCATTTGACAATGTATACACATTAATGTTTTTGCTCTCTTTTGTAATCAAATTAAATATATACATCAAAATGTTAACATAATTTGGGGGTCAATTATCACGTGTGTGTTCCTAGCACAAGGCATTGGCAAGTAGAGTTTAGATTTTGGATGAGCCTGTGTAAAATTCTACACATGGGAATCTTGGTAGGAAAGTTGCAGTCCATTAGCAAATTCTCATATCTGGACTGAAGATGTATATGCATAAGTACAGAAATTGAAAAATGGTGTTAAGTAGTCAAAAAGTCTCCAAAGGGAGATCTGGACAAGAAGTTACAGTAATAGCATTAGATGGCTATTATTATAAAAGGAAAAAGAATAATTTAAAAGTGAGGACAATATAACACTCCAAATGCATAAAGTAATTTCTTTAGCCCCTGAAATTTTATATGGAAATGCCAGCACTTGAAAGTATTGGTTTTTAGGTGTGTAATGCCATTGAATAACTCACATTCCTTTTCCTAAATGAAAGATTACCCATGAAGATACTTAATTTAGAATAATAAAGTAAAAATATAAATACTTTGCTGACCATGGTAGTGCTTAAATTGGGGTTTAATCCTCAGGGTCAATTTAAGTGAACTCTCTCATCCCTGAATTCCAGCAGACTCTGCAATTGAAATGTTTTTTACAGAGGGATGATTCCTCCTTTCTTCCAGGTTTGCAGTCCATGGCCAACATCTTCGTCCAGTGTACACTGTTTTCCTTCTGCTTTAATGAATGTGATACCTCAGGTGACGCCAGCTGAAAATCTGTCCTTTGATCCCATCCTGTCCCCACATCTGGGAACACACAGAAATCTTAGCAGACACAATTTTATTCCCAGATGATTTCCAGGTCATATGAAGAATTCTAAAGGCTCTAGAAAAATCTAAGACAGAAGCCAGTTGGGCCCTTACCTTTTCCTTGAGAAAACAGAGGAGTAAAGGGATGAATCAGGGGCCCTCTGTGATACCAGTGGTCATTAGCAGACCACAGCAGAAGGCGTCTCAAAGACCTGGGTGCGGAGTGGTAAAGAGAGATTTCTCCTGAAGTTAAGACAAAGCAAGTACTACAGTGAGAGCAATTATGTCAGATCCTGCTATAGGGAGGTGAGCAGAAAGCTAGACTTGTAATGTCATTAAGAAACTGTAAGGTCCCAAGAGTTAAAGATCCTGTGATACATCTTTATAAGGTTAGATGTACTTATCTGTGACAATCTCAGACTTTGTTCTTAAAAACTTTCAACTTGTTTTAGCTATTTAAATATCTCTGCAGTTAGCTCATCTCTGAATTTCCACCCTTCCCTACAGGAAAGGTGAAGAAGTACAAGTAATGTAATCAAATCTAGTTGATTTTGTTAAAATTAGCTTGAGCTGCTACAGCACTGGAAGGTAACATAGGCTGTTTGATCCTTTGAGCGTGTAAAATTGATTTGGAGGGGCCTTTTGAAATATTTGCTATTATTTCTGTTTGGAACATACTTATGTTGGGACAATGGAGGGATTTTCCCATCATCATCTGACATTCATTGCTAAATGAAGGGAAATGTACAGCTGTGGGCAACTACAAAACTATCCGAAAGAATGTACCCACCCCCAGCAAGCAGTTTTTAAGTATAGAGTTGTGGATAATAATAAAGAACGAAAAGAATCTCCATGTTGCCAACCTGAGCAGATACTGCTCTTGCAGTGGGAGCAGGAGATGCAACCGCTCTGTCCAACATTTGCTCCTCAATTCACCCCATCTCCTACGGTACCTATTAAGTGAAGATTAAAAAAACTGCCAATGTATGTTTTCTCTAAAAAGAAATGGAGAAAGTCTACAAGTGAGCTTTAAAAAGAAAAAAAAAAAGTTAATGAAACTCTTTTTTACTGCTGTTTTCTGGAACATATTAGGGCATCTGCACTACTGTAGTTACATGAGGAGGGAGAATGTTTCTGTGGGTCTGCCGGGGGCTCAGCAGGGAGGTGTGAGTAACTCTCTCTTTTTCTCAGTTTACCCTTTATAGTTAGCATTGAAGCGCATATTTTATGTATTACACAAGAATGTTTAATTAATGTTCGAGGGCTGTGAGACCCTTTAATAAGGAGTTGCTCTTTATGAAAGCAAAGACATATTTATTAACAACCATGTGGCTGTTTTGCACTTTGTCTTCTCATAAATAGTACCCTAAAGAAAAAAAAAAAACAACCAACCTAGAAATATTTTTAGGAGCTTTTGGATAAGAATTGCTACCTCATTATTGAACTGAAGTAACTTTGAAAGATGGCTTATACAGCCATACTATGTGCACTTTTATTGCATGAGAGATTTCTAATAGTCAACAGAAATTCCTTCCTGAGGACTTGGAGAGAGTGTGATCTAACTCTTTCAAGTTAATCATGAACCACAGAGCAAGCACTGAGTAAACTGATAGCATAGATTGAAAGGTCACAGCCTGTATTGAGAGAGAGGCTGTAGTATTTCGCTCTTAAAAGAGATGTGATAATTCATTTTGATCTCTGCCATGGAGGTATAGATGACTGAAGGTGAGAGCATGCTCAATTAGAGCTCAGCAAAAGGAACCAGGCGCCTCAGCACACACCTCCTGTCCTCACTGCGCCTGGGCTTCTCAGCAGAAAGCAAATACAGTCTCGGGCTGTGTCAAAGCTCTGTGTTTATCCCTTTTCTTCTGCTGCAATTCACTGAATCCTTGATGCTTTGACTTACATGTGCACCACGGTGGGTTTAGGGGAATCTCTAGGAGGAAAAGGCAGCAGAAATGCCTTTTTTCTCCCTTAGATTTCTCACGGGATCAAAAGATTCCTGAGGCCTTGTAGTCAGTGTAATGTGGATACATGTGTGTATTTGTCTGTCATGTGCATAACGGATGGGGCAGCAGAAAATGAAGCTTGGAATTATGAATATCCAAAAAGTATTAGAATTTGATCATACAGCAGAATCTGTAAGTTAACGAGAGTGTCTGCGTCAGGTTGAGATGATCATCCAGAAATAACAGAATTTGTATTTCAATATGAGAAAACTGCAAATGTTTAAAGTCGGGGTGTGTGTTTATCTGTTCTTTTCTTTCTTTCTTTTTTTTTTTTTTTTCCCCATGAAATATCTCTTTGTGCCAGGTATTGTATATCCTCCAGTCATTAGAACTACTAGTTTAAACAGGAATAGATATGTAGAAGCATATTCATGCTATACACTCTAGGGCAGGTGAACACTACATTTACCTCCAAGTGTTTTAAATGTCAAGTAAGATTAAACATCCACTAATCCGTCTAACAATTCACTAGAAGTTCTGCTCTCTGGCAGTGATTTTGCATAATAACAGAAGTAACCCCTTTGCTGCCTGGTAGTTGTTCAGCATATGGTCAGCAAAAACAAGTGTGTGTTGGATGATGGGGCCATTTTCCATGCAATGTGCTGTTCCACGTAGCCTTTTCCTTGATCAACAGCAAACACTGCCCAAAGAATCCCACAGAAGAATCACTAGGTTTACAAAAGTTAATGGCCAGGCACTAATGTATGCACTCCAATATCTGGATGGAGAAAACAGTCATATGTGTGTTTAAAGACCACAAATGTTGCTAGATTTTTGTAGAAATAAAGGTAAGAAGAGACTATGATAACTGAAAATTTGGTCCACAATTAAAAAGAAGCAAAAGGAAGGGAGGGAGCAATATTCTTGTTTGCACATATACCACGACTACTTAAGCGTAGCACAGTTCTTCCTGGTTCAGGGAAATCCAGGTTCCCTGGTTCCTCACCTTCAGGACCTGAGTTGTAATTCCTGATCTATAGCAAGAGCCAACAGGAGAAGGAAATGAACGTTGCACAGGGAGTCAAATAACTGTAGAAGTATACGCTGGATTTTGGAGAAGAAAAGAGATCCCCTCTTTGACTAAGCTCTAACAACTTGACAGAGAAGTCAAATCAATTAGATTTTCCTGAGACAAAACGAAGCATACGTTTATTCAGAGTTGTCTCAGAGTCCTGGGAGAAAATTGAATTGGAACCCATATTAAAAAAGCCATCTGGGAATATCTTGCAAAAGACATCTTGATGTAAAGAAATGGTTTTGTTGCTACTGGCCTAAGGAAAGTCTCTCATCACTCTTGACCTTGGGATCTGATTAACGTCCTGGAAAAGAAGTTATTATTACTACCTATTTAAAATAGAAGAAGATTCTAGTAGTATTTTCTTAACACAGCTTTCTGTTTCAAACCTTGACAATAGTTATATTTTGGAGAAGCATCAAAGCTTGAGTTCAGAAAGAAAATATGATCAAAATATTGAACTGGACTGTTGGATACTTAAAAAATTGTGGGAAGGTGAGTCACATTAAATGGTGCAGCTACACAACAGGGCACGGATAGAGAAGTTGGTGAAGGTCAGGGCAAGCGAAGGCAATGAGCCTCCAACAGTGCTGATTGTGCCAGAGGTCTCTGTGCCACGAGGGCAGGGAAGGGAGCGGGTGCGCAACCACCTGCCCCCGCCGCTGCGCTGGCAGCTCTCGCAGACTCCTGTGCTCGGTAGTCCAAGGACTGTATTATTCAGCCAAATATTCCAACTCAAGCAGAGGGAGATTTCCCACCCTGCATCCAAACAAAATGAAGTCAGCTTTGACTCTGCAAAATGTCGATGAATTCTTCAGAGTAAATCAGCCCTGTCAGCCTGATGCAGAACTGTCACCTACTTGTGACATAATATAATATGAAATGATATTGAACAACATGCGTTTGGCACTAAATTGTTAGCGGGTTTTAGCTTTGACAGCAGCAAGTTTATTGCTTTAATCCCAAGGTCTTTTAACCCTCTTTGACATAAATTGAGGTTGGCTTTTGTGAGAAAACTCCACTTCGCTCTCTCTTCCTTTACCTAAAACTGCTTTTAACAATTTATGCTCATACATCAGACACTCATTTTGAGTGACAAAAAGAAAAAAGATCTATTAGAATAGAAGGAAAAAAGGGTCAATTTAGGTTAAGCAGTGTATGTCTCTTTTGGTAGGCATGTCACAGCTTTCTTCAGGTGAATGTGAATTTTAGGTTGTAATAGTCTATTGCTGTAGCAAAATAAAACAAATCTGTTAAGAAGAGAGAATAAGTATTGCAGGAAAAAGGCTGGTAACCTGCAACAAGACTATTCTTCCTTTTTTGGATGCATTTTAATTTATTTCTAAACCTGAGTCCATTTTGAAACTTCTTAAAAGATCAAAGGATTTTCTTCTTTATCCAAACACCGTAGAGACTAGTTTAGTGAGGGTCACATGTAGAAATACTGATATATAGAACAGATACTATGTACACGCAGTTTTGCTGAATGCTATAGCTGGCTGATAGCACATAATTTAATATTTCACTTTTTTGAGACACCTTGTTTAGTTTGATAAGTAAGTATCATCAGTGCTCTGATAATCCCATCACAGAAATACATCATATATGAACTATAACATCAATAACATGGGACACTTTTATCACCCTTGTTTTTCTGTTCTCAAGTACTGTATTATGCTCGTAGTGTTTCTTTGAAATCATTTCTTTATTACATTTAAAGCTCAGCTGAATCTGCCCTTGAACTGTGTAATAACGGAGAGTGAACACATTCTCAGCATATTTTCAAATTTTGATTTTTCTTAATGTTTTCTTTGTTCTCACATAAGGAAGAGCATATTATTGATCTACCATCATTTTTACAGAAGATAAAAGGAAAATATTAGACAAAAGGCATCTTGTGTTTCTCTCCAAGTGTGAGCAATTAAAATTTTTTTATAAATTGCACTTTTTATCTTCTAAAAAGCTGATTTTTCTTATTTTATGTAATTTTTCTTATTTATATTATTTTACTGTTATAGATAATAACTTGTTCATAGCAAGCCTGCTACCAGCTAATGATCAATATATAAACAAGTTGTTCCATGAGCAATATGTATCAGAAATTATACGATCTGTGAACTCCTACAGATTTGTGTCTTGTTTCTTAAACTCCTTGCCACGGCAATAACCCCATTTCCTCCATGGCTTTTAGCATCCCCTCCACTCCAGCACCTTCAACTCCCTCTTCATATCCCTTCTCTCTTCCTGTCTTCCCACTCTTCTACCATGCCAACTTCAGCTGGATGCCTAGAAGTGACTGCAATGCACTGCTTCTCTACTCAGTTATGCTCCTCACAGGCTGAATACAAAATTAATACCTGCAAATAAATACAAATTATAAATAAAAGTCACTGGATTTTTGTTTTGGGAACTCCATCCCTCAAATCAGAAAAATATCAAAATAGATAAAATTTTTCTAGCCCTTCTATGACAAATAGTGTTATTTTTCTTCCTAGTTATACTATATATAAATTACGTTTCAATAGATTATAATCTATAGCATTTTGTATCCTAGAGATATAATATGTTGATAGCTATGTTATATTCTAAGCACATCTTGCTATACATCAAGATAAAGACAAAGTAATATTAATTTTGAAGGTCATCCACATTTTTCCAGCCTTGGAATCTGATTTCTTTTTATTTCATCCTTCTCCTTATGTGTCCTTTGGTTTGAATGCAGGATATGCCTAGCTGCTGATTCAAATCGTGACTTCTCTAAAACCAAGGGCAGTAATTTCTCAGTCAGGATTTGGCCCTACAGAGTGACTGCAACAGCCAGAGCATAATACAGTGCCTCCACCAGGAGTTTTCCTTTGATAGGTTCTGCATCACCACAGTGCTCTTCAGCAGAGACCCTGGGAGCTGGGCTCCTACGACATTGCTCAGACTCTTGAAGCATTTTATACTGGCGGCCCTTGAAGTTTCCCTCCTTCCGTTACAGCTGTAAGTATAAATTCCACAACATTTCCAAATCCTGACAGAATGAAACTTGGGGAATTGGGAAAATGGGGTTAGTGTATGAATTGTGATCTTGTCCATGCAATAAAAAGCACTATCAGTGGGCATTCAGCAGCTGAAATACCCTCATGTTGTTTGTATTTTTATGGTCACCATTATAACTATAGTCAAGTATGATTTAACTTTAAAAGGGATGCTGTAACATTGTTGAAGTCCTGAGCTGCCATAATCTTTTGTGGTAAATCTTTTGGATTTTATCTGGCCTTTAAAAAGGGAGGTAATATGAAGAAATAGTAATAGAATACACAGAAGCTACATTTACAATGACTTGCCAATCCATCCTTTTTATTTGGTTTTGCACATATGCAAACATTTCTGAGCACGGTGGGTTTGTGCATTGTTTTCTTCTACGCTGCATCAAGCAGGCATCCCTTTTAAAATGTAGAGATCATTTCGTAATTCCTACAAATACCATATGTATACAATTCTGAGATTTCAGCACACACATTTCAGTAGCACAATTTCATTCTAACTATTATGGATGTACAAGTTACATTTGCTTTTAAAAACGGATTCAAAATAATTAAGGTTACTGTTGTTTTTAAACATTAAATGTATTCAAAATCAATATCTTATTTTGATTCTAGATGCTCTTGTGGTGCAGAACAGGAGATGGAGGCTGTTTTGGTCATTGTCACTAATTCTGTATGAGGCCTTAGCTTACTTGCATACATTTTCTCAATCTTTTTGCTTATCTGTAATTTCCTGTCTTTTGTTTGGTTTATTTCATGAATGTTTGTAAACTGGTTTAGATACTTACATGGAAAGTGCTGAATAAGTATTACTTGCTATTTGCTGTTAGGTCTGAAAGTGGACATTCGCTGCCGCTGTCACAGAGGTAACACATTTAATGATTTTCAGGTTTTATAAATAAATAATCCACGTTGATGGATATTTGGGGATAGCTGTGCAATTAAATAATTTAGCTCAGCATACGTAGGGTTTTGTAGCCAAAATGTTTGATCGGAACCTCAGAAGTTTTATTATACAGCACAGGACAGTGAAATTGTAAGTATAAAACATACCCAGACTCCCCATTTCTCCGCATTCCTGTCTTAGAAAAAAGCTGTAAGCAAGAGTAAAAGATTCTTCATTCCTTCAAGGCATTCCCTGAGGGCTCGCCTGCCCTAAATAATTATACAACCTTAAAACAGCTGTCAGCCACCACAGTCAGGACTTCTACCTCTCACAATTTTATCAAGAATCTTGCGATAGCTGCTGCATGTCTCAGAGCCCTGACGTTGGAGTTGTAACCCGTAAGAAGTTCTGGGCTCACCTTGGTAAGCGTATGGAAGTTTCAGGCTCCTTGTTGTTAACAAAAGCTTGAAAATGTAAAATTAAAAGAATCAAGATTCCAGGTGGTGATGCCCTCCTGTCTCCTCTTATTATTTTTAGAAATCCTTAGATTTCTAAGCTGTATCTCCTAATTTCTTCTTGTGGAAGCACTGTTGACCATTTGGGATGAGGTTGAGTCTGTTGCCATGTGTCTAGCCGCAGCACTATATAGTGAGTCTCACAAGAACCCTTTTTCATCTTTCTTGTACCTGTTTTGTTTAGTGTTGTTGTGGCAGCAGGAGCAGCCACTGCCCATCAGTCCTCTCCATCCTGTGCTATCATTGTAGGCAGCTGGAATGAATGAGCCGGCATTAAGATCAGGATGATCTGGCACTGCCCTGCTCTTGAAGGAGCTCCTGTTTGTTTATTCTAGTGATGTCTCTACTATTACAAATGTGACCTAAGTTTGCACAGGGACTGTTTGACTCTGTAGCAGCCAATATGGGTAACCATAACTCCATTTACCTTTATTCCCTAGGTGTAACTAGGCCTGGCATTATAATATGGAGCTACAACTGATAAGGACTGTCAGGACTGGATGCTGGATTATTCTGATTAAAGCATGTTTGTGAATGGTTTAACTTTTCAGTTTGGAAGAAACCCAGCAAAACACTGCCCTTGCATTTTGGTAATGCCTAGGCCACCCCTGATTCTTTTCTATTCCAACTCCTCCAATATGCCTGTCTTGCTCAGGAAGAGAAAAACAAACAGACCGATGAAACAAACGAAACAAAAAGTAAATTTTTCTGCTGTTTTCTTTTACTGGGCAGCCTTTTGCTATTTCATCTTTGACTCTGAGGTTATGGAGAGAGAATGTATGTCTGAAATTTAAGTTAAACCTATCCCTCTCTTTGTATTTCCTATTCCTTCCTTAGCTACTTATCTGAGCTGGAAAATTGCTCCACTACTACTGATAGGAGGGGTATAGAGTACTGTTAAAAGTTTTTGGTTCTAGGGAATTATTTTACCTGATCTTTTTCCTGGAATTTTATTCCATATTCTATTTAGGCTGGAAACTAAGGCTTGTTTCCCTAGGTGAGTTCAAGTAGGTAGACTGTGAATGTTGGTTTATGTAAATTAATAGATGATATTTCTAAGCAGAGGATCTTGTGGGGAGATGGGGTGGAGAATGATTGTTGCTTGGATTCCTAATTCAGGAATTTGTCTTTACAAAGAAGCTTCAGGCTGAAAAATTAATTGATTCAGTTTGTTAATTCCAAGCTAAAAGTGACAAATTTCTATTAGGTCACTGCTCCCTCTTTCTTTGATTATACTGTCATCAATAGTGAAGCTTCCAAATGGACCACAAGAACTCCAACACACTCGAGAGATATGGGTTGGAGAGGCTTCAGGGTTTAACCCTTCATGAGAACAAGGATATGCTGCCTCTGCCCATACTCTGGTCAAGCAGAGCTCCTGGCACTGCTGGGATTGATCACCTTTACACAGTGTTACTGTGATGTGGTGTGCATATATCACATAATTAATCAGGAGAAATGAGGAGAGAGAGAGATTTTTCTGTTTAGCTTTTTTTCTTGGACCATGGTTTTCCTGACTGACCAAAGTTTAGGAGTAGCAAATAACTGGAATCTGGTCCTAAAGCCAGTCTCTGTTCTGAAAATGGGTGTGAACGAGTTCATTATTCAATCTTCCCCTCACTGGTGAAAAGTTTCTGGGGATGGCTGATGTAGTATCTCCGGACAGTTCACTGGAGACGTTGTTCTGTGTGTATGCAAATGTACTGTAAGTTTTTCCAAGATTCTTAAAGCCTAGAGTTGTTCCCATCATTGTGGGGAATTTATTTGGTGCATGGGTGATGTGGATGCATCTCATTTTTTCCTTTATATTAAAAAAAAAAAAAAAAAAAGTGCATTTAGGAATGCCCTATGTTTTATCTAGAAGGGCTTATTAGCACAACATCACAATCTACAAAAGATTTTCAGAGCTGAAAAACAACAAAAAATGGGATGAAAGAAGGTGACAAGAAAGGAGGAGACAGAAGTATTAAAAAGTATTGTAGATAAAGAACTGTTGACTGCTACTCTTGTAAATATTTCAAAATATAGATCCAGTGTTTTATGGGTCACTAAAACTACTGTAAATACACCAGCTGAATCCCAAATAAATCATTCTCAATCCCTGGCAAAGACAAAACAATGCAGCTATAATATACCCTTCGTCATCCGTCGCAGACTTGGATTTAGCTGCAGAGCAAGATGACTGCAGATAGAATATTCAACCATAGCAAAGAAAAAGAACCCCAAGCCTGTGCTACTGTCCAGTCTTTGTAGTATGTAGTGTAGTACAGCAATAGATCCCTGGGACCTTGAACCACTCTGTTTGTTTCTGGTTCAACTGTAAAAGCTGATCAAACTTTTCTAAGTGGCTTGGAAACTAATTTCATGCATTAGTCTACCTGCAGATTCACAATAAATTATTCCTTATGGTTTGTAGTAAATCTGTTTTTTCAAAGTCTTTTCATATTCATCCACCGAGGGCAGGCTCTCAAACACTGATGGATCCCACCTCTTAGTTGGTTCATTGCATGGTTTTTGTAGTGGTGCAGAGACAGAATGCAAGTCAGGTGTCCCTTCTCTGGAAAGGAAGGACGCTGCTTCTGGAATTTTTTGGTCAGGACTAAGATTATGCTACAGCTTTTGTGTCCCCATATCATAAACTACTTTTTTTTTTTTTTTTCCTTAATGCCTTCCATTATCTATGATTTTGT
>NW_020799113.1:9733053-9820715 GCF_003259725.1 Athene cunicularia
TATATTTGACTTATATTATTATAATTTTTTTGCTGTCCTGAGTTTGTAACAGTTTTGCCTTGCAAATAGCATGCTGAAGTTCATGTCCCATTAAAGGCTGGTACTTTATTAAAATGTCTGAAATAATCTTGTTTGTAATAGGCATGTTTGGTCTTTCTGCAAAGAAGATTCTGAACATCCTTTAGGTTGGGGTTTCAGGAGCAGGAAATTTGTTAATATGTTCACTCCTGCCTGACAAATGAGCATTATTGTCAATGTGAGTGCACATTTCCACTTATCCTTTTTGTAGCTGGAAAGCTTTATGAAAAATAAATTAATAATGCATACTAAATTATGTCTGCAAGAGACATTTATGTATATATTGCTGGCTTCAAGACTGATTAGATTTACATTTCTTTAAAAATGATTTTTTTCTCGCACATCCATAATGCCTTTAGAATGCACTGCATGATAGAAAAATGCAATCTTGATTTCAATTGAATACCTGGAAGGAGTGTGTTTTTCCCCTATTGATATGTACATGTGTTCCCCTAGAGTTTGCTTTATTTTTCCTAAAAGAGACTGTTCTCTTGAATTACCCCAGCCGAAATGTGTGCCTTAGGATGTGAAATGCAGCAAAGTAGATGTCCTATTATCGTAACTTGAAAGAGGTCCGTTTAATAATAGCCTGTATTAAACAAGAGCCTGCTAACTATACAGTAAAGACTGTTTTTCACCAGAGAACATAAACCATATGTTTTAAATGCAGCTAAAAATGGATGCAGTGTGCTATTTCCTTCCACCTCAGCCTGCAGTGTATTACTTAGATTTGCAAGGCATAGCCACCACTAGTACTTAACACTGCTGAAAGAGCCACCCTTCAAGGTTTTTTTAACCACAAAGAAAAGAGAAATATAGTAGCATCGATTGTTAAATCCTGGTGCTTGTTACTCACTGCCCGCACACAGAACATCATGCCTTTGTAGCAGTGAGGAGAGTTGGTATTTATCAGGGTTCAGAGCTAGTTCAGCCACACACTTGACAAATTATTTGTGGAATTGTTGTATTCACAGTCACTTAAATAAGAATCTGTCAACACAAGGCTGTGCTTTGTTGCAGCAGGTCTCACAGTTTTTCCTGCGCACTCAAAGAATGATGGATTGGAGGTAATGCAAATTCACTACCATTTTATATGCTGGTGCCTTCTTCATAGACAGGAAACATAGCTCAGTATCATCTTGTAAAATGCCTTAACTGTAAAGGCCTAGTTCAGTGTTGAAAGTGCTTTTTAAAAATGGTATGTTGGAACAGGGAAATGTAATTCAAATATTTTCCTCACGTCTCATTTTAAAGACTGTTTGTCGGAGCAGGTGTGCATTCAGATTTTCCCAGGCTAAGGAGGACATATGCTTATCTGTGCTTGGTAATTAAAACAAATTAATAAATACAATTATTTGATTTTATGGCAACTTAAAAGTTAATATTGCTTAACAGGATATTAAATTTAAAGAGCTCACGCAGAAGAAAGCCCACATATTTAGGTAACTTGGTCTGCATTGCTGATAGTAATTTTTTTTAGTAAATTAATTTGTCCAGCAAAGAAGCTTTTATATATATGTCCAGCAAAGGGCCTTAAAGCTCTGTAACCAATTTCGGAAGGTATAGTTCAAAGCTAAAACCCATGATCCTTTGACAGAATGAAGGTTATGGTAATAAATAAAAAAAACCCCTTATCTATCCTGGCATATATTTTTAAAGTTGCTGTCCAAAACTGGCATGTTTTGCACAAAGCTAAAGGCAGCCACAAAACTCTTCCCACTTTCTGCTCCAGCAGAAGTCAGAGCTTTTCCTTGCCATGCTCCCAAACCAAAAAAAGGAGCTGGAGGCAGCCTCTGAGGATATTGAAATGAATGAGAAGTAGCAGCAAACACTGCATGAGGCTTTTCTGGAAAGTTCTCACTGCAGTTGAATAAACAGAGTTATGGGCTATTTAAGCTATATCTCTGTGCCTTTTTCTTTTTGGTTTTTCAGGAAAATTGATCTTTCTTCACTAGGAAAAAGCTTGTCTGTGCAGGAGAGTGCTTTCTCAGAGGCGCATTTCAAGTGTAAGGAATGAGCTTGCTGGGAGTTAAGGACAGTCACAAATCTTACCTTGCCCTGCCTCAAGTTCAGGGTGCGTTTCTTTAATTTAGGATAATAGTGGGGAAATTTCGTGATATGTATATAATAATGTTTTTAAAACATTCAGCAACAAAATTTTTGAGAACAAACATACGACAAACATTATTCACTTGGCTCAATACCTAATGGGAGGCCCAGATCAATGCATTATTGAAACATTTGTAGATTATAATAGACCCTAGTGAAGTTAATTAATATATTTCCACACACTTCAGGTGGGCCAGCTTTTAACCCCAGATGCTCTGAACCTTAAGCTTTCAAGTTGATCTGAGCAGGCACTCTGGATTTTAGTGCCTGCTCAAGATGTAAGTATGTAGCTGGTGTGCAAATCGGGGATGAATTAAACTGCCCTGACATCCTGCTACCAGTGCTGCTGGTTTACACTTGTGCCTTACCCGTGGTAAGAGAACTAATATGCAGTACTGTTTACTTTTGTATTGACTGAATGAAAGGAAATGGTTTGACACTGGAGAACATTGTCTTTTATGTATATGTGCTGTCTGCCCTCTTTTTTTCTCCTTTCCGAGTAGTCTACTTTGATTTGCTCTGATTTTCTCTGTTATAAAGCTATATTTCTTGAGACCTGTTAAACAATAGTAATTTGAATGTCATGCATGCGAAAGGTGTGAATAGGTAGCTCTCTGCAGGGCAGCACCTCTGACAGTCCTCTTCATTTACCAACGCATCCAACTGAAGTGCAGAGCAGGGGGCTGCTCCTCATGCAGGTTTCTCTGCAGTGGTTACCTGCGTTCAAAAAAGTATCTGGAAATGTTCAGTTGACTTTATTTTACTGAAATAATACCTGTAATACAGCCTTGTATATAAGTTAATCTGCCCCTATTAGACTCGCAGAACACTTATGTCCCCCTGTACCTATCTACCTTCAGTGATGACACAGGAGTGCACTAGCATGTATTGGCACTGTGATACCTGCTGCAGGGATCAATGCCCGTGCTGCTGCGGTTGTTTGGGGTGCCGTGACCACAGACATCACTATAGTCCCTTGGAGCCGTTGGTCGTGACGTCTTTGTTATCTAGGCTCTCTTCAGCCTGGCAGAGTCATCTGTTTGGCAGAGCCCCTGAAAGGGCTGTGCTCTGCAGCCTCGCAGAGTATTCAGACTTTTATGTTATTTCCCCTAGCAGCCTTTCAAAGCATTTGGAAGCTTGATGCAATTTCAAAGACTACAGATTGACTTACAGTATGGGATATAGTATTTTCACTTGCGTCTAAAAACGCTGTTGTGTGGCCAAAAATTAAATCGCCAAGAAATCACACATGGTTCACAACACAGCTCTTTGATAACATTAAAAGTATATGTAATATTTTGAAATCACTGGCCAATTATTTCTAATAGTTTCATGATAATTTATGTAGAGAATCTCTCTGTTGGATGTGTTCCTGCTTTGGTCTAAATGTATTTTTGAACACTCTGTCAAACATTCCCATTTGGCACCTATTTTGTTTCACTGAATTTCTTTAGTATGTCCAGATCTCTTGCCAATGTATTTGCGGAACATATTTTGACAGCTTTGTCACCAAATTTGTTACTTCTTGTATTTGGAATGGGTATCAAATTGCGGATATTAATGTGTGTGTTTCTTTTTTGGTATAGACTCAACTGGATAATACCTTTGTCTTCTCTGATGGTGAATATAATAAAGTGAGTGATTTTTTTTTTAAATTCATTTCAAACATTGTTAATATTTAGAAATTACAAATCTGTTACAAACGTATTGTTTTGGGTTTATGTTTGCAGCTAAAATCATCCTGAGCAAGGTATCCTTAAACTTTAAAGAGTTGTGATTTTACATTCCTTACTTAACCAAACTTTATAATAGAAATAGTGTTGGAGAACGGCCTGCAGAGAGCAAGGCCATAGCTCCCTGCAGGCCATTCTCCAACAAAATAGTACGTATGTGATGGCAGTAGGTTCGCCCTCCCTGTACACACACACACGCATGTGTGTATGTATATATATATATGTATAATTTTATTTCAATGTGCTTGGATTAACTAGACTATTGAATTTCAATTCGTTGTGCTCATTTATAAAATAGTCTTCCTATTGAGTTTGTTAGAGCTGAATGAAAATGGTGTATTTAAGCTGATCATAATCTTTTCTATCGTGTTTTTCTTAATATGGTATTTCTAGATTAAAAGAGATGACAAGATGATGTGTGTTGAAATATGAAAGTCTGCTCTGGGGCTCTGCGACACCGGCCAGAACAAGAGCTTCTGAGCTGGCTCACCCTGGGAGCCCTCTCGCAGACATCGCACCAGTTTGTGACGTTTCCAGCCACCTGAGTCCATGCTATTCGCTTAGAACGAGCGCTGCCTGCAGCCCTGCGCGAGTGCATTTTCCATGGCTGGGCAGAGCATGAGGTGAGGACAAGGCCCTTTACAGCCCTGGTTTCTGTGGGCAGCCGGCACTGCCTTTGGCCGTGGGTTTTGCTTGTACTGAGATGGTGATTGCCTCCTGCACAGCTCTTGGTGGCCTCTGCCCTCGCCGGGTGTGTATAGACCTAGATATCACCCTGAATCTGAATGAATAACTGGGTGTGCATGCTATTTTTCAAATATTGTCTAGAGAAATAGGCTGGACAGATTTAATTAATTAGTTACCTTTGACAGCGGATGAATGTGACAAGGAGGACATATATTTTAGAATTCAGTTTAAATAATGCTTAGTGGTTGCCATAGCTCCTGATTATTTTTGCTCTGTTGTGGATAGCCATAGTAGTTGGAAATACTTTTGGTCACCCTTAAAGGTAATCTCGGTTGTGGCACACTGTGCAGTTCTTGGTGACAGCACTTCCTCTGAAATGACAGATTCCCCTAGGAACACTAGAAAATCCGTGCTTGCTTCTAAGGGCTCCTTTTTGGGGCACTTTCTAGCATTCTTTAAAAGATGCTATTCAGTCAGCATAGAGCTCTTTGATTTTTTACTGCTGGAAGATAGGTTGTTTACTGTACTGAATAATACGTATCAAATAGGAAATGAATTCTGAAACAGCTGGTTTTGTTGCCAATAGTAAGTCCTCTTATTTTTTAAATGTAAGTATTGGTTTTAAAGTCAGTGATATTTCTAAACTGGTATAAATTGCCTTTTACAAAGATTTGATCAAAATTCTTCAGTAACAACAAATAAAAAGTTAATCTAATTATGTTGTTTAAAAATAGAATTGTAAATTTAAAATATATGTAGAATAAAAATAATATTATTTTTCAAAGGGGGCTGTGATGTTACACCTTTAAGATCTGCACCTTAATTTCAGTTATCTGTGCAAACCTATGTATTTCTTTTTTTAATTTTAGATGTCAACTGCCTCATCACTTCTATAAATTGAACTTAGATTTGAACCAGATATAAATTTTTGGAAAATAAATTTTATTTAATGCCTTAAAAGTACATGATATATAATACGAATGGAAAACATTCCCAATATATTTTAGCTTTTAATTCCAGTTTTGTGGTCCTATGCAATAATATCTGATTTTTTGAACAATTTCTTCCAGCTTATCTGGACAAGTTGAGACACAGACTACAATCAGGGCACAGACACGATCGGGGCACAGAAGCTCTTCCTCAAAAAAAAAAAATTGTATTAACTTAAGATGACAAAAGTAGGATGGCTATTCCATGTCTGTACTAGATATAGCATATATACTGCATTTTCTGGTAAATTATTTTCCAAGTCTGAAGCCCAGCTTAAGTGAGGGCAGCAATCTTGTGCCAGCTGCCAGCATTCTCCAGAGAAATAGGAGCAATAGGCCATAGAAATGGTCTGGTCATAACATACTTTTCTTGCCATTAGAGAAGAGAGTAACATAATAGCTGCTCTGCTAGTTTCATAATACCAGAGAATTTCCTACAAAGTAGTGGAGGCCAGGGCAAGGTGTAGAATAAGTTAGAATTATAAAGAACAGACTGAACTGTCATTGATTCAATTTTCTTTTTGGTTGGAAAAATTTGCATTATAGAATATATATTTTGCTTGTCAAATTTGCTATTGACTTCCTTTGTTCCACTGAAATTCTGCATTTCTGTTACTTGCCTGAACTTTTTTCACACAGTGATAACACAATATAAATCAAACACCCTAATCCAGACAAAGTAAATCATCAGCTGTTCTGCATAATTTTGTTTGAGTGTTAGTAGAAGACTAACTTCCAGACAACTTCTAACAGATTGCTAAATACGCAAATAATTTGCTTATTAAAGGTGATATTTATCAAAAAGCTCAGAAGAATGTATGAACTGAAATATAATTATGGTCATGTAAAAAATGAAGTGACCTGTTAGAGACAGACCTTAGCTCCTGACAAGAAATGAAATGCTTAGGAAGGCTCCATGAAACACTTGAAATTATTGTGTATATATAAGAAGTAATAATGTCATCTGTTTTTTTCTGTTTCCTGTTGATTGACTTTTATAGCTTGCAAACATTATGCTGGATTGTAAATTGCAATAAATTTAATCAAGAATTATTTTATTCAGCCTACTAATGAGGAATAATAGCGTATGTATCAATTAGACATGTCAATTTGTGTGAAGAAATAGATTTACAAAGGGATAGTAGGTAAAAAAAATATCATTGGTATCAATTCACTTCATTATTTTTAATTTGCTGTGAATATTGAGTGCTTCCAACACAAAATCTTTCCTCAATTAAAATAAAACAGCTGTACTCCTATCAGTTTTTCCTTGCTTGTTGCTTACAGATTAGCAGTTGTCATTAGCTTCAGTCTCATGTCATTTCATTAATTTGCAACCATAAATGGGTAAAAAACCTAAAATATTAATAAAAATTTTTGGCTTGTCAGTGTATTAAGTAATGTATATAGATGATTTTTTTTCAGATCGTACTAAAAGGGCAGAAATACTGTCGCAGCAACATTTGGGGGATATCAGAACTGTGACAAAACCCTGTCTGCTTCTCTTCTCCAGTATCAGTGAAGCAATAGTAGTCGTGAGCACTTTATTCATTTTGGCGATTTTTTATTACTCTAGATTCCCCTTCTTTTCCCTTAGGCGATTTCTAGTAAACTAGATCCCACAAATGTGTTACAGTGTAAATGAGAAGGATGAATTCTGAATTGGATTGGTTTGTAGCTTGGTTTCACTGTAGGATCTAATGAGTCCCTCTCCTTCCTTTACTGGCAGATCTGTGCTTATCTGGTTTTCCGTGATATCGCTGAGCATGTCTGTGGTTTTGAGTGACATGTGCAGCTCTGTGGTTGTCCTTATTTCTCTTCAAATAGATCAAAAGAGTGACAATAAGAGCACATTTATAGAGCGAAGCATGGGATTTGCAAAAGCTATTTCTGCAAGCCCAGATGTGAAAACGTGGTGTATAATTTCTTCTGTTAACTTCTATTTTTCTAGTAGTTGTTAATGGCCTCACAAGATTTTAAATTGCTCTACCTTACCCTGTTATCGTCTATCTATTATTTTAATGGAAAGTTTAAGTATATATGTCTTTCTTTTAAGTGTGGTATACAAGATGCAAATATTATGCAGGAAGAATCAATAATTACATGTTGTATATTTTAATAGAAAATAATATTCTCTCTCAGATGATTGTGGTTTCAGTAAATGAAGGTAAGATGTACTTTTGATTATTTTTTTTCCTTCAGCTTGTGTTGCAGGTTTCAATACCTTTGGATTCTAATGACTGAATGCATTTTACCGTGGTGTATTTTTATTCTTTTTTGTTATCAATGAGAGCTTTTTGATAGAATCCCTAAAAGAGAATTCATGTCTGTAGGGAGACTGAACACATGGGATCTGAATCCTAGTTAACAGTGAATTCTCTATTACAAAAAGTAAAAGCTTATGAATATTTTCCTCAGCTCTGAAAGTGGAAACTGACACTAGCTTGTATCAGAGAATTTTAACTAATGATTATTACAATGCTCATCTGCTAATTTGCTTCTCCATAACTGGAATCAGTATGCTAAATGTGTGAAGTATTTGGAGCTCGTGTTAAAATTTCAACTAGCCAGACTTATCTGCATTTCACTATTACTGAAATAATAATAAATAATAATAATAATAATAATAATAATAATAATAATAATAATAATAATAATAATAATAATAATAATAATAATAATAGTAAATGCATTGACTATGTTTCTTTTTGTGAATTTACTGAATTTAAGTAGAAGATCATTGCATAAGCTGAACACATTTTCAATTTTTGATAAATCTAGAGTGTTGTCATTTAACACTGAAGATAAATGAAGATAATGATAAAAAAAAAAAAGGTTATATGAGTTTAATGCTGTACTTTTGAATAGGTATCTACAAAACTGAGTAAGAAATGTTGGAAATCATAGATATGCCTAACATATAGATATACTATTTGTAATCTAGAACGGCATCTACTGGGGTACATGAGCTGATTATTTATCCCGGGTATATATCTGTGCAAGCTGTCATGACACATTTGATGCTAAACTTCTTGGGTGATGTCTGGAGAAAGAATTTTCCCACCTGAACAACAAACATCGGGAAGCTTTCAAAATTCTGGGACAAAACGACAAACAGGAAATTCACATCACAGGACTGATTGCTGAATTTCTTAAATTGTGAATAATTATGCATTGGGATATTGTTATTTATAAATACACTTTGTTTCTATCACTTAGTATCAAAAGTCACTGTCAATCATTTTTGTATTTCCTGATCATATGCTCAAATTTTCTTTACTGTTTTGAGTTGTTGGTGTTCAGTGTCTTGCTAGTGATGGAATAATGTTAAGAAATATGGTTGTTGGTTTAATAAGTGTGATCGTTGTTTTTATAGATATATGGGAAATTTGATATTTTTAATGGGTGAACTTACTGCTGTTCAACATTTAAGAACAACAAGCATCAACAGACTCTTTAAACATACTGAGAAGCACAAGTTAAAGGACTGCGCTGATGAAATGAGACCAAGGAGGAGGCTGCAGCATCATTCACATGTTTATCTCCCTGCTGAGCTCCTGCCCCAGTCAGCACACATCTCCAGTGATGCTCCTGCAGATCCAGCTCCTGCAGTTCTGTGAGTCTTCTCTAGTCCCTTTCTGCAGAGCTTCACTTCTGCTAGTACCCATCCCGATACTTGTGGTTCAGACTGGCAGCTGCCTGTGCTGCCAGACTGCTGGCTGGGCACCTTGGCACAAGTCATAATGCAGAACCTTATTTTTGTTTCTCAGTGGAGAAACACCACCATAACTCACATATTATTCTCACTATAGAGTTGATGCATCTCTTACCAGACTGTTGTAGCAGCTAAACTTTAAACTTACAATACCATAATGTTACCAATCTGCAAGCTGGGTTAATGGATAAGGAACACATTTTGAATTAAATCATCATAAAGAGAGGGAAAAAAAAAGTCTTTTTTTTAGGCTTCTGAAACAAATTCATTATACTTTTTTGTGCAGTAGGCAGTATTCTTCAAATCAAAAGCACATCTTTTAACACCAAGGTTGAAGCTAATTTTATCAACCATGTGTCTTAGAAAGTACCTACCCTGTTTGAACATTATTTCTCTATGTGAAGCTATGATTAAGTTTACAATCTTAGCAAGACCTTATGTGACTTGCTTTATACAGCCATTCAGTATTGCCCTACACACCAATAATCCTTTAGTATAATAAAATATATGTCTTTGCTTCTTTGCTAGAAGTTATAGAGAAGTCTTCTGATCATCCAGCTATGAAAAGCACCATGACTGGTTCTGCCCAGAAGCTGCATGAATACATGTGGAGCAGAAAAGTTGCTCTTTATAGCCAGCTGTAAAATTCTTTCAAATCCTGTGAATGTTCAGCCTGAGAAGGCTTTTCTCACCGAGAGATAGATTAGCTTCAGTGTACCAGCCTTCAGCAGTATGTATGAGTCAAGATTTCACTCCGAGCCTCCACTTTACTGGTGAAACTCAAAGTCAGCCAGCCCATTTCAAGAAGAAAAACAGTGTTTGGTTCCAGTTAAACTACCACAGAACACGCTCCAGTTTTGACAAACGTAATTAGTTGCTTTTGTGTTTAGTACACAGTGCAAATGCTGTAAAATGTTTTTCACATGATGCAACATTGCCAGCAGATAATCACTGGAGCATTAAACCAAAAGAATTTGTGTATATCCTACAAGCTGCAGGAGGATAAGAAAATGTAAACAAAAACTAACAGCTGAATTTTTCAGATTATACCATTCTTCTTCTTTTGTCAAACTGATTCATTTTTAAATTTTACTTTTTGTCAGTTTCTCTAGAAACTGATTAAAACCCCCTAAACCAATGTGAAAATGCTTTTGTTTCTGTCCTAGTTTTGACTGTGTGAATTTTTTTAGAACATTTTCAGTAATTATGCAGCACTAAAAATTGCAATTAAACTGAATTTGCAATTGAAACTGCTCATTTTAGTTAACTGTCAAATTTACTACGGCTTTGTGAAATAGGGGCCTTTATTATTATGAGGTGTTTTGGAAAGAATGATTCTTTAAACAGGAGAAAAATGTCATATCTCTCAGTCCTATCACAATGAGCCAACAATTTAAAGAGATACCTGACCAGTGAAGCTAGTAACTCTCTAAACACAATGGAATTTGTTCCAGGTGGTGTCTTAAATTATTGTTATACTGCAAGTATGGACAATATTGAAGAAAGGCTTTTTTTGCATATTTAATCTGTTTTGTGAAATGTGTTTTTCAAATGTAGGTGGAAGGCTAATGTTGCTTGAAAATAATTTTGTGATAACCTACTTGTCTTAGGAATATCTGACATGCCATGTTTTTCAGGATGCTATGACGCAATTTGATGGATATTGTGTATTATACGACTGTACGAATCTTAATATCTCTGTTCCTCTGTTTTAGCATGTGATGTACAGCTCTGTGTACATAGAGCATCTCAGACTAGTGTCTGAGACTACCCTTTTCCTCTAAGCCCTAGGCATTTTTATCACTGTGCCAATAAAGGGAAAGGGATTTATGGGGTACTACTTTTTAATTCATTCAATTCTCTGTTCATTGTGAGGTTAATGTTGTTGATCTATTTTTCTCTTGAAACAAATAAAAACAATATGTGCTGACACTGACTTTGACTTTTGACATGGGAGATAGAGGTCAACATTTAATTCTATATTTATAGACTACATGAACAGTATTATCTGTATTAAAAACTGTTCACTCAGTCCTTGTCATTTTACAACTTAGTTCAGTAGCTTATATCATGTTGAACGTTTTCCCCAACTCTGATCAAGGTGCCATCATTCACAGCACTACACTTAAGGGGTTGTCAGCCTTTCCATTAAAAACACCTTTTTTTTTTTTTTTTTTTTTTTTCCCAGGGTTTCATAACTTCACTAGCTAAAAAAAATTACACCAAGACTGACCTGGGGCTTTTTTTTAAACAAAATATACATTTAAAATACCCCAAACCCACAACTCAAAAACCAACAAAGAACCCAAATAAAACCAGCAGCTGACTGTTTTGACACATGTTCAATGGCCATTTTCATTTAAGAAATTAATGTGATTTACCAAGCAGGTATAACACTGCCTAAATATTCCTCCATTTCTTTCTTTCTGAAATATTCTTGGATGCTTATATTTGTAAGAGGTGTCTTTCCACTAATAGATGCCTCATGCCCAGACTACTCAGATATTGTATAGTTGTAAGACAGTTTGTGATGATTATTGTAGTGAATGTGCATGGTACAGCTGTCCTTGTATAAGCCCCTCACAGAAGAGTTTACACTTCTGTAGACCATTTTCCTTCTCAAATGGAAAAAAGCTCTTACAAGAAATTTTTTAATTTCAGGAAAGGAGAAAGAAGGACTATGCCGTTTCACCTATAGAGAATACAGAGGTAACTCAGTTGTGCATGAGCATTCCCTACGATATGGAACAGCACCTTTGGATCTCTGAGGCAGGTAAAGCTAAAGTGATTTCACTGGAACAAATCTTTAGACTGTGCTGTTCTGACTTTCCTGGGTATAATGGCCTTTGCTAATTTTTATGACCTAAGGCCTGGCATGAGTAAACGCACTTTGCTTTATTCTTGTTTGCAGGATAAAGGCCCTTGGTGTACTTTATATGCAACAAAGAAACTGAATTATCAATTCAATTATTATTAACCTGCATTTGTTTTCAGAGATTATCCACTCTTCCTTTAGTCAATGGCAAGAAATTTGAGATTAAAGTTGTCTTCCTATGCAAACAGGCACTAATATTTTCCACAGGTCACCTAGATGCTTTGTCCACCTAAATATGTATTCCCTTGGTAGTAATAAGAGTGATAAAATTGAATAACCCATACAGTTTAATCTATGTGTTTTTAAAATATCTTAGCATATGCCATATTTATGTAAAAAAAAAAAACCAAAATAGCTATTGCAATCTGTAAGCTTTTGAAATATGTGAGGTTTTATACTAATATGCATATACAGTGGTCTATACTGCCAAGGTTTTTTTTTTTTTTTAAGTAAGGTTTATAGAAATTAATATACGTCTTTAAATAGTGTCCAGTAATTCACATATCGTTCTTGGAAAGCAGAGAATCTACCACATTTTGTACGTGTCTATCTTAATAAGGGCTGTGAAACTGAAACATTGATGGATCATGTTACATACCATGCATCTCTGAAAAGTTTTTCATTAAAATGAACTCATAAAGACTCAGTGCTTGCTTCTCACCAGATGGCAAGAGGTGTTTATTTGCCTTTTGGAATTCCTTCTGTTTATATACAGAGAAATGGAGAGGACAACTGAAGGTTCTGGCTAGTACTTGCAGGATTATTTAAAATAGATATTGTTAGCATTACAAGCATACGGGAGGTTCAGTTATATACTCTTTTTCTAACGAGCTCTACCTTAGCATTGAAACTGTTCCAAATATTGGATTTTCTTGGAAAAAAATAGAAATATAGCTTCCTGATGTGGAACCCTGTGTGATGAAGAGTTTAATGTAAGGGTTTTTTTAATAGTTAAATCTTCTATTTTCCGTTCTGTGTCTTTCTTTCCCTCGTTCTGTCTGATTCTCTGTTAATTAGCTTGCGCTCTCTTTCTGGTACTTTTGAACTTTATTTCTCTTTATTTGTCCTTTTTCCTTCCATCTGTTTGCTGGTTTCATTGTCTCTCAGCTGCCATTCCCCATTATTATATCCTTCAATCTGCAAATCCTCTCCCATATGTGCTCCTGTCCTTCCCTAGGCCTCCTGCCTTTTGATTTTTTCCAGATCTCATTTCCTTTTCACCTGATCTGGCTTTATTCAACTCTGCTCTTGTCTATCTTTTGGCCTGTCTCAGGCCTCCCTTTTTTCCTTCTGTCCAGTTGTGAATCTGTAAACTAAACAAGACTTTGGCAGAAGGAGTCAACAAATGTGGTGTTCAGACCAGAACTTGACAGCTTCAAAAGGAAAAGGGGGATGCAAAAGCCAAACTTTTGATTAGGTTGGTGTGAATACTCTTTAATGAATAAAATATTCAGTGAACGTAACCTTTTTTCTGCTTTCAAAGTTTCCTGCAACAGATTGAGACATTCTCTATTTTATTTAGTTAATATTATTTATGAATTTTATTTGAACATATTCCTGGTATGTTTACAACAGTTTATGCAAAGAATCACACTGTACTGTTTTGGTTATTTGCAAGGGTATAAAATGTTATTATTTAAATTCTTAGTTGGGTGAATTACAGAACTAGGAATTGTGCAGATTGAAGATTTCATCACTATAAAATTAAAAATTCATAATTATAGCTAGGGAATTCTTAAATTGAAATTAATTTAAGATGTGATTTGAAGTTAGAATTTGTTTTTTCTAAAAAGATTTAAAGAAATGCCAGATATTATCACATCAAATTATATTTTAAGTAGGAATGGACCAAATGTCAGTTACATTTGCCAAATTCCTCTAAAATTCCTGAACGTGGAATCTTACTAATTTGCAGACTGCCTGATGTCTCTGAGTAACTAACATCTGTGCTACCTAAAAATGAAGCTTTAAAATATTGTTGTAGTAATTGACTGGTTTTAGTTTTGGTTTGGTTTGTTGGTTTTTTTTTCCTGTGCTGCTTTACTGGGGAGGGATGCACTGTGTTTGCAGGAATGCCTGCACAGTGGGACTGTCAGCATATTTACGTGTGTCAGGGCATATTAGGAGTGCATGCACCTGTAAATAGTAAACATATTAAGACCATATTACCCCTAACATGACGTTATCAAAAATATCTAGAGACATGCTGAATTTTGAATGGAAGACTAAAAGGCTAATCTAATAATCGCATAGCCTGTCCACAGAAGTCCCATTAAATCATGTCCCATTCACCTTAAACCATTTCAAAATGCCTGCTCTTGTTTTAAATAAGTAAAATTAAAACCACAACACTGTTTCTGTGATAACAGTGTTTTAGTTACAGTTCCCAATTAAAAAAAATAATTCCCCAGTCTGAAAGCGTCAGATTGGATTACGTTCTCTGTTAATGGAAGAAAAGAAAGAATCTACTGTCTGGTGACCTTTATTTTGGCTGAAGGCTAATAGACATCGAGCTCTGTAGAAAGAAAATTCTCTCAGGAAATGTGCATACTAATATTACTTTACTTACATTATTGTTTTCTAATTCAAATACGAGTGGTATTGTGGTGCTATGTACGTGATTTCCCTGCACTGTGGCTGAAGTTGCAGATCCTCGTCCTTTCCGCTCCCCGCTGCAGCCGTGGCCTTGGCCGATGTTTGGGTGTTATTGCCGCTCGCTGCCTTGTCCAGATCAGGGGCAGGCACTGAGCTCGTCCCAGTCCACGGGGGCTGGCATTGCGCTGTAAAAACGGCTGTTGCTGAAGGCTGCCGCTTCTCTTGCAGTTTTTAACCCAGCAAACTATGGCTTAGTTCTCCTTAGAGAAAACTGAGCATGTCCTGGAAGGATGCCATCCTATTTATGTTTGTGGGGTTTTTTTGTAACATGGGTTATTTTGCTTTACCAAGAGTGCACCTGGGTTGCAGCCGGTCTCTGTGCCTTGAGCTGATGTGTGGGTGTGGCAGAAATCGAGGAAAGGGCACAGGAGAGGCTTTGACCTCCTGAGAAGACAGTCAGACTTGTGTGATGACAGGAAGAGAGACCTATTCTCTGAAGGATCCAGCTATGACAGAGAATGGGGATGGGCTGCATTGAGGAGGAAAAGTTTCAGGAAATTATTAAATGTTGCTGGTCAGAGGGAGACGAAGGAAGACATCTGCCCTGGAAGGACAAAGTAGATAAGGGGTCTTGTCTGTTTGGAAAGGTTCCAAACCTCCTGCAGGTTGTGTTTGGGTGCAGCCTACCTTCTGATATTCAGATGCCTTCTCTGGTGCTCATTTTAATGTGTGCAGGCAGATTCACATCAGAGTTTCACCAACACAAAGTCATTTCACCATCCTGCATCATATCGGAGTTTGAGTGGAATAACTGGTGGAGTCATATTTGTGGGATTTTTACAGGGATGTGGTAAATACATGTCCTTCACGTTAATATTTCTTCCCCTGCTTGCAGACAGAGGCTCTCCTCTGTTACAGTGCTGCCATAGGAGTTCCCTCCTGGAGGACTTGAACAATCTATATTATGCCGTACATTGCTGGCTTATGATCTCCTTTTGCCCCTGTGTGGGTGAGCACTGTGTTTCACTAAGCAGTGGTGCATCCAGCCACAGCTAATAAATGTTTTTTCTTATTTGTTTTTTGATTTTTGTCTTTTTGTTTTTAAATTACACTTACAGCTCTGGGGAAGAGAAGCTCTGATTGGAAAGTGTTGATATTCCTAGGATTTTCTTAAGCAAAATCCAGAGACCTATTTCCTTTGATGCCTTTCTGTCTTGCAGGCTATCCCAGTGGCCTTACTCTTCAAGAGGAGGAGAGCACAAGAAGCCTCCTCTTCTGTATCTCTGTTTCTAGGAGGCACATGCCTTCTGAAAAGCAGCACCAGTGTTTTCCTGGCTTGTGAGTGCAGGGACACTGAGCTTGCTTTAGGACAGTTCAGTAATTTCCCTTGCAACACTGCACCTTCAGGAGTGGAAAAACTGTAATGAAATATTCTGTCTAGTGAATGTTTTATTGCTTGCTGCCTGAGAACAGCCCCTAATGTGGAACTTACCTGTAAGTATGCTGTTTTCATATCTATTTAGTTCAGTTTTTACTCCTGTGAAAGGGAAGAGGGGAAAAAAAAGAAGGGACATTAAGGGTCTGGTGTCTGCTACTATTTATTATGAAGGTTCTGTCTCCCAGGACATCATTTGCCCATCTTAACTGGTAATGTTCCTCAAAAGCTCAAAAACCCCTACCACAGCAGTGATGAATCTTTGCTGATGGACACCAGATGTTTTGCTGGGGTTTAAAAGAGTGTAAAAGAAATCAAATTCTTCAATCTTCAGCAGAGTTAACAGGTGTTTGTATCAGAGAGGTAATGAAATATTGCCTCAGGTAGGGAAATAGGGCTGTGGAATACCAGTAAATCAGAATGCTCTTGTTCAGAGCTGACTGAACTTGCTTTCAGTAGTTCAGCATATCTTTGTTTATAAATCTAAATGCTATTGTGTTGTATTGTACTTTGCAGTGTAATAAATTGTAACATTCAACATTAACTGGTCAGGCTTCAGTGATAACAAAAGTTCAGCAGGCTGGTGGCACTCTGATCAATATTGCCTTCTATTTATAGTATTGTTACAAATTGAAGTTTTATTTAAATTAGACAATGCTGAGAAGCTTACAGTAGATCAATAAACTAAAATACAGTAACGGATTTTAATTCGTGGCTGATATGCTGCTACTCTTTTGTCACATGCATCCTTAATGTCCCCTAAACAAAATCACATTTACGTATACTGTAACAGACTGGTGCCTGGCAAAACTGTTTTAAAGAAGCAAGATTGTGGCTGTGCAATGAGCAGGAAAGATGTTGGATAGGGGGGGGAAAGGCCAGATAGTTTCTATTTGGTTGGGGATTTGTTGTTTGCTTGTTTTGCTGTTTTCCTGTTCCGTACATGAGTTTAAACCAAAGTATGTATGGTGTATGCCATATAGATAGTGCTAATGCTCAAATTCTCCTCTCATGTATTTACACCAACGTATGTCCAGTGACAGCAGTACAGTTTTTCTACTACTTCATCTGTGTTGTGAGATTAGATTTTAGTTCAATATGACAAGTCTTGTTTTTAGAGGCCGCTAGAGCCACCAGCTTTTGAGTTTTGATTGGTGATATGATGACCCAACAACCATTGAACAATATTTTTAGTACTTTTAGTTGAATTAAAATATGAGGTTATCTTGCAATTATTAGAATTTGATTTCTGTCAGCTCTATCTAATCATTAGGTGATAGCTCATATGTAAGCCACCAACAATATCTGAGCAATCAGCCCTGGGTGTGTGCATCAGCTGAAGACAAAGGAATTGACGTGTTCCTGCTGACACAAGAGGAATCAAGAATCTTAATTATATATTAATCATCATGGTCAGTTGGCACAACTAACAAAGTCTCTCTAACACTATCCAAAATAAACTTAAAATGATGGTGCCAGAAAAATCACTATAGAGCTTTCAGTCTGACCTCCTAAATGTTGCAGATAAAAGAAACTGATGCAAAACATGCCGTATATACTGTATGTCCAACACGATTTTTAAGTTTATTCCCCAAACCAAGATCCAGCACTTCCTCTCCAGCATAATAATTCTAAATGGCAAAGCCTGGCCTAAGTGTCCCATGCCCAACATCTTCTGAATCTTCATGTGTCCTGCTGATTCACAGGCAGACATGGTGGTCCTGTGCACTTGTTACGGGGACAGGAATATTTGACGCTCTTCTGTTTCTTTATTCCAAAACTCACTTTGGATTTCACTGCTGCTTTTATTCCCACTAGATGTTTCAGACAAGACCAGAAGCAGGCCAAAGAAATAAAATACCTGCTGTCAAAAAGGCTGTGACAGAATGGTGTAAGGAGAAAACACAGAGATTCATGGGAAACTAGAAACCAAAAAATCTGGATTAATTAAAAAACCCACATCTTCTCCCAGTATTAACCGTTCTGTCTGTCATGCCTGGAGATAACACAAAGACTGGACATTTGTGGCAGATGTTTGGTGTGTGTGTGTCTTCCTGCTGGTGTCTGGATGTGGGAGGTGAGAGAGGAACAGCAGGAGTGCATGTCACAAGGGGTGTGGATGTGGATGTTGCAGGGGATGATTACAGGGTATTGTTGAGTTGCTGAAGAGGTAGTTGGTTTTCTTGGCACTGGTGATACAGATCATTGTTCCTCCGGGAAATGTGTGCAGTAACAAATTGGGGTAGGGGGCATCTCGGGTGGAGTTGAAGGGCACTGAACATCCTCTCTAGCATGGAAGGGTCTGACCTCATGGGAAAGTAACAGCACAGCTGAATATTTTGCACTTTCCCCCAGTCTGCTGATTCTTTTGTCCTCTGAATTATCTTGTTCTCAGACAGTATTCTTTGCACACTGCCTGGTACTTGAGTCTCCTGAAGTGAAGTTTTCCTTTCCTTCTGGCCCCATGTTTCCCTACAAGTCTCTAACTCTTTTTAAAAATATATTTATTTATCTTTTTCTCCCTTTGCTGCCACCAGGCTGTTCCCCCTTCTTTTACTGACTGCTGCAGCTGCCCGCCTTCTCAGTGTGTGAAGTAACATTCACATCAAATAGAGAGGGAAGTAGAGCAGGCTTTTAACTTCAGCTGTGGGCACAGCTGGAGGGTAGCTGCTTTCTAGCAGCAGGAAACACCGTCATCTGTTCTGTAAGAATTTCTGAGGATGGTTTTCCCGAGATCAAAATATAAAAGAGACTCCACTTCATCCAGAGATTATACTTATATATGTGTGTATATATATGTATACACACACACACACAAAATACATTTTCTTTAATCTTGACCTTCTCTCCTCTCAGATAGTCGTCTTCCTCCACCTCAGCAGCAATGAAAATCTCTCTGAGACCTAAACCTACGGAGTATAAAAACTGGAGAGAGATTATCTTGTGCCTTTTTCTGGTTTTTGTCATCATTCTCCTTTTTGTTTGGATGACAGCACAATGATCTAGAGAGAGAGTGAGACAAGCAAACTGGCTGTACTCTGCCCCATTTGGCAGAGAATACTACGATGCTCTGAAATTAAAGTTCATAGTTTTAATAGCATTTTTGAGACCTCATCTTGCATATTAGAATTTAGCCAGGTATTAGGTAATTTAGATAATAAATTCTCTTCAAAGTGACCCATCATCTTAGTATTTATTTTTTTTTTCTAGAGGATGTAAGGCATAAAAGCAAGCTTTGTAGTTTTATATCTGTCAGCATGTCACATAAATATCTCAGTAACTACTGATCTTATCACCATAAAACTTCCATTTATACAGTTAGACATGTCATGTTGGTCAGTTGCACAAAAAGTTAAGCACATGCAATATTAAACTCCAACCCATGCCAGCTCCATTAGCCCACATCTTGAAGTTCTCTCTGAACACTATTAGAGGAGAAGTGGGGGAGGAGCAGGAGGCAGCATACGGCAGATTCAGATGAGGACGGACTCATGTTGAAAATTGCTGAAATGATGAAAGAGATTGCAGAGGGATGTTTGGAGTCTTACGATTTCCCTGAAAATCAAAAGATCTGTTTTCTGTTTGATGAATGACTTTAATAGTTTTAATGACCTCATATAATTTATTTGATTGTATTGTTCATTTTTATTAGAAGATCGGTCTAGCAGCATTTCAAGTTGTATCACCTTTGCATGTCAGAATTGGACTCTGATCTCAACTTGCCATCTTAACACATATTACTTTTGTAGCATTTTTATATTAGACAACAGATAAATTCAGATAATGCTGAAGTTATTTTTTTGAGATTGAAGCTGGTTTCTGACTCAGACTTGGCAGGAATGTATATTTAAAAAGTAGTGTAAGCAATTATTTATCTAGAGTAAAGTTTGTTTGGAGTAATAGTTTAGAAATTGTGCAATCTATTAATTTGATTTATGTTTTAAAAATTCCCATGAATACTGCAATTAATACTGATTACTCTTAAGCTCTGCTGCAGTTTGCGTTCTAGGCCCCATAGTCTGAAGCAGTCTGCTTCTAGAAATATCATAGTAAGTTATGTGTAACTCCAGGCATTGCCAGGTCCGGTGATGTTAAGGGACAGTTTTATAAAAAGATACATGCTTAATTGTGTGCCTAATTTTACCAAACAATTAATTTTATGTATGGAGACTATAGCAAAAATGACTGAAAACATGTAACTGGTCCGCTGTGAAGCCTGGACACTAAACTGGCTACTTGCATGTGCATAAGTGCTTCCATAGATACTTAGCAAATTACATGTAAAGTAAGCATTAACTGCCACACACATATTTGTGCCTTGGCCAAATTATTCTGATTCTATAAAATATTAAGAGATTCACTAACTTTGCATCTTTGTGCTTGCTTTTACATTTGTGTGAATTCGGCAGTGTAGCACATTATTTGCTCTAAGGAATACAGAGAACATCTCTCATATATGTATCTTTACAGAAATACATGAGGCTGCATTTTTTGTGGCAGCACTGATAGCAGAAAATCTCTCTTTTTCTGTTGTTAATGATACAAAATTGACTTTGCTATGGTATTCCCTGCAGAAAACAGTACATTAAAAATAATACTGTTTAAATTTGGATGTGTTCAAGAATGTCACAATATGAAGGGTTAGTCCAGTATTCAGAAACAGTAAGACATTTGCAATGCTGAAAACACGCATGCTGTGTAAAGGCATGTAGTTTTCCTAATTTTGGTTGAACCACTTATGTGTTGTCTCCAATTTTTCACTTATAAAGCTGTGTTTAATTTAAGGCTGAGTTGAGTGTGCTTGTCACCAAGTTCACCATTGGCAGGACTGGTCATTATAAAAATATTAGAGCCAACCTTGATTTGCCAGGATCCCAAATGAAGAGGAATCAAGGAGAATTTGAGTAGTGGCCTTTTTCCCTTCTCCTGAAGGAGACATTATCAACTCATTAGCTACAAGCCTGCACAGAGGCCCCAACTGTGACTCTTAAAGCAAGAAATACATTTCTTGTAGTTAAGATTGACTTTCAGCATGCCAGCTGTCCCTCTTTTGGAAGGATTGGCCTTATTTTTCAAGTAGAACATGTGCCACCTTGATTACCCAAACTCTTAATTCAATGCCGTTTAATGCTTTGTCTCCTCAAAATATCCCTTATATCCAGCTTTGATTGGTGGGTAGATGTACCAGTACTGATCAGCTTAATTACCAGTGTGAGGCAGCGCAATGCAGACATGAGGTAGCAGCACACCTTTCCCAGCATTCTGAGGTAATTAACCAAAAAATATTTCCCTGCCACCTGTCTAGCCTTGGAGAAAATCCAGTTTTCTTTCCAAGCTATGAGAAGGGGGGATCAGAGCAGAATTTGGGTAGCAGGATGGCTTAGCCATGTATTTTCTGTTCTTTCTAGAGTCATCTGCAGTGGTAAGTACAGAGGCTGAGTCTGCCACCCCCTTTCTTTCCCAACTTCCAGTATGGTATCTGCAGAAAACAAAAACATGAAGAATTAAGGTGAACCATACAGGAAACTATGAGTTGGGGTCTTCGAGGGTTTGTGAAGACTGAAATGCTGACTATACCTTTGGATGCATCAAGTACAAACACCAACAAAGTTTGGATTTACTGTGACCTGGCTAAAATTCCTCACTTTCTCTCAGTTGTTCAAAGGTTAAACTCAATCTAGCAGCATATTAAAAACTTAGATTTTTCTGTACATTCAGTGCTTAGAGAAAATGTGCTGTAATTCTTTCCATGTCTGGGTTAAACATATATTGTCTACTTACATTCATTATATACAGCAAATTAAATATAAAATCTCTCACTCCTCAGTGCTTGCATTGATATAGCATTCAAAACGAAAAGCAACAGTATAAAAATTAACAAAAATATAACATGGATAAACCAATGTTGCTTTTGATTTTTTTTAAAATTAATTTTGGTTCTTATATTATACTGAAAAGGTGTACCACAAATTAAAAAGTGATGATAGCAATTCTGGAATAGTTTCTGAGGTTCTGATGGCTTTCCACATACATAGATTGTAAACCATTTGAGCTAACGGGTGTATTCATCCATCCATAAAGACAACATCTATGGTTAAAGCATCCCAGCTGATCTAAAAATATTTTTCTAAGACACTGACATACCTTACAGTTTCAAGTGGTCTTTAACAGGTTTTGATTCGATGAAGATTGTACAAACCAAATAACTCTGCTGTTATACTAAACTCTGTTCCCATGTCATGTTTCCAGAAAGCAACTCATGTTTGAGACGAGTTCAATTATATGTGGTTAGATTTTTTTATGCTGGAATAGTTATTCTGCCGTAGCTCAGGAATAGCTAATGGAATTTCATTCAAGCCTTGTTTAAAAAACAAAACCCACACTTTTTGGCAGGACACAAGTGGGAAGAGATTTAGTCCACAAGATATATTTTATCCTGGCGTGTAGGAGAACAGTTGGTGGAAAATGGTTTCCCCTGTAGCCTGTTAGAAACTTTAACTATCTGTCAGTGATTGCTATGAATGCAGTGCATGACATGTCATGAGAATTCACATAAATAAAAAGGGAAAATCATCCTGTTCAGGACTGCCTCTATGGGAGGGTTGGGAAGAAATATGTGATTCAAAACTTCTAGGAGTAGACCTCTGGAGCCCCAGCTGGGGTACTGAGACCTTCCACAGTAGTTGTCTTTGGATTGCATTTATTACTTTATCTGCCCTGGACTGAAGATGAGGAAGGTTAAAAGGGGAGTTTATTGTCAGTGCTCGTGTTTACGGGCTCATTGTTTAGAATTGTACTAGTTGTAACCATGACACTATGATACAAACAGAACTTAAATAACCTGAAATTTAAAATCGTTGAAAATTTTTTAAAAAGTCTGCATAGACTATGAAAATAATAAGTGGAATTAAAGTGTCTGCAGCTTACCACTTTATTGGCAGATAAAATGATGTCTTAGCTGTTGGAAATCTGGTCATATGTGAATTAGTGACTCTAATACTTTTTAGTCAGCTGAAATTTGTTACAAGTTTTCGAAGTGCAGGAGAAGGAACTTGGCAAAAATATCTAACTTACACTCATGCCATTTAATTGCTACCTGATAAACTTGCTCTGCAGTGACCTGTGGCTGTAACTGAGGTCAGCAGGACTGCCAGGATTACTAAACTGATGTTGGGACTCCAGACCCCGGGTATTTAACTAGAAAGCTCCAAATTTTGGAAGCAGCGTCCCCCATTTGCTGTGTTTTAGCACAAATCTGCATAATGAACCAGCAACAAAGTCAGCACTGCTTGCAGCAGTGATCAGTGTTTGCAGAGGTGGTGGTGGCTGATCCACAGCACGGTGGTGTAGCTGTGGCCAGTGGGCTTTTTGAGGCCTCTTGGCTGCTTTTAATGTGAACATGTGGGGCTTCGATCGAGTTTCATCTTGCCAAATTTAGGTACCAAAAGCCTTCAATTAAAGGCCATGGTTAGGTGGGTGAGCTGAAGGCTCTCAGAGCTCTCCGGTACTGGCCAAATGTCCCAGCTACTGGGCATCGTGAGCAGGTGATGAATGTGTATGCTCTAAGAACAAGGAGGCGGCTGTGTTCAATTCAGGGATTTGCGCCCCGGGTAGCTACTTTAAAGTCAAATGCCTAGGAATGAAAAGAGCAAGCAGGTAGGAGCTTGAACTTGTGTAAAAAACACTCCTGCAGTGTCTGTATTTTGGGGACCGGTGGGGCTCCCCCAGGAAGCGTCTGGGCCCTCCGGGTGGGCAGCAGGCTGGGGATGGCAGCGAAGGCCAAGTCCCGGGTGTAAGCCCTGGGCAGTGCTGGAAATCCCAGAGCAGCTCGGGGCTGAGAGGGCCTGGGCCTAAGGGCCCCCTGGGCCGGGACTCGGCGCGTGGCCTAGCGCCATTAAGGCCTCCTGTGTGCTGACAGGGCCTGGAAAGTCTCCCAGTGTCCTCCAGCTCTGACACTGCAGCTTCTCACGGCAAAACTGCTCCTGCTTGGTAGCTCATGTTTCTCAGCATGGCAGGGGTAAGGGACATGCCTTTTTTGTCGTTCGCTGAAGTAGGATGTCTGTGTTGGTTTCTTGTTTGTTTTCAATAATAAGGTTTACCTTTAAATCTGTTGAAGATTTCTGTTCTAAAATAAGCAGCTTACAGGTGTTGTGGTAATTGAGGCGTTCAACTCTGGGCAGAGCAGCAAGCTTGAAGGTTTGGGCCCTAGGAGCGGGTAACTTTGCCACTCCGTCTCCGGCGCGGGTGTGCTGCGGTGGGAGGATCCCCCAAGCACAGGGCAAGGCAGCAGCCTGGAGAGATTTTACTGATCTGACTCACCCTCTGTCTGAAGCATAAAAGGAAACCAACTGAATTTCTGTAATTGAGGCAAGCCATTGACTTCTGTGTGCAATGCCAGAGAAGATGTTGAGAAATGACTTCTAAAAATCTTCATAAATAAGAATGTACTTTGTAATGCTCTCATTTTTTCAGTGATATTTAAATACGTCACTCGAATTACTATCCGTTTTTAGTTAAAATGACCACTGGGATCATTAATCATGATAAAAGCACTAATTAAATAAATATCTGAGTTGCTGATTTTTCATGTTTACTACTCAAAAAAAAAAAAAAAAAAAAAAAGTATTTTTATTCCTGTGTTGTCTAAATCCTTTTTGCTTTTCTGTTTATTTGTTTATCTAGCCCTTGTCCTGTGTCTGAGGTGTGTAGTATTGTGATATTGAAAAAATAAGCTCAGCAATTTTTAGTTAGCTTTTTGTCGTGCCCCAAAATGTCTCTCCTGGGTGCATTTTCTGACCTAGATTCAAGTTACAAGCATGAACTTCTGGATTAGATAAGGAGTAATCGGTTTGGGTTGTTCTTTACCGTATGATTTTTTTTCTGTTTCATAACTGCACTGGAGAATTTACATCTGAGATTCAGTGTCTTTGTTTCAGTGGCTGTAATAAAGAAAACTTATATTTATTCAAGATTCCTGATGCAAATACATTGAAGGGAAGTTAGTTTTTTTCCTGTGGGAATTTATGCTTTAATTCTTTGACTCATTCTTTCAGAGTGAGAAAGAGAGACTTTAGTCTTATATAATGAAGTAGTTCATGGTACAATTAATATGATGTAGGAAAACAGTAACATGATATGCTGAATTTAAATAACTGTAACTGATCAAGGGGGAAATCAGCATTAAATGCTCAACAGGAGTAACAAATATAAGATGGCCACTGCATTTAAGTTGAAATACTCTGTCACCCACTGATACATTCCAGGCAAATTTGTTGATAGACTAAACATTTTGATAGTCTTTCCATTGTTTCTTAGAGCCATCAACTTTTAATTTTCTCTTTCTAGTTAATATACTTGTGTATAATTTAAACAGAAAACTGTTCTGTTTCATCATAAAAGATTTGTCTGTTACTTTTGGTGTGTAAATCAAGTGGACAGCAAAACATTCTTGAACTTGTTTTTTAAGGCATTTGTTGACAACAACAGGAAAAGAGATCACAGAGACCGCCAATAAGTGTGGACATCAATTATTTTTTAATTGTATAGGAGTACAGTACACTAATTAAAACTAGTATATCTTGCAATGCCAAAGGCAAAATTAATTATTAATTTTTATTAATATTCAGAAGTAGCACAAGGAATACATTAAAAAAGATTTTGTGGCTGTGACTGAGATCTTGTTTTGCTTTATATTTTAGCAAAAGTAGTATGTTAGCTAAATTTGAATAGTTAAATATGCACTGAAGAGATTATATGTAATGAACAAGAATGTTCTCTTTAGAGTAGTTATCCAGTGACAGAATATAAGAGGTAGGAAAAATTCTTTAAAAATCCCAGGGCTTTGTTTTATCAGGTTTACCTGACAAGTATAAATACACATGTTATCCTGCTGTTGTTACCATGGATACTTTAATTATCAGGCTGGGTATTTTAGTTATGATATCTCATATTCAGTAGAATAATCTACTTTCAACTTCTTCTAGGGTCCAGCTCATCAAATTAGATGTGTCCTGCACTGATTTGACAAACCTGATGTGTTTCTGGAGAAAGTTATCTTTGAGCAAGTTATTTATTTATTTATTTTCCCCACAGGCTAGACTTCAATCTGCTGCAGATAATTAATTTGGAAACTGCCAATCTGGTTCAGAAGCCTATCAGAAAGGAAGTTTTTGTATGAAAAAAGATGTCTTTCACCACTGCTGCTGACAACACGTTAATAGGCTCTTAATGCACCAGATTAGAAGAGTAAGTTATAGAAATCAAAATTTTAATTTTTGGAATTCACAACATTTTTATAAAAGCTTCTAAACTCATGTGTTCTTAGGTTTATTGAAGTGAGCATGGGAGTAGTATGAGAGAAAAAAAAAGGTTGCTGTTGTGAAACTATAGTGGTTTGTAAAGTCATAGCTTGTGTCTGGTGGTGTTTTTGCCTGTTATCTCCTATTGTATTGGGAATGATGTATTAGAAATCTTATCAGAGTAGTTGCAAACTGCTGTGAGTTTTTCCTAGGCCAATGAGTTTCAATCCACTTGATCATTTAAGATTAGGTAGGCAAAATATATATTTTTTTAAACTGAACCTTGAAATGTTTCCCTGTCTCTAATCCTTACGTAGAAACAGTGAGTTCTACATCTCACCTGTTAGTGTTCTTAATTATAACAATTCCTGCAGTCATTCATGCACTCCATAGAAATACAGACATCAATGTCTGTGTTTTGTTTAACTAAAATCTAAGATTTTGCATATCCATACCCACTTTAGAAGTGTAGAGCAGTACATCAGAGTTTAGCTGTCACCTCAATCTAGTACCTTGAGCTCCTATTGTAGCAATACATAAAATATGATTTCTGTCTTATAAACCGAGTTGTGCAAGTTTGATTGTTACAAATACCCAGAACTTGCTTTTTATTTTGTTACAACAAAGAAAGGTACCAAAAACTTTTTTCCAGTGTTCTATTTGTGTTCCATGTAAGTGTAGATGCAGTTCTTGTCCTCTTCTAAAACAAGCCTTTTGCCTTAGAAAAGTCAAATTGTGTCCTTGAATTTGTCAACAAAATTAAGAGTGGTGATAATATTTATCTTTAGTTTATCATCAGGCCTATATTGCCCATGGATTTCTGCCTCTTCAGTGCTCTGTCCAAGGCTTGAAAAATGGCGCAAGTAATGTTCCTAGTTGCCTTATATCTCTTGTGCTTGTGTATGCGCGTGCATGTCACAGAGTAGTGAAGAGGAGGAGCCACTAATTCACTTTGCTGTCTTCCAGAGGAATCAGCATATGTGGGAAGAGTAGGCTCTTGCAGGCAAACACTATTCTTCATTCTACTTTGAAGTACCTGCCTTTCCAACTTGTCAGTAAAAACTGACAAAATACAACTTACTTCTAAAAAGATAAATAAAAACTTTTCAAAAAGTTACCTATCACAATTCTGGAAAAACAGCTCTCAGAGATTCTCTTGGTAATTCTTCTGTTCACTGTCCTGAATGTACTGCTTTCTCAAGTGTGTGTGTTGTCCAGGAAAACCAGAGAGCACCTTATGGAATAACATCAAAGGGAGGCACTTGACAAAGACAGGCAATTTAGATGCTCGGTTCTGGAAATGTATTGACTGAAGATGAAAGCTCTTTAGGGAGAGACTTTGTCTTCTATTTATATAGAATCTTGCATAATTTAACAAATGTTGGGGACACTATTAATCACATCCAACTTTAGATGTCTACAGTGTAGCTGTCAATCTTAAGAGAAGATCAATTGCACTCTAAAAGTGCCTGTTTCTCTCCACTGACTATAAAGGGAGCCCTCACAAGTAGCTCAGGTGCAGATAGCTTCATCTATATTTGGGCAGATGAATCCTGCTCTAAAATGCTGTCTAACTTGGCAAAATAATAGCAGTTGATATTTTAAAAAATCCTTGGGAATGTACCTCGTTCTTAAATCATCTAAGAAAAATAATGGCAACTGCTGGTTTTGGTTGGTATTACTTTCCAAAGTGAAGTGCCAGGGATTGGTAGCCTATCCACAACTGTATCAATCTATTCATAGCTTCTTGAAACATTAGTTCAGAATATAAATATGAAATCATTTGTTTTCTCAGAGCAAAAGAATAAGGCTGAACACATGGGTTGTCAATACTATAATAGCAGTTCAATAGGAAATGCTATCTCCAATTGAAAAGACAAAACAATATAATTAAAATCCTTATGGGAATGACAACAAAAAATATCCTATACTGCTGTTGCTGAATCCTCTGCTTCAGCTGATACTGTTTTTGGACATCTCAGAAACTGTTTACTGGTATTTTTCAGAGTGGAAATGTTGTTTTGAAATATGAAAGAACATCATGTTCTTCTAAAGCAGTGCCAGTGTCTTATTAGTGGCAAGTCACTATGCTTAAAATGCTGGCCATGAAGAGTCTATATACACAGTGAATCAGCCATCTGTTCAGACTTTGAGTAAGTGTGTTTCATCCAGTATATATGGACTGATATTACTGTTTCATACAGTGGGCATAAAATTCATGGCTGCAACTGACCTCTATTAGAACGTAGCCTGTTCAAGATAAATATGTGACAAGCTATTTCCAAAGCTGCTTTAATTGCTCTATGGGAAAGAAATACAAGAACATCCGGAAGAGCATCGTGTGGTAGATATAGAGACCTGTGCTTAACTGAATGATTGTAATCTCAGTGTATACATTGAGCAGTATTCCAGGCAGCTGGCTTTGTTTTGCTCACCTCTAAAGGAAATTGTAGGAGAAGAGACATAAAAACACATATGTAAGAAAGAGGGAAAATTTACTGATCTATGAGGCTAAAGAGATTTAGTATCAGTTGGCATGAACTACATGGATGCCAAAATAACCAAGTCTAGATTCAGACTTACGAAATATGTATCTCACCAATTTCCCTAAAAGCTGTGTGGTGGTGGGACTCTAGGAAATCTGGAGGACTGAATACTATATTCTTAAATCTTTAAATTTAGAGTATTGGTATCTGAGAAAAATTAAAAATGTATATCAGAGTACTAGGTATCTGTAGTATGTACTGTGCCTCCCGTATTTTTCACACCTTTTTAGAAAATTATTTCTGCCATGAATACCTTTTCAATGGAATAAATATTCTTCACTCCTACAGAATGCCTTTCATGAAGGTTTGAATGGGAAGTTAAATGACTTACTATTCCAGTTCTCTCAAGATCATCGGATCCTTAAAACAGCTCTAAAAAAATCTGTTTGTTCTAAAAAATAAAGTCACTATGCTTAAGTTTTGAGGAATTCTAATACTGCTTGTCTGGAACAGTTCTGTAAAGACTCTCTATGCTTGTGTTGGAAAGCACATCAGAAGTGTACAAGCTGTCCTTTCCAACTCCTACTGGATTTTGTTCTTTCTAAGATGTATTTATCATGCCATCCAAGTGGGATGATCTCTTGACAACTGATTAATGTGAGGATAAGTATCAGTCCTGGTTAGATGGGATTTCTTCAGAAATGCTATTTGCTCAGGGAAAATCTTGAAATAAAAAGAGAAGGAAGATGTTTTAGGGGCATTAAGATCAAATCTGCCTTTAGTACAGATGTGACTGCGTCAAGTTTTTATTCATCCTCTCCACTTTAAGTTGCTTTCAGATTCCTTATACCAAAGGGTGCTGGCAGTCATTCCTATCTGCAGTTTGAGGGAGTACTGCTGTATTTTAACTATTTATAAAAGTTAAAAAAAAACCAACAAAAACCAAACAAACCAAACACCCCCCCACACCCCCACACCCCCATTATGTCTTGCATTCATGGACCTTCTCATGAGCTACATGATTCTTCCTGATTAAAGTGAAATTTAACTTTTTAAAACCTGTCATACTGCTTTAGCAGAGCCTTCCTCTAGATGTATGTGTTCATGCATAACTAACTGCTTGTTTTATATATAAAAAAAATCTTTTTAAAACTAATTTATATTCCTGTTTAAGGGCAGATACAAAACAACTGAGGTAGGGCAAGATGGATTATATCCATTCTTTGCATCTTCTGCACGGTTATGTCTAATCACTTACGTTGAAGCAACCCAGGAATCAGTTAAGGGCACAGTCATAGAGACAGGATGAAGAAAAGAACCAGCTTGACTATTGGGTTGTGCCTGCGTAGCTGGCATGCACATTTACATACGTAAAATGAACACACGATTGGGAGTCACAGAAAAACTGAGTCAAATGTCGTTTTTGCAGATTATACTCCAGAGCAGAAATGCCACTTTAATTGAAGGCAACCAGTGAAATAAAGGCTGTCTTTTCAAGAGACATCATGAAGTGCAAAGGTTATGAACAAAGCAGTAACAGCTACAATGAGCCACCAGAAGTAATAGCGAAAACTGTCTTCTATAGCATATGCACAGTTCAGGCCTTTTCTTCACACCTCAAAATGCAACAAGAATATCCATCAAACTCAATCTGTTGCTCTACCAGTGGAGATGTATTTCAAATGAGAGAGTGCAGACAGTTACCTGGGAAGATCATCTCTTCTGTTAACAGCTGAGATCTATGGATAACTCTGATGTAAACTTGTTTTCTCTTAACTGTTCACCAACCAGCTAGAGCTTCAAGCAGGGGGCGTCCGTGTTGTAATACTGATTTCTGATGAGCCCTTCCTTTTAAAATATCTATGAATTTGGATATTGTCTACATTTATAATCAGTGTATGCCTTGCTAATTTACATTATTAAAAACTCAGCTGCCCAGAAAAGCAAGATGAAGTCTGAATTTGCATTATGGATGTACAAAATATTTTTTTCCTTAATTTAGTGAAAAACTAAAGATATTGTTAGAACAGTGTCTTAAACATATTCCAATGTATATATAATTCAGTATATAGTAGTGATCTTGAAAAATCTAATTCTTTTTACTGCTAATATTCAAACTTTATGCACATTGTCACTAGAAATGGCATATGCTATATTCTGAGTAGCAAAAATTTGTCTCCTATCTTTGTGCATATTTTTGTACTGCTCATTATTTTATCTTACGTGAGACTGCTTCTTTAAGATTGCTTAGCTTTGTTTTTATGAGTAATTTTTAGACACTGGTAGGCTTTATTGAATAGAGAGAAAGTTAAGAATGCTGAGGAATTGGATGTTTTTTCAGGTTGTGTAATTGATCAACTTTAATTTCTAAGACTTCACACTATTATCTTGAATTGTAAAACTTACACTGAAATTTCATGAAAATCAGTAAATTTGGACTCTCAAACTTTGGAAGCATGTAAATCATTGAGACTATGTTCTTTCACTCTCATCTTAATCAACAGTAAATTCCCTTTAATAATGTCTAGCCTACAGTAGTAAACTAAAAAGCGTATCGTTAGAATAATTACAATTCTAGTGGGCAAACAAAAGAGCTCCACTTCATTATTGTTTTCATGTGAAGTAGAGCTCTCAACTCATAATTTACTTAAAAGTCTTCAGATTTATACAGAACATTGCAATGTTTTTATGAACGAAAAAACAGATGAAGTCTGGCCTCCCAAGAATGCATCCTTTCTCTTCGTTGTTAATCACACCATGACTGGGCAAGAGATGGCAATGCTGTCAGTAGACAGGAGTTGCACATGTGCTGACTGACCCGCTGTCTTCTGCTAAATGGAAGGTAGCACTCTATCTGCCTTTTCTACATATAGTAGAGATGTTATATAGGTCTTTCTCCATACTGCTAATTTTCATTAAATCTGTAGGGATATAATTACCTCTAATTATCCTGTGTCACACAGGGCAATGAAACCAAAAGTGATTAGGGAGAAAAGGAAGGCTGGGTGATTAACATAGGCTATAATTTCATCTAGTTTTTATCTTCATGATTACTAATTTCTTGCTTCTCACTTTACCTCTGTTTCTCTTAAAATACTCTACCAAATTTCCACCTGTGTTTATGTTTCTGTTTGTAGTGGTCTGGATTTTCCATATACCATTTTCCATCGCTTTTGGTGTTCAGGAGGTCACATCCCTGACTAGGATTCCTGATCCTCCAGCTCTGTGGCCATAAACTCCCTCTGCTGTTTTAAGCAGCCATAAAATACTAAATTCCTCTTTCCTTAGCCTTTTCAGCCCTCTGCCCTTTGTTTTTTAAACAATTTCTCCCTTTCTTCTTTGCTGCCATTCTTTCTTCCTGCAGTTTCTAGCCAGCATTACTTTAATAGGCACTGCTCTGGTGATAGAGGCTGGAACATGCCAGTACTGAAAATGTGCTACAATTGCAAGACCCAGTCATACAACATGAACTTATATTCTGCCTGGCCATTCTGATCCAAACTTCTTCTACTTACTGCGCTACAGCTGCAGCTTTTCGTCCAAGAAGGGTAACCATGAAGCATAGGTTGAGGTACACTTTTTCTCTGTATACTTGCCAAATGTCAGTGTTTGACCAGAGGAGGATTTACTGATGCTTTCTATTCTTCTTTCATTCAGTGAGTCCTCTAGTCCTCTGATTCTTCAGTTACTCTCACTGGTTGCCTCTCCTCATTTCCACTGTGTAAGAAAGTTGTGACTGAAAAGTGTTCTTTCTTTTATGAAAAACTACTGGCTTTCACTAAGATGCACTGATGTCCCTCTTGCCAGGAAGGGTTAGGTGGCCTTGCTCTTCAGCTTTCAGAGAAAAAGAGAGTGATGGAGCTGTGGACTTTGAGAAAGGTTCTGTAAAACACAGAAATTCTTAGCCTAAATGTAAAAACTTCTTATTGTGAAGTATAAACAAACTGCATTGGCCTTGCAGGAGAGTGTGCTGATGATTGTGTAGGCCTGCATTTAATGGCATTCCAAGGACTGCCTGCCCCATTAGGAGAATAAAAAAACAAACAAACAAACAAACAAAAAAACCAAAAAACCCCACAACCAACAAACAGCAGGAAACATTTACATAATACCCAGCACATATTAGTCAAAATGTAGTCAGAATACATAAAGAGATCCCAGTTTACTGGAGTCATCATACAGTAATAAAAATGCACAGCTAGGTACTATTTTCATCCAGTTCCTTTTGTTTATAGGGGCCAGCTCAGACTGGGCACAAGCTTGTCATAGAGACAGCCCCCCTGACTGGATGGGGGCATCTGGAATGCTTCAGATCTGTTCAGATTTAATACATCCATTGAGCCTCTTATGACTATCAGTTGGTACACAAAAACTACAAGACAAGTAATGTAAACACACACTGTTCTGGTCATGTTCGTTTTCAAAGTACCTGAGAAACAGGGGGTCCTCCCATAGCATCATCTTGTACCTGTGGAAAAAATTAGACAAAACTGGGGGCCCTTGTTCCTCTCTGTCCCTCATGTCTGGCTGAAGAATCCTATCTCTAGGTTGTCCATGCAAGAGATACTTAAAAAGAGTGCAGTGGTAAAACCTGCAAAAGAATATGACCTGCATCTTTCCCTACAACAGGCAGATTCAAGGGAAAATGAAAACAAAGTCTTTTGGCCCTCAGTAGTTCTCTGTGGCACATTTTCCAGGTCTAGCCTCCAGCAGCTCCTCTGCTTAGCCAGGGATATCTGCTCTTCACAACAGGGCTGTTTGTCTGCCATGACTCTCTGGTCCTGGGGATGCTGACATAAAAAAAAGGAGGTTAAAAGGTGAAAATTAATGGCTATTTCCTGTGTGTTCAGCAGATTGCATCAGGTGTGTTCAACCAGGAAGGTTCAGCCACAAGATTGGAGGAGGGACCTCTCAGTGCCCTTATGGAAAGTTTGCTGTGTTCTCTTCTCTTCTCAGTGCCTGGAAATGTGCTTCCACAGGACCTTTGTCTCCTCATATTCCTACTGGTGGCAGATGAGCAAGGTCAGATGTGCCTCTTGAGGTATGCCTCTGGCAAACTCCTTATCCATGTATGGCTGAAATGATCTTGGGACTTCTCTGGGATAGTGAAGCAGTCCTCAGCATTCAGTCATGCCTTCGGTTGCTGGATGTGCTGGTAACAGCAATGGCAGAAAATCTTCATGTCCTGTGGGATTCCCAGTGCTTGGGCTGCACAGACCCTGCAGAGAAAATATGCTAAAGTTGTTATTCCTTGCTGAGCTGGAGGGTATGTTCTGCTTTGGCAGTTGCTTGACAGTTCCCTGTGTCAGCCACAACTCTGAGTAGCTAATGCAGTGCTGAGGCCTTGTTTTGTGAAAAAATCCTAAGAGGGCACAAATTAGTGTCTGGACTCAGTTTTAATAATACCTTATCACAGTCCCTCTATCCTTTGTATGACTGGTATGTCTTATCCCTCACTCGTGTGGTTTTTTCTCACTTTTTAGATGATGCTAAAGAGAGCATCTTTGCCAGGAGTCAAGCAGGTAGGCATGGGAAGCTTTTTTGCCATGCCAGATGGAGCAGCAGAGGTAGTATAATTTAGATGGGATCCAGAAGTCACTCTAGAGTTGTAGCTGCCATTCAGGCTTAGGAAGGCCTATAAAATTGGGTGGTCTGGCTGCTAGAAAACCAAGAAAGCGTCTAGTGCAGTCTAATGTGATGTTGGGTTGCTGTCCTTAGCTTGTAGTTGATATGAGTACTCCCTCCCAGAGAGTCTGCGTGTGTGCATGGCAGTGGAAGAAATGCATACAATTCTCTGCACTTCAAGGGGTCCCTCTTCTTCTCCTTGAATAAGTGAGTTGCTAGAATACCTGTTTTGGTGTCTTAGGTGACTATCAAACAAAAAGACTCCTCCATATCTTGTCCTGTTATAAATGTTTTTGAAATAAAAAACATGACACTGAGTGGGGCATGGAGGTGTATCATCTGGAAATGTTAATGGACCAAACCTTGTTCTCCTGTAAGCCCAGGGCAACTTTGGACGTGGGGCTCCCCAGGCAGAGATTTTCAGACAGCATGTAAGGATTCCTAGGCTGTCCTGACACTTTCTAATGATCCTTCCAGCATTTGTGATGCTTCAGAACTCTATGGATGAACAATATGGACTGCTGAGGGACTTTGTCCTTTAGTGTGTTTGGACAATATAGATGGAACACTTTTTACAGCTTCCAGCAAGAAGAAGGAGGAAGTAACTATCTAAATTGAGGAAAAACTGCAGTAGCTGAAAGCAAACCACTTTAACTGATAGTGAAGAACTGAGTGCCTTCTTCTAGCATTGTGAGCAGAAAAAAAAAGGATCTCCGATTTGAAGATTAGTGACAAATTTGTGTGAGTTGGCAATTCTTTGAAAATGAAATTTATTAAACTTGAAATAAAGTGTTCACCCCTGAATGAACATCTCCTTTTGTAAGGTTGCAAGATTTTGCTCATGGGCTTTCTTACTGCTATTCTCTTGTTTGAATGAATGTACCCTTAAGGCCAAAATCCATATTGCTGAGTTATTATGAAATACAGACTTTGTCTCCATGTGCTTCTACACTTAACATTGCTCAACAAATGATACCTGTGTGGTAATTTTCAAAGGAATGACTGAGGAAAGACAGAGAGAGGACAAAGATATAGCTGGTGGGCCTGTTGTAGTCATCACCTGAAGGAACTATGATGAAAATAGTGGTTTAGATATTCTAACACTGATGTGTGTACCATCAGGTATTTTTTGTTCATGCCATTATCTAAGTTGTTACGGATAGCCATAGGAGCTTACTTACAGTCTTAGGGATTGTATGTACTTAAATACTTTGCCAACAGATTTTACGTGTGTTTTAAAATCTGTTGGGGAGAAATGTGATTAGGAAAAAGCAAATTTTCTCACATGGTGAATTTTTTAATCCTAAAGGTTAAGTTCAAGCTTTCTCAGCATATTGGTATGAGGAATTACCCATTAATTAAATAATATGAGTCATAATCTGCCATTGATTTTTTATATATTTCTTGCTGTTTGATTTTAATTAATGGGAGTTCTGTACATAGAGGATTCAAGAAAAGGTCCAGTGTTTAGAATTGGAACTATAAAGTAAAACATGAATATGGTAGTGTGGTTTGCTAATTGCAGTAACGATTGCCATCAGAGCCTCCTACACTGTCTGTGCTCTGGCAAGATTGCCATATGTCACAGGAAGCCTTGCCTGAGCAAGGACAATCAACCCCAGAGTTGATTCACTGTTATTAAAATGAAACAGAGCATGCTTTTAATGTCTTTGGAGAGCACTAGAAAACTTGAAGATAAGACGAAGTAAGGTGTGTTTACCTCCAAATTCAACCTATATTTTAATCAATAGGGTTTGCATTTTCATGGAGGACTGCAGCTGCAAACACCTGGAAATTTTATAAAGAAGGCTGTGATTCAAGGCGCTCCTGCTCATGGGCTTGATGCACTAAGGTTTGCTGATTGCTGACTACCAAGACAGGTAGGCTGTGTTTTAAACTAACATCTGCAACCCTTGATCTAAAGTGGGGTTGTACTGTGCTATGTGTAGTTTCAGTGTAACATAGGACAGAGTCCTCTCCAAAGATCACACTGTCTAAAATAGTGTTAGTGTTGAGTATTTGTCTGTGTGGAGGCATCTGTGTAATACAGAGCCATGCAGTATGGTTCTTTTCATAACACAATGAAACTTAGCAGCTTGGAGACAGCTCTTTCAATGCTCAAGAGTCAGGAAAGAAAAATTAGATTGGCAGGGTAAAAATCAGGCACAGCCAACGTACAGTGCTTAAAATGCTATACTTGAAAGGAAGTTCAGAGCTGTTGCTTTGGTTATTTCATTATATTCCTTCTGCCCCACTCTGCAGCCGTCTAGCTGGGTATACAGAACAGTTGACCTTAATAGAAAACAAGAGCAACGTGTTTCATGGGGTCAGGAGGTCACAGCAAACAAAAACAGAGATGCCATCTCCTATAAAACTGTGATACTCCCAGACTGACTCCTTAGCTGGTTCATGGTATATGCGAGGAACAACCTCCAGTCAGCCAGACTGTGGGGCCAGTCATTTAGCTTACTTCAACCCTCTGTCTTTAAAAGGATCAGGTTTTCTGGGCTATAACTGGCACAGGGCCTTCTTTTGTCCTAGTTTTAACTGTCTGTCTTGCAGGATCAAGTCCTAGTTGAATATTTATGTTTTCCAGAATAAAACAGATAAATTTGCCTTAAATAGATAATAACATTTGCTACAGTATTAAACTCTTAAAAAATTGAGGGGTATCAAAACTGTGGTATTTTTTCTAAACATTAGTTTCCACGATTGTCATTTTTTAATGATTTTCAAAGGAAACTGTACATTGTGCTGAAAGTCAGTAGCTTCCCTGTGGTTCAGTCTGTGTCTGCATGCTACAAACATATACATTACAAGCTGTGGCTACAGTTGCTTCCAGCCACTGTCAGAGCATACTGTCCATATCTTCCTATAGGTTCTCTTGGTCTATCTGGGAATAGCTTGCACCACAAATGCATCCCACTATATCAGAGAATCTTAGGTGTATGATTTCCTCTGGTATGGTATTATAAAATATAGTCACCATATAAGGCAGAAACAAGAATTAAAATTTATGTTATCCTTTTAAACATAAATGATTTTATTAAGATTTACTTTGAAAATGTAGTATGACTGACAACCAGTCATTATTTTAAATAACTTTTGAAGCTAACAGCAGTGGACACTCTGCGTGTCTGTGCATGTATGTGCAGGGGTCTTTTCTAATGCTTGGAGGTTGCTTAGCTGACACCCCAAATCAGGGAGCATTGTTTTTCAAACTAATTTTTATTGTCATCCAGTTTATTCTTCTCCTCATGCTATGTGTCCCTTGTATCAATTTTAGACTAAAATACTGCAAAAACAAAAAAAGGTAATGGCACTTTCCACAGTATTTCAAAAGGGTTTTAAGTGGAAAAAGGTATTTAGTATTTTTAATAAGCATCTTCAATACTATTGAGTTGGTTTCTTTGTTCATATCACAAGATTAATTATGCTGTCAAGCACTTTCAAGGCCTGCTTAACAAAGATTCAGTGATATAATGGTTTGCTTCGCATTGCCTTTTTTCTGCATAGCAATCACAATCAGCATTAGACAATTTAAAACCCTTTCACAAGCCGGAAGTTCTGAAGAGCCTTTTAATCAACAAAAGTAATTTTGCAAACAACTAGATACAGCGTTTTTCATATTAACTAACTTGTGTTAAACTCTGCTATATGCTTGAATCTCTGGTTCTGGTAATGGATTATTCAGATTTGCAGGACACTAGAAGTGGGGAACACAATTAGCACAATATGCAGTTTGCACCCCATGAAAATTGTAATCTCATACCATTCTCTAGCCTAATATAAACATGGTATTAGTACTTCACCGCAGTTTCATATATTTTAATCTTCCCTTAATATGCTGCTCTTGTATAATCACTTTAAATATTTTTTTACAAATGCCTGGAAACTTAATTCTTGGGTTTTTTTAAGGGAGACTTCTATTTCTATAGGACAGGTTAGTGTCATAAAACAGTACAAGATTCTGAAATTCAAGTTAAAATAGGAAAATCTGCTTAGAAACTTGCCTTCTAAAAACATCTAGCTCAAGAATGCTTTATACAATAATCTTATTGCCATATAGCATGATAAGAAATCCCGCATGATTTAAAAATGCTTATTTGATGGAGAAATTGTAAAAGCAAAAACACACTACATGATGACTTTTTTTTTTTTTTCTCAAGCACATTTATAAATGAAACTAACCTGTTAATGACACCTTTAAAACACTCATTTTTTTTCTAAACTGCTAGAAGCATTAATTTGTACCATTGCTGCATGTGGTAATTAGCAACTTCAGCAGTGATTTTCTCTGCCCTAAACCTTTCGTGTTTGACACTATTCCAACCCGGGAGAGGAGTGACCCTGGGATACAGTGCTACAGGACAAGTGGAGCAAATCCTGTCACAAGAAATAACAGGGTCAGAAGACATTGCTAATGAAGTCATAGCAACTGGTTTAAAGAGCCAATCAGAGAAGGCAACAATCTGTAAATGAGGATATAATTAGCAGAAAAAATAACATGCTTTGGTTGGATTCTAGGGGAGCCAGTAATGAAGGCAATGACTGGATATTGAGAGAGATTCCAAAAGATTAGAGCAAACATTGTGCAACAAAGAATACCTAATTAGCAAAAAAGTGAATATGCCTTAATTAGAAGGAAAATATGTGATTGAAAGACATGGAGTAGGCTTTTAATATGAATACAATAATGAATGTTAGCCCAAATCTCTATGATGAAGAAAAAGTCCTATCTTCACTTTTTTTGCCTTTGCCATTTTAATAAATGATCATGAAGAAGATGGACTGTAAATTCATATCTTTGCCATGACATTAATACTATTAAAACAAACAATTTTGAGACAGCAATTTAATGGGTTTCCACCCAATTTACACATTTACTACCCCCTAACACAGCACTGAAGACAAAGCAATGCTGTCTCTTTTGGCTGGCCTTAATGTTCTTATGATGTGAAGAAGTAATTATTAAAAGAATTTCAGGTAGGTGTCCTGTGACATATGAACTAATGCTTAGTCCAGATATCCCTCTAATAGGATGAAACCCCAGGTGTTTTTTTCATACAGAAAAAGAGTCCATGAGGCTGAGTCCCTGTGTGTACATAACTACTACACTGCTGCAACTTGCATTTATTTGTTGCTGTTGCTGTTTGGGTTTGGTTTTTTTTTTAAAGTAGTGGCTGATCCAAAATTCATTAAATGAAAAGAAAAAGCTTCCAATAACTTTACTAGCTTCTAGATCAGACTCTAAGTGAGCAGAAACCCTGGAAATTTTATTAGTAAAAATTAAACATGTTATTAGCCTGAACATAATAGACCCAAATAGAAGAATCCCATAATGAATTGTGCCAGTACAGTATATGTACAGTATTTATGGCTAGCAGTGATGAAAAGTATAATGTTCTACTGCTTATCATTTTATTACAATAGAAAAATCAGGACTCTAACTTGCTAATAATTTTTCACTTTTATAGACATCTAAATGATATTATATTTCCTCCTTTTTTTTCTTTTTACAAAATGGTGCTAGGATATTGATTGTCATTTATTTTTACTCGTGATATTTAATTGTCATAATTAGCAATCCATGTCTCATTCCCTATCTTAGAAATATCCTGTCAATTTTATAGCATATTTATAGATTAATTTAAATGTATAATTTAATTTATTACTGCATACCTTTGGTTTGTCTGTAACATTAAAATACTTATGGCACAGAATATTTTAATTAAAACTATTCATCAAATGAAGTCCAGGTAGCATCCTTATCCTTGTTTGCAGTAGGGGGTTCTGGCAGTGAAAGCAAGCAAAATAATGGGTCAATTAAAAAAAAATCTAAATATAGCTTTTTCAAAGATCCGATTGCTTAATTCAAGGTACAAAAAACCCCAAAACAAAACAAACAAACAAACAAACAAAAACCAACAAAGAAAGAAAAAAAGATGTGTTTGTCAATGGATTTCACAAATTAAATTACTTTTTTTTTTTTTTTTTTCCCTTTGCAGACATCAAATCTGCTAATGTCAGGGCCAGAGCAAAAGTAAAACTAGACGAGAAATGGGCTTGAATTTTCATGTGTGACATATCTCAATTTGACACTCCGTGTCTGCAGGAAATTGGGATACTGTTTGCAGAGGGTTCTTCTTGTGAAATGAGCTGTACTATTATTTTTTTCTAACTGGGAAATCCACCCTCTATTTATGAGAATCAAAGTATTTACCCTTGTAGGTCAAATGTTTTCTTTTATTTAAAAAAGCAAACTTTTAATGATATATCTAATAAACCAAGAGTTATTAGTTTGCTGTGCTAGAGAGAAAATACAACATAACAGTGTCATCAAAATACTACCTCTAGCGTAACTGAATCAAGGTTTTGCTGCAGCTCTCGGTTGACAGTAAGTCTACCATTCTTTTACCATGTGTGCTATTAATTCACTTTCCAGAACTGTCAGGTACCCTGAGAGTAAGAGAAATATACTCAAAGTATCAATGTGTTTCTCTTCTTCCTTTAGCTAATGTATCTTCTCTGATGCTATTTTAAATTAAGCAGTGCAGTAATGTTGAAAGTTCTGACTGGCTCTGATAACAAAATGGATTAAAAAAATTAACCAGTTTAAAAAAAAACATAGAATCAGCTGACAACGTAATTGTTCAGCTTGTATGCAAATATTCTGACAATAATTTGCCAATGCTTTTGAATATAAGTTTAGGAACACATAATTATAACATTAATTGTTTCTTGTGCTTTAATTCTAGGTTTCTGTCACAAAACAGATTAACTGTAATTCATGAGGAAATATAAAAAGTATATTCATTTTGTATTCAATTGGCTTTGAGCATATTCTAGTGCAGTACAGTATTACAATAATTATTTATGTTAATCTAGAGTAAGATACAGTACGTCAGCATAATAAATTGTCTTTATGCTGCATAGCAATGCCTTTTGAATCACCTTCTGTAGTCACAAACAAGAACATCTACCTGAATGTAGTAGTTGTCAGATTGCAGGATAAAGACAACAAGTTAGTGGCATACAAGGAAGATGCAGCCCTACAAATTTCACCATTCATATCACTATTTGTTTTTAAAACTCTGTTGCAATAAAATTGCATATCTGAGCCTGAGTCTGAAGTGAGAAGGGAGGAGATTATGCTGAAAGGCTGGATTGGAATTTGGCCTGAATTTCCTCCTCTTATTCCAACTCTGAATGCTAAATTAATCACTCAGATTTATATGAAGGTGAAAGCTACACAACATCTTCATCAGGGAAAAATAAGGTTACAATTCAATAAAATGTGTGGTAATACTTTATTGACTAATGAATATACGGCTCATTCTGACTGCTATATTTTACTATTGAGGACTGTAACAGCACTGCAATTACATTACTAGTATTTACTAAAGATAAGTCTCTCTTCTCCTGATCTTAAAACATGCTTTGGAAAAGACAGAAGTGAGAGAAGGCCAAGAGAAAGCAGGGTATGCACTGTCCCAGAGTCTTGTGGGGAAATAAGCCACGTACAGATAATAACACTGCAAAAAGTTGATGCTGCTATTTTTAAACAAGTTGTTATTATTGACTAACAGAGGTTGCTGTAGGTGGGATGTTGTTAATGACAAAAGCTCTGGAGCAGTAGAATTGCTACTAATCCGTGCACTAGAGAGCCTGATAATGAGAAACACCTAAGTGCAGCATTAAACAGTCCTCTAAAATAATTTCTGCTACATACTTGATAAGGATTCATAGCATTCTAAGCAAACCTTTTTCTTTTTCGGAACTCTATCCACAGAGATCCCATTTTACTTCATTCATAGATTAGAGGGATGAGGAAATCCTCAGGGGATTATTAGTGCAGCTTTCAAAACGAAAGGAACCCAATCACTTTGAAACAGCCAAAAACCATTCTGGGGCAAGCTATCTATTTTAGGGAAAAAAACTACAAGCTACTCAGGAAACAAAAGGTCACACTGTGATCCTTAAGCAGATATGTTTGTACCACCTTGGAGTACTCTTGCTGATGGAAGTCAACTGTTGTGTGAAACATTTTTTGGCATTGTGCAGATGAACAGCCTGCGCTGAACAGTCTGAACAGTCCTTTGTTTTCTCTACTGTGTAGCAGATCCCATTTTCTTTTTTCTGGTGTCTGTCTTAGCCCACAGAGGCATGGTGTGAAGGAGGCCAGCCTGCTCTGAGGTTCTGAGCAAATTTGCTGGGTCGTGGAGTCACTGGTGGGGGAGCTATGTTTGTTATTCAATACAGACAGTTGTGAACATGTGCCTGCTGACCACATCCCCAGTGGGTAAGTCTCTCCCTAACATCAGAGGCAAAGGAGCTGCGATGTGCTTTCTTTTTAATACCTCTGCAAATTCAGGCTATAAGCATCTGGGGTTTGGCCCACAGATTGCTACAGTTCTTGCTTTCTATATGTATTTAATATATTTAATCACTAGATACAATTTGCCCTGGAAATTACTCCAGAAATATTCAAAATGTGTTAGTTTTATTTTATCAGAGTTCCTTAGAAAGAACTTACAACACTTTGACCTGAGTTTGGGATGTAAATCACTTTTAAAAACAATTGCTGAAAATTTGTGAGATTAACTTACATTTTTCTTTAAACCATAAACCTCACAAAAATTGGAATTTTCCAATTTTTCCTCAGGGGTTGGTATTGGGACTGGTGCTGTTTAACATCTTTGCCAGTGACATGAACAGTAGGATTGAGTGCACCCTCAGCAAGATTGCCAACAACACCAAGCTGTGTGGTGCTGTGAATGTGCTGGAGGGAAGGGATGTGCCATCCAGAGAGATCTGGACAGTTGTGAGAGGTGGCCCCATGAAAACCTCATGAACTGGAAGAGGGTAGACTTAGATTAAATATAAGGAAGAGATTCTTTACTGTAAGGGTGGTGAGACACTGGAATAGATTACCCAGAGAAGTTGCTGATGCTCTGGCAGTGTTCAAGGCCAGGTTGGATGGTGCTCTGAGCAATCTGGTCTAGCGGAAGGTGTCCCTGTCTATGGCAGGGGTGTTGGAACCAAATGATCTTAAAGGTCCCTTCAACACAAACCATTCTGTGGATTCTATCCTCTTAAAGTTCAGCATGGTCAAGTCAAGTGCAAGGCCCTTTACATGGTTTGGGGCAGTCCCAAGCACAAATACAGGTGAGGCAGAGAATTAATCGAGAGCAACCCTAAGGAGAATGACTTGTGTGTTGTTGGCAAGAGGCTCAACATGACCTAGCAATGTGTGTTTGCAGCCCAGAAAGCCAACTGTATCCTGGGCTGCATCAAGAGAAGCATGACCAGCAGGTCAAGTATTCCCCTCTACTCCACTCTCATCAGACCCCCCCTGCAGTGCTGTGTCTAGCACTGGAGCCCCCAGCATAAGAAGGAGATGGACCTGCTCGAGCGGGTCCAGAGGAGGCCATGAAGATGCTCAGGGGGCTGGAGCAGCTCCTCTGCGAGGACAGGCTGAGAGAGTTGGGGGTGTTCAGCCTGGAGAAGAGAAGCTCAGGGGAGACCTTAGAGCGGCCTCCCAGTACTGAAAGGGGCTGCAGGAAAGGTGGGGAGGGACTCTTGGTCAGGGGGTGTAGGGATAGGATGAGGGGTAATGGTTTTAAACGGAAAGAGGGGAGATTTAGGTTAGATATAAGGAAGAAATTCTTCCCTGCAATGTTGGTGAGACACTGGCAGAGGTTTCCCAGAGCAGCTGTGGCTGCCCCCTCCCTGGCAGGGTTCAAGGCCAGGCTGGACGGGGCTGTGAGCAACCTGGGCTGGTGGAAGGTGTCCCTGCCCAGGGCAGGGGGTGGGACTGGATGATCTTTAAGATCACCCTCCAGCCTAAACCTTCCTGTAATTCTATGATGATAATTTGAAATCAAATTAATAAATCAGCCTACATTAATTCAACCTTGAATCTCTGACAAGATTTGTGAACTTTAACAGCTCTTTCAACAGGCCTGTTCAGCATTTTGAGTTTCTAATGCAATGCAATCCAAGTGAGATTTATATGACTTCGCATTTTGTTGCAAACATTCATAGCTCAAAGCTATTACCTGACTGTCTTCCATATCTGGCATTCCATATTCCATTTACGCATCTAAGAAAACACTGGCATCTGTTTAATATTTTATTGCTTTAAAAATATCTTTGTTGTTCAGATATAATCTTGCTCTAACATTTTCATGAATAGGGTCTTTAATTTAGTCTTTCTGTAGAGCTGAGGACGTGTACCCTCATATAAATAAAATTAACTGTGAGTTGACCCATAATCTGCATTGTAAGAAAATAATGTAATAGGAACTTTTCCTTCAGAATGGGTTGTGTTTTTCTTTGTTTAAAATTTTTCTTAAATTTGTCTTGAACTTAAATAAAAAACATTTAAAAACATCCATAACTGCTTTCAACTTTAGGCTGTAACAGTTTATATTATTACTGATATATTAATTCTTAAGAAGTTGGAAATGTTCACAGGTCTCTCCCCTTATTTTTTAAAATGCATAACTCATAATGTGCCCTATCTATCCATATGCTGTAGATCACTTCATAAAGGAATGAAATGTAATTATTCCTATTTTGTAGACAAGTTAATGCCAGAGTAAACAAAGTCATAGAGCAAGTGGAGCTTCTACACAAGACTGAGAAATGAAAATCCTGTTGTCTACATTACTTTCCAATTTGATTTGTCTCAAATTAAAGCGCAGCTAATTTTCTTTTGCATTCTTTTGACACGGGGCTGCCAAAATAGTAGCAAATTCGGTGTAGTAATAAAACACAAGAACAACTTTAAAGCAAACCTGCTTCATACAAAGCTCAAAATCAGAGAGGCAGGGGGATCCTTAAAGCAAAACCTTACAGTATGTTACAGTACAATTTTTCATGAACCAGCACCAGATAGAATAGATATAATACATAGATGTATAGAGACAGATAGATGGGTATGGCTGTGTATCTACAGATATATGGCTCAGTCAAATTGTCAAGGTTCATGGTGCCTGCAACAAGCCTGAAGCAGTTCTAAACCCAGCAAGTTGCTTGGTTCCCCTTAGTAGAAAAAAAGGCTTTAGTTACTGAGGACTTGGACCTCAGGAGAATTTCTGTGTCTTCATTTTGCTTGGATATGGGCTTTGTAGTGCTGTCTTGTCCTGATAAGCAGCATCTATAACATATGAGCACTTTCCAGAACTGAAATAGCCAAGGACAGGTTGAGAATGCTCATGGTTTCTAGTCAGTACTTACATCGAGGCTCGAGAAGAACAGGAGAATATACATGAAGTGTAGCATGAGCCTCCTCTTTTCATTGTTTTATCAGCTTCACCACTCCAAAACTTCTGCTGTGCCCTGTGTGCCCTCAGGCAAGATAATGTCTGCTAAGAGCTGTATTGCAAAACTTAGGTGAGAACTCTGCTCAGCAAGCTCTGCAAAAGGAGGAGCTCTTCCTTCCTTATACCTCTGTGGTTCTCCAGAACACTGCTGGTACTGAGCCGCATGGTTGCAAGCACAGTGGGAGTAACAGAGCTTGAATTTACAGCTCAACATTAAGGATAGAATCAACATCTATTATGTGATGTCCTTTATTTACATCAGGATTGGAGGGGGGAGGGAAGGCTTCATGAGGATGAGATGAAATGGGCAATTGCTGACAAAACAGTAAAGCCATCAGCTAGCACATGTCTAGCATGATAAAAAAAAGAATGCCTGACTCTGTGAGGCTGGGGGAACCTTCTCAAGAAATCACTGCTGTTTTCTTTCTTTCACCAAAGATTCAGTCTTTTGGGCATTGCTTCAGGCAGAGCTTCTAACAGGCAAACCCTCAGTCATGAGAAGAGGCTAGCTTCAAGTGTGACTTCAAGTGACTACATTGAACCAATCAGAAACAATATGTACTCATCTAGTGAAAGAATACATAGGACATCATGTGATAGAAGGGAAATTATCTGACAACTATTTGATACAAAATGGAGAAGTGAGCTGCTAGAGTTGACACAGGAGAGAAATACAGAACATATCAACAGCTGAAATGAAAAACATTAAAAGGAACTCTGAATCTAAAATAATTTTTTTGAAAAAGCTATTGTCTTAAATGCTAAAATAGAAGAAAATTGTTCATTTGTGAGCTATAAAGTTATTTTAATTTAAAGCATATTTCAAACATAATTGTTATTAATAATTTGCAAATGATAAATTGAAGTAATAGTTGTGTGTATTGAAACTGCAGCAAAAATGTTTCAGGAAAATTTTAAAGAAAGGAAAGCAAGGAAAATGTTATGAAAATTCACAAAAAGATCTTGAAAAAAGATCACAGAAATAATTGATATAAGAAATGAACAAAACTACTAGCCCTGGTACCATGGTTGTAACTATTACCACTGCAAAAACCAGAAACGTTGGAATACAATCTAAATGACGGTTTCCCAAGAACACAGACCTCTGTCAAAATACTTGTGGATACTCATCTTCAAAAAAAGTTAGGTCTCAGTGGCTAAGCTGCCAGTGTTCACAGATGAAGAAAATAAGAAACTGTGGTCTGAAACCGAAAGACTTCCAATGTCTAGTTTTTGAATATGACTGTATGACACACCACTACTAGGTGTCTGTTTCCTCAGCACAATAGATTTTAATACATTTGCTAGAATAAACAATGAATGAGAAGGTGCTCGGATGCATAGTCAGTAGGGAACTCTCCATTCCTGCCTGCTTGTCTGCATGTGATTTTACACATCTTTCAGCTAAATCAGAGATCCAAATGGAAAATTCATTACTTAAGGATATCAAGTGAATTTGTGACACTCCCTGGAGACTTTGTGCCTGCAAACCATCTAGGTAGTCTTTCTTTTCTGACAGATATAAGAGATAATTTAAATTTAATGTATACTTCAAGTATTATTAAATGTAAGTTACTAATATGTTGCAAATATCCTGTATTTTCTTTCTTCTGTTTCACATCATGGTTTATACAACATATAGAAAATACTGGGGGGAAAAAAACCCCAGTGTGTACAGTGTATGCAAATATGCACGCTTTGTCCATACAGTTGTGTCAATTTGTTTCTTTTAGAAGATAAAAATCTTATAGAAAAATATTTTCCATTTGTTGCTACAAGTCATTGAAGCTTCAAAGAGATATAAACATACAGGAGTAAAAGGAGACAGAAATGGAGACATGAAAGAAGAGAGACCAAAAAATGTTGTGGCTACATTAAAATCATAAAACATTTCTGCAGTTAGAATTTAAATCTAGAACGTCCTCCGTGTGAATGAATGCCTTCACTCCTGACCTTTGTTTCTCCTGAATTTCTATCCCCCTATGGAGGTGTAATGGTGAACAGGTATTGAGCTCTGATCTTAATGGACTGGGATTTCTGAGGAGTTCTCAGTCATGCACATATCAGAACGATTCATATTCCACCTTTTGATTATATTTTTAGAGATAACTTCCAAACAGAAAATAAAAAATATTAATATTTAAATGTAGATTTTTCAGTAACTAAATTTTCACTTTCAAATTCACAACATTTTGTATCCCTTTGTCTCATTAATCAGTTATTGCCCAATCGTATAATTAATTAGATTTTTAGAAAAAAATCAAATGTTTGGACTTGAAGAACAGGGCTCAGTTGTAACCCCTTCTTACATTCCCGAGGAACTTTAGTACTGCTGAAAAGACTTTAAAAATTGATTCAAGTTGGATTTGCCTTAATCACATATCATGACTAGAAGGGAGCTTGTTTTTCTCTTAATCTAAAATCAGAATTTTGTATGGGGACCCCTCAGAGTGTGCAATAGGCCTTACTGTGAAGGTAGGAGGAAGGAAACCATCATTCCTTGGATACTCGTGGGAGGGACAGGACACAGGCCTTTAATAGCATTGTGTGTCTGCTTTTGTGGTGTTACACACAGCAGCTTTGGAGGCAGATGAGATGATGCTTCCAGGGCCTTGACATCTGATCACAACTTTCCTTGGCTGAGACTGGCCTCATGTAAAACCAAGGAGTAGCAGTTGCAAGAGCTACCTCTGTCCTACAAAAAATAACGAACCATGGTGCTATCTGTGTTCCTCTACTCCTACATCTCTTTTCCTCTCCTCTACTGGAAAAAGAATAGGGAGGAAGAATAAGTAGGGAAGCATCCATTCTTTCATTTTGGGCATCATGTTGTGAAGGAGGGGAAGTAGGAAAAAAGAATTATTAGTAGGACAAACTTAAATGTAGAGAAATGAAAGTAAATGTTTCCCTATAACTGTTACAGAGAAATTACTTTATTTTAAACTATTTTTATTCTATAACATTGTTTGTGGAAAAGAATGGTTTCATGTGTGTATTCCCAAATCAGCGTTCAAGAATTCTTCCTAGATTATAAGGTGGTTCTAGACAATAGCTGAGAAAACATTGTTGGTTTTTCTTCTACATTTTCTCATGTCTGGACCAGTCCAATTTTCCTTGGAAGATAATAACGAGAAATCAGACAGATCCTCATTTATTTTTTTTCTTAATTGAGGAAAAAGGACAGATAAAAGATATTAATTTTCAAATCTTCTTTAAAGAAATATTTTTATAGATAATTCCTTTCTGCTCCTTTTTAACAGAATTTTGATGCTGCCTGTTTTGAGAATTTGTAGAGGAAATGGATGGAGAACATCAGGCCCCTAAGCTTTGGGAAAATCTGTTCCAGGATCTTACTCGGTAGATGGACTTTCTGTGTGCTGCACCAGGTAAAACAATCCTTACCACAGGACCTGCTTTTTCACTGTTCACGCATTCCACTTTATGATTTTACTTTGTGCGTAACTTCGTATATTAACTACTTCAAATATAAACTACTATTACAGTAGTTACGAGAAAATTCTTGTTACACTAGTTATACTCTACAATTATGTTCCTGTGATATGTGAAATGGTCCTGAAGCAAGTCCAAACTATCCTGAATTTTGAATTCTGACTTCAAATCCAGCTGTGAACTTCTTACATATTTGCTTAAATATAAAATAATAAAGGTGTCTGTCCAAGTCTCTAAAAGCATAACATCTTTAATTATATGGTCAATTAAATTAGATTAAACCTTAGCAGAACTGAAGGCAGTTCCAAAGGAACTAACCATTGCTTTTCATCCCTTTGCATCTCAGTTCCCCTAATCAAACAGATGTCTTTTGCTGCATCCCTGGAGGGGCCCCAGATGTGGTCTGTTTTGGATTGTAAGAAGAAAGTTCTAGAGTCTCATGGGTTTCAAAGAGAAAGCCATAGACACCTTGTCCTGTTCTGTGTAATGAGAAAAATAATGCAGTTGTTTCTGCTAACTGCAGCTGTTACAGAGTGGCAGAGAGAAATAAATGATGGTAGGCTCGTTCCAGAGTTCTTGGGTATCTTCTTGGTTATACATTATATCTCATGTCAGATAAATGTGCAGCGGGTCAAACTGGGATCAAGGTGCTTGTGTGGAGATAAGACAGCTCTTAGCAAACCGTTGAAGTTCTATGAACAAGAGTCTGACTGGAATATGATGGAAGTACTAATAGCAAAGTGCCATCTGGAAGAAGTGGTTCAAATCTCCTATCTCTAGAGCAAAACAAACACTAATGGTGATCTGTGGCCTCTGATGTTGAGTATCTGTGAATTTCCATGATGTCCACAGGAACCACTGGGTACTTTCCACTTTGAACTCAGCTGTTTTTACCAAATTCCCTGTGTTTTCTGTGGTTAATCCTATACAGAGCAGTGGCATTCCACTGAAGATTTCCAGGCTAGATCCCAATGTGTGTATCTGCTGCCTTAATTAGCTCACTTGAGAAGCAAGACAGATCAGCTGTCTTGAGCCAGAGGCAAATGGTAATAGAGCTAGGAGATAGCTTTATTCCATACAGCTGTATCCTTAGAGCTATATTCAAAGGTCTTTAACACCCACAGAAAAATTCCCATTTACTTCAGTGGAAGTAGGATAAGGCCCTGCACTTCGAAACAGTTTGTCTCAGAATGTAATATACCTTGGTGTCAAACATTGGCTGTGCCCTAAGAACAAAATATTAACCTATAGTAACAGTACTTTGCACTTACCTAGCAGCTCTCAAATAATTACCTCTGTGCACTTTAATTAATTAACCTTTACAACAACATCTCTTTGAGGGTTAGCTAAGGATCAGAACTGAGTGATGTTTAAAAAAATCTCCAATTATTCATTTATACTGGGAGTATTTTTGATTTGAGTGTATTTGTATCCTTTTTGGATTTGATATTTAATAACACTGTTTTTAAAACCACATTTTAAACATAAACACTTAAATTTATTTATTAAAAAAAATGGGTGTTCATATTTTTACTGGCACACTATGTGTAACAGTTCATTGCTTCTTCCTTTTACTTCTTTTCTCACTGCACCTGCTGCCTTTTTCCCCATATAGAATAGTTTGGGTTGGAAGGGACCTTTAAAGGTCACCTAGTCCAGCCCCCTTGCAATGAGCAGAGACATCTTCAACTAAATCAGGTTGCTCAAAGCCCTGCCCCACCTGGTCTTGAATGTTTCTGGGGATGGGGCATCTACCACCTCTCTGGACAACCTGTTCTGGTGTTTCACCACCCTCATTGTAAAAAATTCCTTCCTTATATCTAGTCTCAGTCTACCCTCTTTTAGTTTAAAAACATTACCCCTTGTAATGTAAAAACCATCACTATGGGGCCTGCTAAAATGTCTGTTATCATCTTTCCTGTAGGCCCCCTTTCAGTCCTGGGAGGCTGCTCTAGGGTGTCCCTTGAGCCTTCGCTTCTCTAGGCTGAACAACCCCAACTCTCTCAGCCTGGCCTCATAGGAGAGGTGTTCCATCCCTCTGATCATTTTTGTGATCCTCCTCTGGACCTGGTCCAACAGGTCTATGTCTTTCCTGTGCTGAAGACCGGAGACAGATGTAGTACTGCAGGGGGATGTCTCACAAGAGCAGAGTAGAGGTGGAGAATCACCTCACTTGACCTGCTGGTCACACTTCTTTTGATGCAGCCCAGGATACAGTTAGCTTTCTAGGTTGCAAGCACACTTTGCCAACTCCTATCCAACTTTTCATTCACTAGTACCCCCAAATCCTTCTTCACAGGGCAACTCTCGATCACTTTATTGCCCAGCCTGTACTGATACTGGAGGATTGCCCCAACTCAGGTGAAGGACATTGCCCTTGGCCTCGTTGAAGCTCATGAGGTTCACGTGGACTCCCTTCTCAAGCTTGTATTCCTTAATCATCTTCTGATGTGTCCTCACAGTTCCCTATTAATGCTGATTCCTAAACCTATTTGCTCCAATATGAAATTCAAAATGTTAAGCTAGGTAAAATCACTGATGTGTTACATTGAACTGATGGGGAAAGGTGTATAAGTAGAGAAAAACACACCAGACTTCTTGACTAACCATATTGCATAAGACTCAGAGTTTCATTAACAGCTTTTTTAGGAAGTTGGTCATAAATAGAAGACAACTCAAAGACATTTGTGAATATTTTTGAATACTCAAATCATTTTCCTATGAGTTTTAAATTCCTTAGAAGCTGATATTAAATCAATGGTAGATATGTGCAGAATCTAGGAGCCCTGATATATGTTATCTTGTCCTGACTTTAAATAGCACCGTCTCTCTTATGTGTATGCTAAAATAGCACAACATGTAGACTTGTTCTAGAAGGAAAAAATCTTTAATTACTTATGATTGTTAGAGTTTAAATAATGTTTTAAATATTCTGCTCAAGACTAAAATCTGGATTGAAATGAGTACAGAAATATCAGAATAAATTGGCTCTATTGGATCTAAACCAGTAACAGTAACTGAAAAAAATTTTGGAAGATAATTTTGATTCTCCACCTCCCTTTTCTGTGATTTAGAATTGATGAAGTTCCTTTTCGTATATGAGTATATTGCAACAATTAACTATTGCTAGTAAGTTTGTCAAGAAAAAAAGATTCCTTGTGTTTCTTTCATTTAAAATGTTTACTTCATAGAAATTATTAGTTAATGCATCTTGAACTACATTAGCTTATTCATGTTTGTGGTTGATCTGATAGCCATGTTCCACTAATCACATGTGCCATCTGGCTGTAGTTCCATTTGGATCATGTTTAGCCATTAGCTGCTAAACAGATCTATGGTCATTTATCTTAGTGAATCAGACAGCATCTAAATATGGATGGAAGTGTTCACTAAACTGGAGTTTAGCATTATTTTTATATGATGCTAACGGTCTTTTTTTAAAGGCTAATTTTTTAGGGTTTTTTTACTCAACTGATTCACTTTTAGGCTTACATTTTTAATTTCTATGTTACAAAGAGTACATATTGTTTGTTTGTTTTTACTCAGTCATTATATAATGACCCTCTGCTAAGATTTTTCTTGAAGACTAGATGTTCCTTATTGTTCTATTGTTTCATTTAAAAGAACAATCATTGGTGACATGTAAATGAGTAAAGTTTTATAAAAATAACTTGGAATAAATTTTTAATAAGACATATTATTATCCTTTGACTCATTGCAAGTCATTCATAAACACCATTAAATCCTGATAATTATAGATGTAGCTGCAGGGTTACTACCTTTACAGTCCTTGCGCAGACTTCATTTAGAGGTCCAGTGGGGACATGCACACAACTGCTATAAAATGTTACTATTAACAGTTTCCTTTGGAACAGTATTGGCTAGATTAAACATTCACTCATGAAACAAAAATGTTTATAGGTCGTCTAATAGCTAAGCATTCTGTGACTTAAAGTAAATTCTTTAGCTTTGGATTCCAGATTTTAGGACTTGCACCATTTTCTTTTTTCTTGTATATATAACATGAAATATAGTGATTCTGTAATGCAGAAAAGGGCTCAGCAATTTTCTCTGAATAATGCAGCAATCACCATTTTCCCAAAGCAAATTGGACTGGCTTGGTTTATAAAGCTGCTTAATAACTTGCACTGTACCTCCTTTTCTTTTTTGCCCTGTTGTTGCTCAGTTTCTGAACTGCCTTCTTGAGTAGAATGGATGTTGGTACTTACTGGGTATCACTTTCAGCTTCTTGTCTTATGAAATACATGCTAATCTATTTCCAGGAAATTTCTGGTCTAGAGGTAAACAAACACAACTCTTGTTCTTCCAGAAAATAATCTAGACATTAGTTTTGGAGTTGCATATGCTCCTTTCCAGGAACACCTAATAGAAAGGATTTTTAGGAATATCATACTGTCGTATCTCAAAACTTTGCTCTGTCACAAAACAAAGATCTCCCGAGATTTCTTTAAACTCCAGTATGCAGTGGACCATCTCTTTCTGCTAATACTCATTTCCTTTTGCCAGTGTAGTTTACTTTTCCCTGGACTCTTAATTCGCGCTAATTAGACAAGCTAAGCATGAAGCACAGTGCCAGTTCTCAGGACCTAGAGTACTTAGCTCTGAGGTTCTTTTATTCACCTGCTTCACACTGCATGCTAGCAGACCCTGCCAGGGGCTGTATATCTTCTAGATGGCCAGCTATGTCCCAGTCCATCCTCTGTACCATCACCCAGACCGTGTACTGTTCCCCTCTAATTGCTGCAGTTCAGTTTGGTGATTAATCAAGCATGACATCAGCAAGATTTAAACCTGCTGTACTATGTTGTAGAATGACTGACTGTACTGTGCTGGAACTTCATGATATGGCCCTTGTCAGGCATTTGGTTTAAGTGATAATGGTGAGAAGCAGTACTGTACTGACTCCCTGAGAAGATATCAAACATATGTGAGGAACTGAGCTGATGTCAGCAAGCTACTACCATGGTACTACACCACTGCTTCCACCTTCTACTGATTTAACTTTTACACCACCTTTTTGCCGTCTTCCCACTACTGTTTTACTTCAGTGAGCTTTGCCTTTGTGTTCTAGTTTAATTTTTCCTCAGAGCTGAGATTTTACATTATACCTTAAAAAAACCTGTGACAGAAAGAAATAAATGTTTGTCAGTGCTTTAATTGAAGGCTGATCCAGCCTTTTGCATTCTGACAGGTGTTAATACTGTTCTCCAATTTTGTAAATACTGTTCCACAGTTGGCGGACCCCAGATGGACAATATGACTTTTATAAATTAATGGCATTGTAATTAAAGATATTCCAGCATAACATAAAAGAATGCAGAAATGTTTGTAAACCAGGAAAGGTGTTTTGAAATTCTGTGATGATCTGATATACAAAACAGCTTCTAATTTGTTCTCCTTTTCTGGTACTAATTGCCAATAGTCACTAGATAAGATTAGACTGATGTTAAATCATTGATATTAGGCAGCAGATGGTTACCTTTATGGGTGTATTTCTTATGGCCATCAAAGAACTTGAATTTAAAAAAAGGTGAATATTGTTAAAGAGTAATATTAAACAGTGAAATAAGTCCTTTTTTAAATCTCTTTTACTGATGACCCTCACTTTTTCAAGGAGGGTGAGACACTGTTAAGGTTTCAGGCATTAGCACAGCAAGTCTTGGTAAGATGGCATTTGAATAAACCCAGTTCCTCAGTTTGGAAAGATTCTTCTTTTTTTCTGTGTAATAATATTCCTAAAGTCATAGCTCAAGTCCTTCCCACTCATCTTTAAAAAAAAAAAAAAAACCTGAAAAAGAGCATTAAAATATTTCATAGAAGTTATCAAAAATATTTATTGTGGAATTTTTAGAAATGTGTAAGTGGGGAAGGAGAAAAAATGAAGGCTAGGGAGGGTAAAGCTCATTACATGTATTCCTTAAGGCTTCTTTAAGGCCTCAAGTTGGGTACCTAGGGAACTAGAATATAAGTTTATATGTCTTAGTAAATCAGTGTAATGATTCTTTTCAGTGTTTTGGTGCGACTCTCAGAGTTCTGGAGTATTAATAGGAAATAATTCCTGTCTGTCTACACCCTTTAGGGAAAGATTCCTACTTTTAAGGCTTCTGTATGTGCATATTTTGCTCTATTTATTTTATTTTTTTTTAACTTCTGCAAATTTTCAGAACTTTTGAAGGAATCTCTAGATTTATGATATTGGAAACAGTGGCAGCTGGAGGCTTCCCAGTAAAAGTTCTTATTGTCAGTTGCCGTTAAGAACATCTCATTCCATTATTTAAATGTACATGCTGGTTTACTGCATGTTTATAGTCACTGCCAAATCCATTGTTTTTAATTTTGAGACCGCTAATAACAGGCTCTTGAAATCTTCTTGTGAGCAGGAAGTCAGTTTAATAATGAATACAAAGTCTACCATACTTGCTTTAATTCCTCCTGCTTATTATTTATTAAACACCACCACAGTGGCCAGCCTGTATGAACCACAAACTAACATTGTCCCTTCAAGTTTTCACCACTTAAGCAAGTATCAGTAACACAAGTGACCTGAAGAAAATCTTAGGGTCGTGCCATAAAATACAGAGAGCCCAACACCAGAAAGATACAGCAAACTACAGCTGTACATCGTCTGTAACCTGCCAGCTCGTTCCTTTTCTGACCAGGCACAACTGGTATTTTCTGTGTTTCTATGAGACTTCGATTTTGTTATGGTTTTGTTATTAGCTGATTTTTCTGTCTTTTTCTCAATTTGTTGCTGAGAATGATTTTTTAAGTCTGTATTTTGAAACACATATTGGTTCACCATAATTTTCTTAGAACTACTTTTGACATGCAGAATCTGGTAAGGCTAAAAAAAATAGGAATTTACGGACAGTAAACAGTGTTCACTTGTGACCTTTCTGCACAAAGGCTGTCTGCTACAGAAGCCCTATTAAAGACTTCTAGATGCCTAATACAGTCCCTCTGTGTGTTGGTACTACAGTAGGTCAAGGAACTCCTTTTAGTCAGCATTGAGATTCACTTTGTAGTGGCATTTCAAAAAGGCTGGAAGAGTTGCCCTATACTACATACACTTTATGATTGCTAATTTCAGGTCTGTTCAGGGTAACTGATTGTGTAATGTAAATTAAAAAATTAAGGTTTTGTTTTTAAACCAAGGCATACTGGAGCAAATGGAGAGTTTATATTTTATTCATAAAAAGATACTTAATAAGACTGAACAACAAAACAAAATTTCTGAAATATTTTGCTTTTTCTTTTTGAAGGAAAATTATTTTTTAAATATTCAAATTGCATAGAAGAATGCAAATATCAAGACTTTATTTTAAACTCCTACAAGTAGTTAAACTATTATTGTTTTTTAAAACATAAATTAAAGCAGAAAATGCATGTAATACTGAAAAGTAATCCAATACCTTAGATTTTTAAAATAATTAGATAGTCATGAAAATAACCATTTCATATTTGTATGAACATGTAAATAAAAATTACCAATTAACTATAGAGAAAATTCTTCTGAAGAGACTTTGAAATGTTGAAATTGTAGTTGTCAGGTAGTCTTAATATTTTAATAGTATCCATGGAGTTAGAGTACTAGTTCATTGTGTGATGTCTGTGAATCATGAAATAAATCTTACTCATAAACATATGCATACAGCATTGTAAGGCACTGAACGCTTTGTCTCTGAGACACTTAAATACATGCTTACCTTAAAAGCAAAGCAGGTGTGTAAGTGCTTTGCTGGATCAGGGCCAGCACGTTACAAGACTGACCTCAGAGAGGTGGAATTCCCTCCCTGCCTCCTGGTGTGAAGATGACCTTGCTTACAGCAGAGTTCCATGAAGCAGTGGTTCGTCAGAAATACCCAGTGTTAAGGTACTGTTTGAAGCATAGAATACTTTTTTTGTCTTCATGTCTTTCTGGAGGACAAGGTGGAGTGTTTGAGTTTTGAAAGAAAGGTGTGATGTATACAAAGTATTGTGCAGCATTTTAATTCAGAGTACAGGTTTCCACGTTTGTCATTGATCTTGCTTTTAAGGAGTTTATTCAGATTAGATATAAGGAAATAAACTATTTTATGAATGATTAAAAATTACAGGGAACTTTAAATATGGTTTAATACAAATTAGGATACGTAGGATAGGGTCCATACTGGGTCATTTTGCTAATGAGCTATATCATATTCCTGGTTTTACTTTACTTTTTCTGAGACATAAGATACTGAATATATAATGGGTCCATTCAGTTTGGTTCCGTGCATCAGCTAATTTAGGGTTCAGTTTTTCCAGTTCATACTTCCAAAGCATTTCTGAATTTATGAGAATACCAGGCAATAGCTGACCTCTTAAACTGTCATTTGATCAACAGTTCTAACATCACTCAGAGATACAGGATCAAGTGTTCTAGATTTTGCACACTGTTGCGTATTGTTCTCAGGGTCTTCATCATATACACCATCATTTGTAAAACATACAAACTAGAAAAAAGGGGGGCAAAACTGCTCAGATTGTATTGCACCGTTGTCTAGAGGGGTAGAATATAACTCACTTTTTCCAAATTCTTTGGTTTTCTATTTAGACTCAAGGCTTTTTTAATACATATAGTTCTATTGGTGTGTGAAGCACACTGACTCATATTAAATAGTTTGTTATACAAAAATACTGTAAATATAACTCAAGGCAACAGGAAAATCTCACTGTGCATTTTGTCTAATTGTTATTTATTGGCATGGGGTCCACAGCAGGCCTTACAGTTTTAAGAATCGTTGTCACAAAAATATCTTCTTTTAATTTCTGCAAATCACATTTTCAACTCTACGTTGTGAAGAATGCAGAGCTTAAGATGATACCAGAAGACTTGACAGTATATTATGCCAGGGAGTGACAATTTAAAAAAAAAAAAAAAATCCAGTTCCAAGTGTAAGTTTAAAAATGTAACTAAAAGCCTTCATCAAAGTTTAAAGAGCTTCTTGCGCTTTTAGCATTTGCTTATTCTGATTTATTGACAATGACACACCTAGCAACAGTCATTCCTGCTAAAGCAGTGAAGTAATGGACTTCAGGAGAAAAGGGGAAAAACAAGTAGGTGCTGCACACAGGAGAGAGGCCGCTGATTACAGACCACTAATTTGTTATGCACTCTGGCAAATCAGCAGTGATTCATATGACAAATAAGGAGAAAAAATTAACAGCTGTCATGTTGTGATGTGTTAATTTCCTGACAGTCTCTGCACTGAAGCCAATTACTGATTTAAGGGCAGGGAGAGAGAGCCCTGTTCAAGCTTCTAATTAGGCTTCTTCAAGACTAAAAGGATAAAAGCAAAAATAAGAGCAAGAGAATGAAGCAGGTAGCCACAGCTCCATAAAGCATACATGCTTTTAAATCCTCAATTAAATAGCTTTAAGCTTAAGTGTGTTTAAGATAAGAATTTAGAAACATTTATTCACTTTTATCCATGACCCTGTGTTTTAGTCTTTTGTGTAGTAATTGGGAGATACAGCAAGCCCAAGGGTCTACATTACCCTCCTTCTGCAGTCGTTCAGATTCCTGGATGTAATCTGCTAGTAATACCTTTGTTTAGCAATGTCAACACCTATTCATCAGCATGCTTCAGATGCAACCAGTAAAGGAACATCAACAAGTTTGCTGGTTCTTTTGACCCTAAGAAGGGTCCTTGTAACTTAAGGCAGATATAATTGCTGTTTAAGGGTTTGGCTCTGACTCCTACCCTTATATAAGCAGTCCTTATTCTCATGAGAGGACTAAGTGAGGCTATGTGAACAAGAACCTCTTGGCCGCATGTGTAGGGAGCTGAGCTAGTTCTGTAAGCTACTGTGTGCCTTCACTTTGAAGCTAATTGGAAATGAGAGCAATCAGTATCTAGCACGATGGAGTCCAGTGCAAGGGAGGACTAGCAAAGAAATAGTTGTGTTGAGGAAATACCAAAGTAGAAGGTGATTCATACTATGGCTACCATATGGTTTCAAAGGGAGCCTGACTCAGCCATATAACATGAAATACATTCCCCAACTGTCCCTAAAACAGGCAAATAAACTGAGTGTAGGATCAAGCATTCCAGTACAGTAGCCGATTTTTTAAGAAATAGTTTATTTTCTTAATGTAACACTTAAAAATTAAAATCGGGTTTCCTGTCAACCCACAATTTAAACCTACAGTATAAGATTATCAACTGACTGTACAGACCTTTTGCTGCTTTTTTGGCATTTACTCAAAAGTGAGGTGTGATATAAAAATTGGGAATTAGTCACTAAAATGGAAGCATGGATTTGCTCCAAAAGGAAGGAGTGATTTCATCCACACAACATTTTTCATTTTTTGTTTCATATTCAGGTGGTCATAGAGAGGGACTTTTTGCTACCAAAGTTTTTCAGAACTCCCTTCTGTTTCCTAAAAGACATTTATAGTAAAAATTTTGAAAAGTTCACCTGAATTTTACAATAGACAGCCATCTCTTATTTTTGTACTATAGCTCCCTTCGTTTGGGTTTAAAATACAGCTCTCACTTCATGAATGAGTAGAAAATAGACAGGAATCTGGAGCAATGCCAGAAATATAACTTCCCAGAAATTAAGCAGCAAATATAATGTGAATTCCTAAAATCACTGAATTTACACGGTGAAAGAAATAAATCTATCCAATAAAGTACTGCAAAAAATCTTGTCTTTGATTTTGGTAGGAACTGGACAAGCCCTTAGTAAGGGTTCTGCTTGCCCCTGCTGCTGGACATGAAGGCCTTAGCTTGGCCAACAGAGGTTAATCATATGCTTAAGTAAAGCATTTGGTCAGATATGTTTAGTCCTGTCCTTTAAATTAAGTGCTTGTTTCTGGTTTTGCATAATCTCTGCTGAAAGCTACTCATGCCACTGAATGTGTAGTTGAGATGAAGTTTCTACATCAACGTGTCTGACATTGATGCTTCCTTTTTCTCCTTACAAAGGGAGGTCTGATCGTGCTTTCTTTGGAGAGGTTTGCCTATATTGCAGGCTGCAGAGCAATGTAAATGAATTGTAGCTAAGTCTGGGATAATTTGAGAATTCTAAACTCTGTATTGTTACAACTCAGCTTCTACCAGGTACCCAAAATCTCTGTGTGGTTATTTGCTCTACACTTCAATCATCACTGTAGACATAAAGAAACAAAGTCCTGTTGACTAGATAGGATCAACTGGAGAACCAAGTGATGGTGGAGAAAATTAACTTAAAATATGTGACATGTGCCCTAAACTTAATGCTACCGGATATAAATAAATACATACAAAGTCAATGTGGTAATTCAGTGACAGTGGAACAATACACAAGAGACTGTTCTTTACTGGGGAAATCAGCTCACAGTAATTTTAAATCTACTGACTGCAATTCTTCCCCACCTTTATTAGGCAACTCTAGTTAATAATTTTTGTGTTCTCTGAGCAGTTACAGGAGGTAGATTTTGTGCTTCTTTCTGTCTTTGAGGGAGTTAGAAATCTAAGTTAATATCAATAGTTTTTAACCGGCTAAAAGTTTGCACCATAATAGGATAGATGTTTATTTTTAATAGTTATTATTAATTTTAGTATATTCCATTATACGTGATAGTAGGTATGCTTTTGTAAGAGACAGTAAGACCTTTCTGACATTGATTTTGCTTGCAACTTCATCCTTATAGTTGATGGGATGGATAAAAGTAATTCAGTCTCTAGGCTTGCTCAGTCCTGATCTACTATCAATTCAATTGAAATATATCTACATTGAGTGTATTATCTTTTTCGGAAGGATAACTAAGTGAATTAAGCACATGCAATACTTATCTTATCACTGTCCAAGCTAACTTATACTTTATTGATTTATAGTGCCCTTCATAAGCGTAAAGGTGTTCTGCACTATTTTATGCACATGGACTGCTTCAAGCACCTTTGAAATGCAGCCACTTCTGCTATTAATTTGCTTTCATACTTGATTGTGCCCATAGTCAACTGCTAGCTCAAAGCAGAATCTTTAAAATCCTTTACAGTCTGTACTAGTTATAGGAGGCCAAATCCCAGAGTCCTTACCAATGTATTGCTTGACTTTGGGAGCACTGCAGACTATGCATAAGCATGTTGAGCGTTGCTGTTCCTGGACATGTCTCCTGCTCTGTAACATACTGGCTTCTTCCTTGCTAAGTAATGTTAGTCTGCAAAGGGGAAGCAGTGGGGGAGGAAATGTGTATGATCTCCTGCAGGATCTACATGGATGCAGTAGGGGGTAGGATTCTTGCTTGATATTCTTGATTTCTTCTTCTGTAAAGCAAGGGACAATCTGACTCTTGGGGCGTATTTAGTCCTCATCCCAGGAAATCTGTCACTGAAGTCAGAGGGTGTTTTGCCTGAGTAAGTATTGAGTAAAGACTGAAGGCTTTGGCCTAACATTTATATCAAATATGGCCTTCCCAAATTCATTAATTCCTGTTTTAAAATTATATTGTCCATATCTCTTTTTACTGTCCCTGACCCCTTTTGCACACTGTCACCATTAACACTCCCAGTCACAGATATCTGGAAATGTATTCCATCGTCAGTAATACATTCAACCTGACTCATATTCATAACCCACTCCAAGGTACCAGGATGAGGAGCATGGCCATGGGTTACTAAACACTGGATTTATAAAATGCGAAGAAAGAAATATGCTGCACTTAAAAGTATCAGAGCACATTTTGTGGTGTGCTTGATCTCTTACACGTGGTCTCATGCCACAGTCTGCATTAAAAGCAATTAATAATATCAACTCCTGTGTGAGGAGCACTGGTGGATTTTACCTGTTCTATATATTTTACTTTTCATGTGATCATGAATAAATTAATCCCATTAATACTTAATTAACTTTAAGTTGAAAGGTGACATCTAACTTAGCCAATTTACTGTTCTGTAGCTGGTTTAACTTTGGATCATGTGATTTTAATTCTTTCCGTATGACCAGGTGACTAAAGGGAAAAAAAAAAAAGAAAGAAAGGGAAATGCACAGATTAATTTCATTCTTTAACCTTCCTAATGCATCTGCTTGCTTGCATCGAGTCGTAGACAGCAGATCATCACATGATTTATAGTAGTGACCGCTGCCTGCATCTCTCAGGCTAATGACACATACACTAAAGTCATTGATTTGTATGAATAGCCTCCGCTCTTCATTTATCACAATTTAATGTAAAGAGTTTGCAATGCAGAAAAAAATTTCACATGGGAAGCATGGCCCCACAGGCCTGACCGCTAAGCAGTTATGAATCATTTGCTGCCTTTTAATATATAGACTGTTCTATTCCTGAAAATGCCCTATAAGGTCGTATTTCTTTACAGAACGCCACTACAATTAAAAACCTAAAGTAGATGTTTTAAGATAAAGTATATATGAAGCATAACCAAGTTAAACCTTTGTTAGCATTTTCTTTTTCTGTTTTTTAATCCACCATAAAAAGCCAAGTTTTTCATTGATGTAAGCAGGGACAATTTATTTAACTTTAGCAGAGTTGTACCTGTTTGTGTTAGTCCAAATTTGGCCCATAAAGTTTATTGATCTGCCTTTGTATTACACAGAACTCCAGTAAGAATACTGACCTAAAATCAGAGAAGTGCTATGAGCAAGTAGGTTTTGGCAAATTGTTTATCATCAAGATAAAAAAAAAAAAAAAAAAAGTTCAAGTGTAACTTAGAATAGAATTAATGCTTTTGCAAATATATTACTTAGAACAATTTTGAATGGCTGTATCTTAATTAATATATATATTTTTTTAGCGAAGCCTGTACATTGCTTTTTGTCTTTTAACAGAAACTTTAATATTCCCATTAATCCTAGCTCCAACAGTGTTTCATATCATAATTTTAAAGGGATATGGCAGGTCAAATGTAGTATTAGATATAAAGATTATTTTTTTTTTAAATCTACAAGAGAATGTAATTCATAGTATTAATATAAATATCATCCAACCCATATGTTCAAAATGATAGGTAAGAATAAAGAACTAGTCATTCCTTAGTAGTGTTCACAAAGCAAAAGTAAAGACAAGGTGTTGATTTCTGACCTATTTATCATAGAGTAAGATATAACCAAAAGGATATAAGTCTGTTTTCATTATCTTAGATAAGAGGAATGATAATCATCAAGTATGCTATTTGAAACTTAGAAAAGAAAATCTGCTTTTTTTTTAATCTTACACTGTCTATCTGAGATTGCAAAAATATCATCTGTTTTAGCTGTAAAAGATGTTATGTCTTCCTGAAGACAACAACTCTTTGTACAAAAATTGAAGGTTTAGTTGTTGGGTTTTTTTGTTTTTTTAAATATGAGATAAAAAGCCTTATGTCAGTGTTTTGGAGATCTCAATACAATCTTGCTGATCACAAAATCAGTTTTCACTGGAGAAGGAAAACTGAAGTAGTGTTTGTGGTTCCAGAAATAGGTACTTAACAAACAGTGATACGAAGTTCTTCTGGGAAATATATACCTTATTTTCCATTTCTTGCAGTGTGACATAAGGAGGCAGTATCTTGCAGGAGTCAGAGTTTAGACGATATATTTTCTTTTTCTCAGGTGAAAGATCTCTACATGAAGGGAAAATATATGCAGTATCAGAACACAAGGGAGCCACATATCCCAGGCATTTTAAACTTTTGCCTTTATTTCATAAACATTAAATACTATTAAATTCTAAAGTGTTTGGCAATGTGTTTAGATGTGCAGAAAAAGTGTGATAAAGTTTCTACTGTATCAGCCACTGACACTGTTGTCACTTCCCCTTAAAGATACACTTTGTATGCAAATGCATTTCAAAGATTGAAAACTATGCATTTTCTGAACTTTTTTTTTTTTTTTGCATTGCTTGGCAGGGACCATGTGTTAGAGTAGCAATATTTAAAATGAGGGATTTGTAATAATCACGCTCAAAAGTTTTGCGTTTTATCTTTAGGTATTTTTGCATACTCAATCAGAAATTAAATGGAACTATAATGGCTCACAGACCCCAAACTTTAGAACATTTTTAGCAGGGATCAGTTATCAGAATAAATCGTCATCATGGTGAACACCTTATGGATGGAATGAATAGTAATCTGCAAGCAGTATAATTCAAGAATATTAGTCAGCCTTTGAGTATTCCAGCATAGTTGGGTTTGTACAGTCTGTTGTTTAACATATATTTTTTGCATTTAGAAGAGAGCTCAAGAAGGCCTGATGCAGGGTTGGCACTTGATGAGGGTGTTCTCTTGCTTTTCCAGGAGCACTGAAAAACAGTCTTTATACTTGAAGTAGTGGCAAATAGCTTGCACTCCACATCTGAGGCCAGGACTTCATTTTAGGGTTCTACAGTGGTTCCTCGAGAGAGAAAAAATGTTTCTCTACTAATTTCTAATATGAAGAATCTCTCACATAGATATCGCAAAGTTTAATGTTCTGACAACATGTTAAGCTTTCATGCTAAAAGTACATTTAAACATGGTTATTATTTGTGCAGTAATTTCTTGTGTCTCTATTTAAAATACCTGTTCAATTTTAAAGCATGCATTCCATATTTTTCGGATACAAACCAGGTTATTTTCAGGGTCTATCAGTACTTTGCACAGACTATTTAGCTGCTCTACATGTAATGTATTACATTGTTTATATACAAAGTTTATATACGTATTCATGGCAGACTGAAAATTATGTGATAAATTTTAGAATAAAAGATTGAATTTTGTTGTGGTGTTAGAGATGGTGCCACTCATCAGGAGAATATAGTTACAGTACATTAGTAACTGCCACATCACATGGTGAACCTATAACCTCATGGCAAACATTTCAAGAAAAGTCCATAAAAAATACAGATAACCGATCACAACCTGGCACATCTTATTTGCATGTGTAAATATAAGGAAAAACTTTTCTACTACAAGAGAATATACTTAGAAATTGAACTGCCTAAAGGTCTGCATAGAAATTTAAAAGTAAGAACTAGGATAGGGTTTGATATTTTGTTTGACTTCATCCATGAGTTTGATATGAGACACCTGCTTAATTCCTAAACTGTCTAAAAGGCAGTGTGGAAACAGGAAAAGCTTTCCATATTTTTTTCAAGATTATGTCCTTTTATCTATATGGGGAGGTGCCTAGCACATTTCTCAAGCTTCTGACAAATAATAATAATGACATAACGTAGAGTTCTGGGACTTGGGAGATCCAGGCAAGCAGCCTGATCTTATTGTTAAACCAGTGACAAAATTCCCTACTGACTTCTGTTGGAGCAATGTTTGCATTTGAAGTTAAATTTGGGTGGATGTTTTGTTTCATGGAAGACTTTATTATTTCAAAATGCAGTTGTGTTCTGGTTTTCAGGAAATAAATAAGTATATATATATATATTTTTTTTTTTTAATATAATGATATGTATCATCTGCATATTCTTGGTACTTAGGGAGTGGAGCTCTGAGGCAGCCTCTGGAAATGTGGGGGTCTTGTGTTCCAAAATGCTTTCTCCAGAGCAGTCTGCTATGTAGCATCACCGAGTGAGATGGAGCCAAGGCTTTGTGGCTCAGCCAGCTCTCCTGCAGCCTGGCAGAAAGATTGTTTGGGAACTGGGTGAGCAAATTTCAAGGCAGCCAGTGAGATGTGAACTAGTGTAGTGTAGCAACTGATTGAGTTGTAAAAGTACGTGTAAATTACATTCAAGGTCTTCCAGGCTACATCTGACCTGTTTGCCATAACCTGCGAGAGAGGCTGCAGAAAGCAGCTGTGGGTTGAGGGTAAGCTGAAAGTCTAAGGCAGGCACTCAGCATTGGCCACAGGCAGGCCTCCTTTCATCCCAGTCACCTGTGCATGGTGACTGAGGATGTAAGTGAAGTCTTCTACCAGAGCCTTTTCAGAAGGAAACACTGCCCAGTTGGATCCAAATTTATCATAGAATAATTTACATTGGAAAAGACCTTTAAGATCATTGAGTATGGTTGTTTTTTAAGCTATAGTCTGGTTTAAAGCAGCTGCTATGCAATTAAGAATGCAAGTTTAGTTTGTTTGTCCTATGATTAGTGCAGCAAGTACATGAGAAAAGTCTGCAAGAGAAGGTTTATTGTAGTTAATGCTGACACTACATAAATTCAAGCTGCTGGATAAAAATGTGATAATGTAGCATTCCCGTGTAGCTTCCATGAAATAAGATATGCTTCGCTTTCTAGTCTGAACTGTAGTCTAGTCTTGTCACCCTTCTCTTTGGAGGTGGCTGGAGTTCATAGTAGTTTTGACTTGTGATCGTGAATAAATGTTGTAATGCTGTGAAAGATCAATTCTTGTTAGAAAATATTAAAACAAGAAGGAAGAGGGTAAAAAGTTAAAAAAAAAACAAACACAATCAGAAACCTTCTTTGATTTGAATTCTTTGGGATCTTTAGGAAAAAAAATATAGTAGTATATAGCCCATCATCTTTAAAGTCATAAGCTGATCTAGCCTATATGAACATTTCCTTTGAGTTCAGGTTCATGATGTTACTTCTAAAATATTTCCAGAACCGCAGTGTAGGTGTTAGACACAGATATTCATAGTAACAAGGATAATAGGTATGCTAAATGTGGACCATCAACATTAGATCTGAGTTTTTCTAGGGTTTGGTATGATGCTTAAAACATTCTCACCACCTTGGTATCTGAACATCATGAAACAAATAGCAATTTATTTTAATTTCCTGTTTAAAATATTTAATAAAAATCTACACAAAGCACATTGTTTAGTCAGGAGATTGGAATATTTTCCTATTCATCAGTTGTATTCTCTTGGGTGTATCTGTCTCAAATGTCTCTCCTGAGAATGAACACCAGAGGGTTTAGATTTGCGTTAATTATTTGAGATTTTCAGAAACCCCTATTATTTACTTGGTAAATGTGTATTTCCCTAAGATTATAATCATTTTGGCTTTTTTTTTCTCCTTCATTCTGGGTTTTTCATAACATTTTAATTATTCTTGTCATAGGTGCTTATTACTTTGTGTCTGGGTGCCATTGGTTCCCTAAAGCAATGTTCTAAAAAAAGTGGATTTTAAAAAATAAGAACCCAAATTTTAGCCCTGATTCAGTGAGGCACTTAGCCATTTGGCTCTTTTCAGGCATGTGAGCATAGTCAGCCAGCTGGATTAGCCACATGCCCATGGACAGGTCTGCCATGCTCATGCCATCTCTGCTTCAGTCTTAGGCTAGTACAGTTATGCAGCTTCCAAACTGCTGTTGGCTTGTTTCCAGCTGTGCAGCTCCACACGCAAGCACAGCTGGGATGCAGCTGTCTGCACCTGACTACCTAGGCATGCCCTAAGGCACATCTGCACTTGTGCAGCCTCCACTGCTGGTTCAGCTCCTAAGGCTTTTCTGAAATTTAGTAGAATGTTGATCTTGACCCATCTAAATGACGATTTGATGGCATGTCAAAAATACTGTGCCATGCCTTGACTGCCCTTTAGGATTGCCTGAGTGACAGTCATAGCAGGACATTTGACAGAAGGAGGGAAGTATGCTAAGGTATCCCAGCAAGATGATAGAAATGAACTCCATCCTGATTTTATATTGGGATCTGCAGAACACCTGTTGGCCATATCTTACACAAGCTATACAGTAAATAGAAGTGTTCTTTACCTGAGTCAAGAACAGAGTGAGATGTGATTCGTAATGGGAAGCCTTGTTCATTTTATTTCTTTTCTAATCTCTGGTCCTACCGTTCACAGGATTTCCTCTTGCAATATGACTAGGGATCTACTTACTGAAACTGATCTTCTTCCTTGTTGGAGAGTCCCTTTATTTTGATTTTTGAGGTCTGCTAGATTGCAACTGCAATCTGTTTTGGCAGTGTGCAAGAAAAAGCTTCTATTGGTTGTACAAACCTTGTTTCACATTCTTGAATATCCTCTTTTGGAGTCTAATCTACTAGATATTTATATTGGCTCACATTTTTAATAGTATCTGTGTAACAGCTTTGGGTGGCCCTGAGTATTCTCTATCTTGCTAGCAAGCAGGTGCTTCTGAATTTTAGAAATGTACTTTGAGAATTTTTAAACAAAAATAGCATTAAACAGAAGTTGATTCTCTAAACAGATTCACCACACAAGTAATACAAAACTAACTGTAGCTGTGTAGCTGGTCCTTAACAAAATTCTTTGAGAATTCATCTGTTAAGCTCTCAGCTGGTAAAAGTAGGTCTGTTCTAGCTCTTCTACCTACTGTTTTGTGAGCCCCAGATTATGTTTTCACTGTATGAACTACAATATAGAAATACTCATGCTATCTCTAAACAAGTTGGGTCTGCACGCTGGCCAGTTAGGGTGTTGCCTAGTGTTAACCAGCTTACACAGAGATAACTGGTATCCCTGTGCTGAGTGATGCAGTGTGGGTGTATGCTTGGTGTGCCAAAGGAAAAAGATTATTTCCATTCCATTATGTTTATGCAGAATCCTCCAGCTGGTGGCACAGAACATGTGAAGAACCACTGGAATGATCTGGGGCATCTGAAGAGCAGACCTAAATCATTCAAGGGTAGTCCAGAGGACCAGAAAGCATCCCTCATAACCCTTACTCATTAAGACAACTTAAGTTTTAAAGGAAGAGTTGCTGAATGAAACATTCAGTACTTAAAAGACAAAAGGCAATGTGAATTTACATATTGTAAACAGTGTCAGGTCTTAAAAAAAAAATTACTTTCCATTATGAAGCTGACCTATGCCAGTGATTAGCATGTTGCACAGTTAGAAACTAAATTCATATATTGTAGGCTGGGGAGAAACATAGGAAAGTTGCACAGGCCATACCTATTTTGCTGTTTCTATAAAGCAGACACTCATTCCCAAATACTTAAAGACTTTTGAGTTTACTTAGGCATCCACTTCTTATAGTTTTGGGGTTTTTTTGTCCAGTGCCCAGTTCCCTTTCCTCTAACCCATAGCTGTGCAAAGAAATAGGTTGCCGAGAATATTCAGGATAATTAATCTTTATAAGAGTAATCTCTTTCTATACAGTCATATATTGTCTCAAAAATAGTATCATACCTTTCTTCAGTTGTTCAACATCCTATAATAAATACCTAGAAAAGTGATAGCAGAACTTTCTCCCTAATTTAGCTGTTTCAGAAACCTATTTCTATTAAAAATGTTGAATCTGTACATGAATTTTCAGATTATAAAGAAAAGCCAAAAATAGTATATATTTTTACAACTACTTTTTCAGACAATCTGCAAGTTCAATTCACAGTTATTATCATCATATAGTTGATTAATCCCTGTCTGAAAAAAAGAAAAAAAATAATTTGGAAGTATCAGCAATTTTTCAAATTTTAGCATGGCATAGTGTTTATCCATGAAGGCACGTACACATGGGTTTCTATTAGCTAGTTGTTGTTCTTAAGTGTTAAAAAATAGCATGTGAGCAACTGGAAAGCAGAAAACAAACTCTACAAACCTTAGGCATTGTCATGTTTCTTTGGTAGCTGTAACCATCCAGGCAGCCCCATCTTGGCCTGTTGTGCCCCTTTGTGCCCTTGTGCCCTTTGTGCCCTTTGTGCCCTTGCCCCTTTGTTTCCCCCTGGTATTTGCTAGCATTGGTTCTTGGGCAACCATGTGGTTGATCAGAACATTTGCCCAGCTGAAATGCCCTCTTTTTCTCCTCCCCCAGCTTCTCTCTACGAATCCTCCTTCACTCTTTCCTTCCTGCTACAATTTTTCCCCAGTCTTTCACACTTTCTTGTTTCTTCAGGCAGATCAGCTTCCTGGTTTTGCTGACTGTGTAGCTGTGCAAGTGTAACTGGCTTTGGAGGGGGAATGAGCAGCCTGGAATGGAAAGTATAAAATCACTGAGGCAGGCTGCTGCCTAATATGAAGCCACAGCCATAGGTGACTCAACGAACCACGTGAACAGAGAATTCCTCTAATGAAACATTTGTGAAACAACAATATCTGAGAATTGTTCTCCCAAACGAAACAAAATATGCTTTGAAATTGTGAATGTGTAATAGACTTCAGGATCTGTTCATAAACTACCTATGAAAATTAAAAAAATGAGGAGAATTAAGTGTTATGCATAATTAATTATCTGATCCTCTGTAGTCATGGCTATTGATACATAAGTGTCGTTAAAGGAAATAAAAACCATTTCATGTTCCTTTTCCAAGCTCATGATCTGTGTATCCTGCTTGCTAAAAAGTAAAACTAAAAATCCAAATCTGTTGCAGTATTAAAAGTATTTACTGGGTTAGTGGTTAGACAAGTACTACAGGAACGATGAACATTGTGAAACAACATCAGTCGTTTTTATAGCAGCTGCTCAGGATATTGCCTAAAGGATTGGAGTTCCAGTGAATCTGGAAATACTTAATGGAAAGTAAGAGGAGATAGAAAATACAAAACAAAACAAGGAGGAAAGAAAAAAAAAAAAAGGCAAAATGTTATGATATCTAGTGGGTAGTGCTAGAAGATCTGATTGACACCTGCTCTGTTGATTTCTTAGAAAAATCAGTGAAGACCTATATAACAAAGATGAATATTAAAAAAGAGTAATGTTATTTTTTCATAAAATATGAACACTGCCACAAAATCAAAATCTGTCAAACACATCCAGTCTCCCTTGACAGTTTGGGAGTGCCACTGAGATACAGCTCGTTTTGCTTTAGAAGATTCTACAGCTCAGCAAGATATGGTTTTAGAAATATAATGATGTACTTTTTTTACAACTTCACGTTTATATCATTTTACTAGTTTCTCCTCTGTAGTCTGGTATCTGACTACAGTAGGTCTCCCTATTCCCTACCAATAATCCCTTCACTGATTCCTTCCCTCTACAATTTTTGTCTATGCTACCCATAAATCCCCAGTCTCTTTGTTTACACTTGACTGTCTCTTCAGCTATCTTTAAACAGTCCTTAGTGAGACCATGTTCATAGTGACTAACCTGGCCTCATTTCCTTCAAGAGCAGTAATGGAACAGGACAGCTTCATTTCCATTTCTCAGGAGCATTAGGAAGTGGTGGTCATCCTGGATGAGAATACCATTTAATGAGATTTTGAAAATATTGAAAGACTGTGGTCACTCTCTCTGAAGGAAAAGAAATCTCCTCTTTCCCTTGACATCAAGTATAGCATGGGGAAAAAGTGCTGTAATCCCTGATAAACTTGTGCTTGTTTTAATGAGGATGCATATGAATCCACCACATTTTGTTTTGCTCGTGATTGAACCTTCTCGAATAACTGTATAGACAGACTTCTATCTATCAAAATTAAACACTGAAGATTTTTTTAAATTAACTTTCCCCCTCCCAGAAGAGACTCGTCCTTCCTCAGCCTCAATGAATAGAAGAAAAGAATAGGTATCTTCTTTTCAAACCCGTAACCCTTTTTCTTACCAACCTGGAGACAAGAAGCTCAAATGCCCTTTTACTGTCCAATATTAACTGATAGGAAAGTGCTAAGAAAGTTAATTAATTGAGTATGGACTGCAGCTGGGTTGAATAACATCACGCGTTGACTTGTACTGTTCATTAGACTTCTTGATGCAAGGGTGGTTTCTGCCATAATGGTATGTGTTTTAATCTTATCTCACAAAAACCTGGGGAAGATAAAGCACTCTGCTGTGTAACTGAACTGCTTCATAGGTGCTAGAGTCCTGAGGAATGGTCTTAATACCATCTCCAATGGCTCTAGCACATCTTAAATTGTGTTACAAGAAATTCAGCTTAAATTTCATCACTCCCAAGGCAGCTGATCATTTGCAAAACCAGGTTGGTGTACATATATTATATAGATTACAAAACAAAAAACTGACTAAGTAAGTTTGAGTGCATATAATTAACTACAAGGATATTACTCATTTTCATGTCCCGTATAAACACTTCCCATTTTTTCCTTGCTTTAAATGCAGAAGCCCTTAAAGGAGTTGAAAAAAAAAAAAAAATCGGTTCTTACCCACTATTCTAAAAAATGGATCCTATTCTCTTCCTGGGACTCTGGCTAATGCTTGTCTTGGTTGATCAGTATGATGCTGTAATGGAAAAACAGTTTAGACTGGAAGCTCCGTTTGCTATCAGCAAGGGACTGCACGCCTGGTGCCACACTTCCCTTCATCTCTTGGTATGGAGAGGAGAAAACTCTGCAGTGGTGTGTAGGAAAAGGAAGAGTTATAGTAATGAAAGTAACACTGAGTGAAGGGACTACGGTGAGGTATCTTCTTTTTGTTTTATTCTGTTTGGCAGGTTGGTGTGGCAACCCCTCTGAGTAGGTGTATGGTGAAGTAGAAGCTGCTTCTCACTGTAGTGGGGAGGAATAGGATAAAGCAAGTGTGGAGGTATGGTAAGATAAGACAGAGTCATACAGGATGAGATAAGATCTAGTTCTGTTTGCAGAAGATACAGAGTGAGAGTTTGGCAATATACACACATATATATATATGGGATAAGAGCAGTGCAGGCTCTATGGTTTTATAGAACTTTGAGTAAAGCAGTTTAACTGGGTGAGATCATGTTAAGGGATCAAAAGTCACTGAACTGGGACATGGAGAGAGAATAATCTGTCAGAGACAGTGAAAGTACAGAAAGGTTATATGAGAAGATAACCTGGAAATTGTGAGGTGTGAAGGAGGGAGATAGGCTGTGCCAGTCATCTGTGTTGTGTATGGAGAAAGAACAAAGATGGCTTTAGAGCAAAGAGACTAGCTGAGGAACAGTGAGAAGAGGAAAAGCTGTCCTATAATAAGCATCCCTGGCAGGTGGGGTTGATGGGGGAGCCAGGTGTACCCTCTGGTTGAAAAGGACAAGTACAGTGGTTTTATACCTGCTGAGGAAAGGGACAGAAGCCATACAAACATGCAGCAGAGGCTTTATTTGGGACTTTCCGTATCTTTTGGGGTGGAAGGCTTTGCATGTTGCCTAAGTAGACATGGTTCCGTGATGTGTCTTTGAGACACCAAGGTGTCAAGGAAGATTGAATTTCAGCCATAAAAGATGGGAGCAGGAGGGGCTGGGTACTTTTAGCTAACCTAACCAGTCATATGTCAAATCTGTCCTTGCAAAAGGCCCAATACCACAAAGAACTAGTAACTTCTAATAAAGTTACTTTTGTGAATGTTTTTAAGATGCAAGTCCTCATGCTGTAATTCTTGTGTAACAAATATAACTCAGACTAGAAAATTATTTTTCTGGTATTAGACCAACTAATTGTCTGTATTTGAGGTGGGAGAAAAATATTTTAACATGTTTACAAATAGTATTGTATTTTTGTTAAATTCTACAAAGTTAAGATATTATTTGGACAGAAATTCCTGTTATTACTCATTTCATCCTTGTTTCATAGTAGTATGTTTGATAACAAAGAGAAAACTTGCACAGACTTCATATTCCTCTTCTTGTCTTCACCAATCTCATGGCATTATCGTAGATACTTCTATCTTGTGTCGCTCCACCTCAGTCTGTGTTTTCTCACTCTGTATATAACAACTGGTCTCCATTGTGATTGCTTTACACACTAAACGTTTACTCTTAATTGTTTTCCTGTCCTTCGATATGCAACAGCACTGTGCCTGGCCAGCTGCAAGACATGGTGAAAACTTCACTGCTTGGGCCTGGTGGATTTCTTCTTGTGTCAGCCCTCCCAGGTAGTGGCAGGAAACTATCTCCCAAACCTGTCCAGTCTATCACTCTTCCAGTTCAAATGTTGACAGGTCCTGGTAAAGCACACTTTAAACAGATCTGTTCTCTGTCACTGCCATGACATTAATACATGAATCCACAATCACAATGATTTAGAAACAGGCAGACAACATGAACTGTTAGAGCTTACTTGAATTAATATTTTAAAGGGAATATTTTTGCACTAACATTTTTGAGAGTATTGCGTGTCACTGATCCTGAATCTCTTGTTTGTTTGGTTGGTTTGGATGTCTTGATTCCTTATCTTGACTCTTCAAATATTCTTCATTTTTCTTGTGGCTACCTCAGACTATTTGCTTGAGTTTCAAAGCTTTTTACTAAAGATACTGCCATATTTTGTCTAGATAACCAATAATGTGATCAATCGCTACTCCCCTTCCACTGAGCTGAATGCCAAAGTCACAACAGATGTTGTCTGAAAGAAGGCAACACTATTTATTATCGCACTGGACATTAAAGATAGAACCATATTTGTTGTAAAAAGAATCTGATGGCAGAAGAAGCACTTGAATGCTAATACCATCACATAAGAAAACTGGGCTAGAGATTAGTAACGACAACAGTATCTGTGAGCATGAGTGATCAGTTGTTTGTATGTGTCATTACTGATTTGACTGTGTAGTAATGCACTTGAAGCACTAGCGAAGTGAAAAAAAAATTTTTTTGCACTCTTCTGGTCCACTGTACACTATTCTTAATGGGCATAGTCTAAACTTCTGTGCTATTTTTTGACACAGACTTCTGAGTATTTCTAGGGTACACATTGTTAATGTATCTTGTTATAGTGAGATGAAATTTCTGGCTCATGAATGACCAAAGGAAAATAGTTCCTGTTTGGCTCAGGAAGAACTGTGTTGCCATTCAGCATCTCATGGGTCAAGTGTTTACCAGATAGGCCCTAGTGACCTACCATAGTAGGTTAGTAAATACTGATACTTATCTTTAACAGAGTTGATACTAAAATGTCAAGAGTAGGAGTAATGTCTCTTTATGACTAAGTGACATTTGTGAGTTTTCATAGATCTGTGAATTGTTTCTGATGTTGCTGAGGACTTGTTACCTGTAATTGGATATGTTCAATATGAACATACTAACAGTCAAATTTAATTTTCTCCCTTTTCTTTAAGTTTGAACTTTAAGAGCACAATGCTTCAGATACAAGGATAATTTTGTTCATTAATAATATATTCATAGGACTAGTGGTTTGAAAAAAATTGTGGATTTGCCTAAAAGTTCAAAGGATCCCTTAAATTGCTGTCTATTCCTTTCTGAAGCTTTTAGAGGTTTTTTCATGTGATTGTCTGTCTAAGCAGTGACTTTGAAATTCACCCTGGTCTCAGTAAGAAGGTGGTTAATGTCTGTATAACATTATTTAACATATTTACAGAATGATTTGTAATAACATCATGACTGTTACTAAAATGTTACTGTTGATTCCAAGTATCTATTGCATTGCAAGCTCTGTGCAGAAGTACTCACGTTTCTCTCTTCATGTATAATGCTAACTTTTCACAAACAATGAAAAGAGGTAGTGTCCTTTCTTTGCTATTTCTCAAAATTACCTTAAAATTTAAACTATGTGGAATATAAGCACCAAAAGAGTATCTGTGACATTTAAGCTTCTAGTTGGGTAAGCAAATCTAGCTGTTTTGTTATGTTCAGGTGCAGGCCTCTTAACCAGATGAAGGCATAATTCAATTTTCAGTTCCTTTGATACAGTAATGTCTGGCTAATGGAACTATAGAACAACATTAGACAGGTTTCTCAACACCTCCCAGAAGGCTGTAAAAAATACAGTTTCTCACGATAGTCTCCTCCAGTTTTTAATATTATCTCTTTTTCTGTAGTAATAGTAGACTATATGTAGTGTTTTCACCCCTTTACAGACTGATAATGAGTGAATGTTCATGTGGTCTGTTACACAACACTAAGCTCTTATTTCACTGTCTGCAGTTATGTTCAGTAAGTACAATATGAACATCATCTCAATTAACAGAGTACCTTTAGGGCTTTTCTTAGCCAACTATTCTAGCACGCTTGTCCATACTGTCATCAGCACCTAATCAACTAATGATGGCTGAAAATGAGGAAGGCCAATCCCAATAAATCCAAAGGATAGTAATTTTTCTCTTTTAATGCCCTTCTCCCTCCTTCTTCCTTCTTCCTACGGCACATTGCAGTAAATTAATGTCATAGTGGTTATTACAGTAGCGCTGCTATGGCAAGTATTCAAGCAACGATCCTCGAATATTTTACCTCAGCATTTATTTGTCCATAAAATAAAATAGGATTTATTACAGTACTCTCTGGTTTGAGGACTGCATGGACAGCAGCTGTGACAACTCCTTATCTCCACTACAGATAAAAATACAGAGGATGTTTCCCTGAAGCTAAAGAGAAACAAGGAACATACAAGTCAGTCTACTATGCAACCACAGTGTTACACAAATTGGTAAAATAAATAAATATATGCATGAATAAAACCTTGTACCTAATATGAACCCTAAGAAAAATCATTCAGTAATTTTGTCCTTAAAAGATCTCAGTAAATTAAAGGGGTATTCATTGCCTTGGAGATTACTGTGTCCAAATCAGATATAGGATTTTGAGATCGAAAGATGGAAAGATAAATGTGAGGAATTATTGATGCAAGCCCTACTCAGAGAAGGCATAAGAGAAGGAATTACAAATAGAAAAAGATGATCTTGGTCAATAAAATTTTACAGGGGTTTTTGATGAGTGTTGTTCACTTAAAAAATAAATGGTTTTGACTGTGTGAAAGGTTCCACCTTGCAGAAAAAGCTCCTAGATTATGAAACATTGGTTCTGAAGCCAGACCTGTGGAGATACAACTGTAGGCTTAGATATATTAATATTTTCAGCTGCATGTAAATTTCTGTGTGTCATTAACATCTCTGAGCTGTGTAATTAGGTCTCTCCTGATCTGATTATAGTTTCTGTACATTATGAGTATGTAAGCCTCTCTAGGGAAGCACAAGGCCAGCCTTACAGGATTTCCCCTTTCTGTTCCACAGTTTTGCTCTTATTTTTAGCAAGTACATCCTAGCAACTGCTTGCTTCGAGGTTACAGTGAGATCCCAGTGGCAAGTGTGAAAGGCTATAAAGCATTGTCAGTCTTTGCCAGCACAAGTGTCTACCAGTACACCAAAGCTAGAGCAACTCCTTCCTTCACAGACTCTACTTTCCCTACCTGGCACTCCTCACTCCTCATTTTAAATCTATTCTCCCAGTGTTTGTATTCCCCAAACTGCTCTCCAATTTCCAATTATAGTTATGATTTTATTTTGCATCTGTTTTTTGGTAAAAGAAACAGATATTCTTACAGGCAAAACATGTATGTAAAAACCTAGCAGTGTTTGAAAGAATGTTCCTGTCTGAATAAATATTATTTCATGAAATGAAATATAAACCAAAATGTTTGTCCTTCTGTTCTGCTTCTCACTGGTAAGCATCAGAGAGTCCAAGTACAAAGGGAGAAGTGGTTTATTAAAAGATGTTTGTATTTGCCATTAGTTTGTTCGGAAGGCCTTGTCTTGTAACATTATATCCAAGAAATACTATCCTCAATAGAAGGAAGTGCTCACTCCATGACCTGGCTATTTTTTGATTTTTCTTGAATGTGGTTTCTGCTTAGGTATAACAAAATATTGGATAATGAAGATAGAAAACCAATAAAGAGGAAGAAAAACCATACAGAATCGCTTAGAATGAATTCTGTGTGTAATTACTTGCATTTTTGCTAACTACTGTATAAACAACACTTTTAACAAGGCAAATTGGAAACTTGAAGACAAATCTGCTTAGGGATATAGCTTCAATTTATTACACAATGATAACTGAAAACTTTGTTTCTGCTGCGTTGCAGTCAATTTCCACTGAGCTCACACTCTGAATGTGTGATTAATCATACGAGCACTGGGGTTGCCAATAAATACCAAAACCTTAAAACTGTAACAACTTGCTCGTTTTGTGCGGTCATTCCAAATAGCTAAACAACCAGAAATTGTCAATGTACACCAAGATCAATGCTCCAGGGTCTCTACATAAGATTGATTTCCCCCTCTGAGGATTTCATCTCTCTCATCAACAAAAACATTTTGTCCTCCCTAAATAATCCAATCGAATGCCATCCTCCTGTGGAACAGTGAGAGGTTTAAATTGTTTGGGTTAATATCTGCTTTGAGGTGGCCTGGAAAGTCTCTAACTTTGTCAAATATAGCCTGGAGGGAGAAGTGCTGCAGTTTGATATGTGCTAAAAATAAACAAATAACGAGAGATTCTAAAAATCATGTTGTGCTTTAAAAATAATACATGTGGGAGAAAATGCATTTTAAAGCTCTTGCTTCTGATGCAGAACATAATAATTGCAAGTGTATTCCTTTTTTTTGTTTGTTTGGTTTTTTTAAGGCCTACAAGCTCCTCTCTATTGGCGATGGGGAAGGAGTGTGGGAGCCATGGGAACAGATTCAGGGGAGAGGACAGAGAAAGGGAACCACAGAAGCCCACAGAGATTTTTCCCCAGAAGATGAGTGGAGCGAATCAGAGATGAGACTAAAGGAATTGTTGCCACCCATAGCCCACTCTCTCCTATGGATGGTGAATACAAAGGTAAGGTTTAATAGAAATATGCCGAGGAGTTCATATCCCAATTCTCTGAGTGCATCTCCCTCAGAAGATAATTTTGCACATTTTCAGTTGGGAAAGACTAAGTAGAAATCTTGTTGCACAGAAGGCTTGGCAACCAATAGGACAGGTTACGGGCGGGCAGTATGACAGACCACTATTAAACAGATGACTGCTTTTCATAGTTTTCTTGTCCATTATGCAAACCAGCCTTTACACAATCTGCATTATACTGTAAATTGGATCAATGGAGATTTTGTGATCTTTATTCAGCATGTTCTAGAAGGAAGATAGAGCACAGACACAGGTTCTTAATTAATTCTGTGTTTATTATAATTAGGGTGCAGTAAGAAGATCAAGTTCTATCCCGACTACAGATGAAATTGCATCATTAACATTTGGTATTTCTGTAAGTGTTGGCCAGCAGCTCTGATGACTGGCACCCCTGTCCCTACAGCAGAGCACGAGGGTCAAACATTGCTCCAGCAAGAAACTGCATATTGACTGTGTTGGGAGGCAGCTGACTCTAGGCATATGAGCAGGCAGGCCAGTCTGGGAAACAGTTATTGTTGGAATTTTGTGTTGAGATTTCCAGAACAGGGGTAGGTTTATGTCATCCTTAGTAGACTTTCAGGACTGAGGTGAACAATTGGTGTTTAAATGTTGCATTGAAGTTACCAGAATGATAGCCACACAGGCCAAGCATAATTTGCTTCCATCTTGGACTGGTACTAGCTCAGAAATGTTAAAAGATCTGTGCTGAAACCCCATATAATGTAGTCTCTCTAAGTGGAATAATTTTTAATTAGGTTATGGGTTAGGTTATCTTAGCCTCAAAGATCACCACAAAAATGGCAAATTGGCTTTGAAGAAATAGAATAATTATTTATAAACAGGCAAAGAACAGATTGCTCTGGAAAATATAAATATCCTCACGTTATCTGTGTCTTAGCTTTGCCTTGCTCAAAATGTAAAATTCTTTTTGACTTTTCTGTTGCAAAAATTTCTCCTTTGTAGAGCTGTACAACAAATCTTACCAATGTCACTGTACATACCAGTATATATTCAATTTGAGCACAAAAATATTTTCAGTAAGATGAAGCATAAATTTATCCCTCATAAGCATTGGAAAGGTGGGAAATGCATATCAAAGAAAAGACTGAAGGAAGAAAATATCACTTTATTCTACTGAAACCTAAAAATAAATTCAAAGGTGCATGCCTCCTACTCTCAGGGGTGTATATGGATTTCATGCTGACATTAGATTCTCCAAATTGAATGTCAGACTCACCAAGAATGGGATGGGGCATGGAGAGTAGGCTAGAAGGCTAAACATATTATTAGAAGGGCAAGATGAAACATCATGATTATCATTGGGAAAAACCTCTAAAACATATTTATACATTATCCTGGCACAAATACAAGTGTCACATGTTAACAATAGTTAGGCAAAAATACCATGCTATACTGTTATGTCCCTAGGGCCCTATCTAGTTAACAAGAAGATATTGTAGAGTGCACATGCACACTAGAAGTTTACAATTTCCTTGAAAGGCAGACATAAGTATTTTCGAGTCTCTCACACACAAAAGAATAAAATGAAGCATTAGCTATGTATCTTGCTAGATGACAGTGTCTGTAAGTCCACTTCTAGATTTTTTGAAGTAGATATATAATGATTTAACAGGTAAATATGTAACACACAGAGTTTCTATTCATTTTAAACAAAAGCATAAGAAATATCCTATGTCTATTTTGCTTTTTTCTTTTAAATGAAGTCAGAATGAAAGAAAGACATTAAATAGTCACCCAGTTAAATGTATTCATGTGAAGTCCACTGGATAAATTTAAAAGCCCTCTAAGTTTGCATCAGAATGGCTAGAAACATCTGCCAAACGGCCAGAGGGTACTGGTAGTAAAAATACTTCACAGCTGTTAGATCTCAGTCTTGAGCTTGCAACAAAAGAACAGTACAAACCTAATAAATGAAGCGATGTACGTATCATCCCTCCCCATTCTTTTTACTTTAGAGAAAGTAAGCCTCTGATCACACAATGGCATAAACATGAGGTTAAAGACAGGGGTTGGTTTCCATATTTTAAGAGTCATACCAGAAGGGTGTTAGCGTACAGTCGACTGCTAGGTGTCAGTGAACCATTCATCAAGACTCCCCTGATTCTGGATTCCTAATAAGCTTTCTCTCACAACTTCCTTACTAGTTGCAGCCCATCCTTGGATCCTCTTAACTGCTCTGTGATCCTACCTACCAAGCTAAGCCACCTACCAGCTATGTCCAGCGCATAGGCTAGTGGAACAGGAGAGGCCACACAGCCAGATTGCAGAAATATGTAAAGGAAGGTCATACCTATGTGGGGCAGAAAGAGTTTGTGGGAGTAACTTTAATAGGACTTGATAGGTCACTAAATTTTAAAGCAGTCATGCAATAAAAATAATAAAAGGAATAAAGTTTAAACTAACATATGTGTAATTTTATATCTAAATCTACGTACAAATCTTCATATAAATAAATGTGCATAGAAGTGATTTTATACGTTTATCAGAAATCAAATAAGATCTGTTTGGACAAGAATTTTGGAAAATATCTGGAAAATTATCTTGTTACAACTTCTAAAATGAAGAAAAAAAAAATATATATATCTGTGGTACTTGGAAATTAACAGGAAAGCAACTGAAAAACCTAAAAACATTATTAATACAAGATAAATCATGATTTTAGACTACTAGATTCTTAAAGAGCCTGTGCAAGAGGTAGGCACATATGTGAGTGGTTAGAGGGTCAGGATCTAAGAACCAAGTGTTTGGCTTTATTTTTTAATAAAACATGCAAAAAAAAATGTTTTGAGGAAATAAATTTACAGAATTAACATTCAGGAATGTTAATTGCTGAGAGTTCCTTTATGTGCTCCAATGTGTTGAAAGATGAATATTCAGTGTTTTAATAAGTTTATGATCAGTCATGACCAATGAGGAATAACTGTTATGGAAAAGAAGAGAGAGAACATCAGTACTGAGCCTTTTAATATGACTCCTCTTTGAGCTAAACTTGTCCTTGCAGTTAGCTACACAGGCCAAAATAAAGCATGTTCTGGGAATAGCATGGGTCAGAGAAGCAGGGATTAGCATCCCGGTGGTTATGGTTGTAGGAAACAAGTTTGGGCTTGCATAGTCTCAGTAGGTATCTAGGAAAGTAGAAAAGGTAAACCAGTGTTTGCATTTACTCCCCTCAAATGGTCCGGCCTGAGCTCAGGAACCACTGTGCAGGTTGCAACAGGGTAGCGTGAACATGCTGGTTACCATTCAGACCTGCACAGATGGCAGATCCCACTAAATGAAGTCGGTGTGTGTGTACCAAGCTCTGACAACAGCCTCCTCAGAGACTGATAGCACTTTACCCTGCTGCAGAGGTAGGCAAGTGTGAAGTAAGGAACCATGCTGGGCCCTCACATGGGGAGTAACTATACAGCATGTCTCACTTTGGCTTGACCTTTAGCCTTTTTTCCTTCAAGGGTAAAGTTTTCCTTTTGCTGCATCTCTTTAGCTGTATTGAGTATCCATGTGGCTGCCTTTCCTCAAGCTGGAACAAAGGCCCATCACAGTCCATCCATAAATAATGATCCAAAGTCACAGGAAATCTCACAGAAAGGAATGGAAATTCTAACATTTTGAGCCAATATCTAGAAGTGTTTTCCTTGAGTCTCCTCACTTATGGTAAGTAGTTTAATTAATTTGAGAATGAGCAAGGAAAATTTGACTACGTCTCTTATACAAGTGTATCTTTAGACCCCTATCTAAGGCTCTTGCAGTTTCTACTATACCATTTTTAAGCAAAGAAGTTGGCTTTCTCTTCCAGAGGTTACATTCCTTTTTGGAGTATCACTTAAGACTTCATGCTCATTGTGGTTAAGATGAGAAGCAGATAAATGCATAAGCTAATGTCCTGATCAGTGTCGGCTTTATGACTGTGCTTCTTTTAACACATTTGTCCATAATATTATTCTGTTAGTTTTCTAGTATGGAAAGTAGCAGAGAGAGGCCCTAATCCTACATTTGTCCATATGGGCTCCATAACCCACACTGGGATTTTATTATTTCAGTAACATTGCCAAGTGCTATAAACAGCCAAAACATTTGTGTGTGACATTTTTTCAAAACTTCAGAATTTAAGTGCCTGCTTTCCCTCCCCCCCTTTCATGACAATTCCTTAAATGGTTAATAGTTAAAACCTTGAAAATGCAAACCCCATTTCTGGGGAATGCTGTGAATTTTTTCTGTCTCAGGGTGATAATAGAGAGATTTGCGTTAAAGATAGGGATGGCTCTCTTCTGATACCTTTCTGTACTTTCAACACTTGTTCAGGATATGTGGCATATAGATTAAAGTTATGGAAACATAGTAACACTTTAAATTAAAGTGATATTTATAAATATTTTATTATTTATACAGCATTCGATAACATGCTTGTAAAAAAACTTGGAAGTACGCACTGAAACAGCGGACAAACTATTTGAACAATACTTAGATCTTAAAATATTGTTGTAACAGCTTATCGCCTTGCTGTGGCAGCATTTTAAGCATTTATTGATGATGCATTTTATAACATGCCTTACAATAAGTTATTAAAGGATGTTGTGGCACCAACTAATCATTTCATAAACATGAATAAACCATTTATACAGGGCACCTTAATTTAAAGTGCTTGTAGAAACTTGCATAAAATGTTTTGAACAGCTGACATGCAGTATTGGTGCTTCGTGTAGTGCCAAAGTGGTGTCATGTCCTAGTATATTCAAGAGTCTCATGTGGAACTGGAGCTTTATTGCTTCCAGTGATAGAGCTGGGAACTGCACAACAATTCCAAACACAAAATGTTGTAAATCTCTTCCAAAAGAGAATATGAGGATGTGCATAAGCAATATCCAGGAGATTTTGGTGACAAATAATGTAGAAGCATGTTATTGCTCATTTCATATTTAAGAAAAAAGGAAGAAAAATAATCTTTTTGCTTTTAACAATAATCCAACCTGTGTGTAAGGACATGCTTTCAAGGGATAGAGCATATATTTAACACTCTGTCAAGCAATTAAAAGACCACGCGTGATAATCAAAACTCAGCAAATAAATAATCTTTATATTCCAAAGAAAATGTATACTATCAAAATAGAACTCTGAGACATGTAGAAGGTAAATATTAATAAATAAATTTGTACAGTAATACTAAAATCATTCTAAAAATCAGAAAAATATGTCAGGTAATTAAAAATCATATGAAAAACACTGCTGCAATTCTTACTGTTAGCTGTGATTTACTAGGAGCATTTAAAGCAATGCTAAAAAAAATAATGAAGTCATACCTTTATTCCCCTCCCCCTGCAGTTATAGATTTTATTTGACCTATTGCTTTTAAAACAGAATGGCTTAGAAAAGCCCTCTTTATATGATAAAACTCAAAGACAAAAGAAAGAATGCAAATCATTTCTATATTACATATATGTTGCTCCATTTGGCAAAATCAAATTAGATCTTTTCATCTCCTTACTGTAGAACAAAAACAGAGCAATATTATGAAATTTTGCAGGGCTTTATTTCTAGGCGTCTTTTGTGTCCAGTCTTTTAAACTCAGGTTTTTCTGCCTTTTTTACTGACAAGCCCACAATTTTCAGAAAAGAAAGCTAGCATTAATTAAGACAGTGCCAGCTGTAATTTTCTTGGGAAGTAAATTTCTGCACAACTAAAGGTTACAGAGACCTTTTCACTGTCAAAATTTACTACAGCCTGTGAATGTTAATGTTTCTAATGAAGACATGTTCTCTGTCCCTGAACTTAAAAGTACCCTGAGAAGAAGGCAAAGAGAAAAAAAACTCTATTTGACGAATGTATCTGGAGTCTGTGCATTAATGCAGGGTTATGCCTGCTGGTGCATATTGTAATTATAGTGTTTGGATAGCCTTGTTTTCTAAACAAGGAATATTGCTATAAATTGGCAATTTTGCATGAAGGGTAGGCTTGTAGTAGGTGCCTTATGTTACAAATAAGACAGTGGTATAATAAGCATTTAACCCATTAGACTTAGGGATATTCTCAGCTAAGTCTGGAGAGGAGCTGTAATATAGAATATGGAACAAAAAGGTACTTTCAGTCTTTATATGAATGCAGAAGAAGAACACATTTATTATTTGTACTTCTAATGAGAATATTTTTCTGTTTCAATGAAATCAGCTACTTCTAAAGAGAAGTATCTGACTTTGCTTTTCTATTTGTTTGAAGCTGATTATATAGTAATCAACTATATCTAGTTGTATAGTTTTTGTTGTCTGGTGAATATGCATTTTTTTCCCTATCCCTACAGTATTTACTGCCGTGCAAAGTGGCAAATAAAAGGAAAATCTTAACATTCTTGAAAAGTTGATATTCTTCATTTTTTTGCTGATGTATTTTATGGGATATTTTATTTTTCTGTTCTTTGCAGTTTTGTTTTTTTTATTTCTAAAGCAGAATGATAATCTTAAAAAAAAAATCTCCTTGTCTTGTGCATGAAGTTCTCAAACCAAAAACTGCTATCATTTGAAATTACTTTTGTTTACCCATGCAGTATCCTGGTCAATATGGGTAGAAAGTAAAATTAGCCTAGTTCATGACTGTGTTGGTTAAAAATGGTAAAAGCAAAGGAATGCAGATTTTGCAACATCTTAGAAATAGGAACCTAATGATATGCAGATCATATCCATGTTTAATGTGGAGTCGTTTTAAAAATGGGGCATTAGATTGAAAACTGAGTATTTTTTCTGCATCAGAATGTTCAAGTAGCCTTTCTTTCTCTTCCTTGTCCTTCCCTCCCCCCAGTTTTTAAGACTTAAGAGCCTAGGTTTTCAAGACACTGAGTTTTATGGCCAGAAATGAGCCAGCCTCTAATATTTCTTAAGGAGAAGGCAATAAGTATCGTAAGATTGCAAGTGGCTATAGCAATTCTATCTAAAGAGCAATGGAACGTCAGATATGTTTGTGTCACCCTTTGTAGCAATGTAGCAGAGCCTTGAAGTCGGTTGCGGAGTGTTTTTGAGATGCTGTTGATTTATATATCAGCTGCAGTGATGAGGGCTGGCTTCTCATTTTGACCATCAGATTTAGGGAATAGGATGGAGCACTGGGACAAAAATGTGGGAAATCAATGTCTTTGTAAATATCTATATGGACACTAGGATAATCTATTAAAAGCCATGACTATCCTATCCCAATAGAGATATCAGATCTCATTACCCATCCAATCCCTTTTTGCAACATGTAAATTGGACTTCATTTTGACTCTCTCTGTCCAGAATATGCACATTACTGCTGAACACCCCTTCAAGATATCTCAAAAGCATGTATTTCATGTCTTCATCAGTTTAATCTACTACATGGTCAGTAGCTCAGAATATTTAAGATCTGTTGGCTAATAAGCCAATATACTAGATACTGTAAATCTAGATAGTACCTTGGTATGGCATAGTTAATAATCTTAGAGCACTGCAGAATGCGATAAAAACAATGCAGTACTGGTGGACTGCTAACTGTAGGCAACAATCAGTGTGAAGGAATATTGGGCAAATAATCTTTTCCTGGGAAAGAAGCATGACTTGACAGCATAAAAAGCCTTGCTTGTGCATAGCCTAGTTTCGGAAGGATTCTCCCAGGATATTTGAGCTTTTATTTAGGGATTGCACATGGATTTGCACAGATTCTAGTTACACTTAGACAAATCACCAGAGACGACATTATTTCCTTTTAAAAAGAGCTTGTTTCCACGTAATTTAAACCTGTTCCTAATTGACTTGATCTGAACCCAAATAGTCCTTGTTCAAGTGAAATAAGTACATTGCTCACTTGAATTGGTTTCAAACAGGTGTAACTTGGTATGAAGATACAAGTCTGAAGCCTTAAAGGAAGCCTTAAAGGTAGCCTTAAACTTCCTACTGGGAGTAAATATAAGTAAGCAAATGTGTAAGTGAGCATTGCCATATGAAAATCATGTTTGGAAACATGGGCTAGACAAAGTGCCATACAACCATGTTACTCAGGTAGTAAATCCCTTTGTCTATACATGTTCTGAGCAGCTATCCTATGTCCTTTAGACTATTAGGTCTTGACAGAGATTTTGAAGGAAGGTATGCAAAGACTCAAAACCAAAATGTTGCTAAAACTTAGCAAGAAATTAGAACATTTGAACCATTAAAAGTTATTTTAATTGTTCTGTGTTTTATTATGAAATACAGGAAATTAAGGCCTTGTTGTTCCTTCATAGAAAGACCTGGAATGTCGTCTTCCATTCTCATCATTCCTGTTGATATGTTATTAAAAAAAAAAAAAACCAAACAAAAAAACCACCACAAAATTTTACCTTACTCTGTTAATTAAGGCAGCACACCCCAACCCTTCTTCTGCTGTTTTCTTCCTAGTAAGCAAAGAGAAATGCACTACTGGCATATGGTTCATGATGGACAAGGGTCTGAACATATGCCCTTTTTTTTTTTTTTTTTTCTTCCCCCCTCTCTGTCTCTGGTATTTGTAAAATATCTTGGAGAGGGACTAAATATTTTTACTGCAGTTTAATATATCAGACACTATCATTTTCAGAGCAGAAACTCTGTTATAAGAAAGTCTGCTGTGTTTTCTTAGATGTTCTCAAAAACAAAGATGGGAAATCAAAAGTAAAAAAAAAAATAGGAGCCATCTATTTTAGCTTATTTTCTAGGACTTTGTCTTATCACCTAAATTGCCAAACAGCACAAATGGTTGGGTTTTTTTTAAAAAAAAGAAAAAAAGAAAATCCTTGGGTTTTGATGGGGGAGAGGGAGAAATCAGTGGCAAGTGGGTTAAAGGCATATGAGAAAAACATTTAGATCAAGGCCAACTGAATCAGCACTAGGTGTCTGA
>NW_020799113.1:9820765-9830765 GCF_003259725.1 Athene cunicularia
CCCAAGTCCCTCAGGTATTTAGGGAATGCTGGTACCTGAGAACTTATCTTCAGCAGAAGAGCAAGTATTAGAGAGATTCATATTAAATATTTTTTGGTCATATTACAGAAGTGTTCAGCAAAGATTAGGGAGGTTTCTATTAAAAGTTTTCTTGGCCTTTTGGCTATCAGAATGGATGTACAGAAATATTCCTTGAGTGATCACAGTTTCCTAATACCGTCTGAAGTTTCTTTTCATAATATGGACATCTGCTTCTCAGGAAATGTATTTAAACTCTTACAGAAACCACATCTCCTGACATTGAGCATTAAATCCGAATTGGCTGGTGTGAGCAAGCTGTAATAGAGAACTCAATGCATTTGTAGAAAGGGTGGTGGGAAGGAGAGGGACCTGCCACTGAGCACACAGAGGGGGAGAAGGAAGGCATTTGTGTCTGTATATGCAAGAGGAGAGATGTGCTTTCCTGAGATCAGCAGGTCCTTCTTCAGTATGGTGGAAACCATGCATCATACCTGTGTGCATGTGTGGGATTAGGTTTTGAAAGCTTTCTTACTTGTGCTGCATTTAGATTTTTTTAATATTTTTATTTACTACTGATGTCTGTTATCTTGCAAGTGGATGTCATATAGAAAGGCAATTGTTTGCTTGCATTGTTTGCAAATTATTTGGCTTTTTAAATAGTTTCATTATGGTTATGTATAGTAACATGGTTGAGTACCGTATCTTAGTCATGGCTATTAGAAAAAGTTTTTTAACAGTCTGAGGCTTTTAAATGCACTATAGTTTTATTCCTTCCTTGATCCTGTGAAGAATCCATTGTCATTTGACACTCACACTTATTTGGTTAATTGCACCATTCAGTGTTTTTCCCTAATTAGCTCAGTGTTCAGTTAAAAAATGTTGGAAATTCAGTGACAAGAGCATAGAGTTTATATCCTTTCTTAAGACTCTTTGATAGTGGTTCCGTTTTGAATGTGGTAGTCTTGGGAAATCCCTGAGCATTAGTAACAATAGCCTTTGCTTGGTAGAATTCCGTTTGGAATCTCAAATTACATGATGAGTCTGAAAGTTAAATACAATGAAAACAGTGAAAAAATATTGAGAAAAGTTTTGATTATGTCTGAAACATAATAAATGGATCCGCTGGCACTAAACTACAATATAGTTACTTACAAAACCAGTTTTGGTGCCAATAGCATTGCATCACAGAATGAGGGCCTTTGGAAGGCTTGAGGTTAATTTTAGAGAACGTGAATTATAAATTAACTCAGAATGTTTCTGCAACAACAGGATAATCTAGAACTGACCTTAGTGGTCAGTGCTGAAAGTTAAAAGGGTGCATCTCGGTACATTAGGGGGCTAAAGTATTCTTGGATGGTGTCAGCTGCTGGGACAATTTAGCTGTTTGCAGTTATTGTAATTTAGATTTAATTGGAGAGGATTGAAGTCTGCTAGAGAGGAAATGATGAATTTCCAACTCTGGATTTCTGCCCTCTAATAGTGATAGGTTTTGTAATTTGAGTCTGGCTGCAGCATGAAGATATTGAATACTGTGTGAATTTCCATTACTCAAATCTCAAGAATAAAGTAAGAGCTGGAAAGAAATACCTGGGAGAGATTAACCTCCATCTTTTCCACAGAAGAGCTGGAGGCATCAAACAGGTAAATGAGTAGCGAAACAATGTTTTAGCCTCAATATGTAGTTAAACTATGGAACTCTTTGTTAGATGATGCTATGGGTGATAAAAATTTATGTGGGCTTAAAGCAAGTCTTGAAAAACATGGAAGAGAAAGCTATTGGGAGTTACAAAAAACCTATGACCACATCTAGCTTACAATGTCCTCTAAACTGAAAATAGTTGGAGGTTTGAAGACTATTATGAGATAATATCATAGGCAGTTGTCCAGCTCTTAAACTTCTTTAGGTATTGGCTTATTGCTGCTCTTGGAAACTAGATACAAAGCTAGGTTAACCTTAGATCTGATTCAGTAAGGGAGTTTTCATGAACACACTTATGATAGTGATGTCTTCAAATACAATCGGTGATTTTAAAAAGTTCTAGTCCTTTTGCCAGACTGAGAGTGTATCCACCCAGCTGGGATGATCTCCTGCAAGCAGCTCATGAATTTTCTCTTTGCTGGATACTGGCTTTCAGATTACATGGCTCCAGAAAAGGCAGTATGAAAAAGTCCTGCCCTTACAGTGATCTGTTTCCTCACTGGAACACAGAAAGGAGAGAGACTGGCATCAATTGTTACCATTCATTTATTCATTACTGGATCTAGCCATGGATTCTGACTTGTAAAGACCCCTGTTGTAAAAGACTGCAATGGACTGGGGTCAAGAGCTTCATCTTCTTCCAGAAGCCTCTATGATATTTACAGTCATCAGCTAGAAGACCCCAGATTAACTGTCATGGGGTAGGCAAAAGGGGGAATAGTTTTAGAAATAATACAAGGAGTACTACAAGGCCAAAGCTTGGGAAACATGTTTTCAGAGTGCTATCACCATCTTCTGTAGGCTGCCCTGAACAATCCCTGTCTCTAACAAAATGTTTTCTTTTGTTTTTCTTTATTGGGAAATCTAAATGGGTGTTCTGGCCCAGAGGCCACAGATTAAACTTTAGAGGAAAAAGGAGATTTGCCTGTCCTCACTGGACTGCTCCCAAGGCTTTTCTGTTTTATCACTGGGAAAGGCATTTTAGAAATGCCAGTACTGAGTGAGCGAGAGGGAGTTGCATTTATTTCTGGATATTATTTATTGGATTTTTGAAAACTGACCTGAGAAAAATGTTTATTTAAAATATTTACTGCAAATTATTTTGTTAGTGTTCTAGAACAAATGGTCAGTTAACAGTCATTTTGCTGGCAAAAATAAAAAGCCTGGACCCCACACCTGTTTAACTGTAACTGACAAACAAAACAATCTTTCAAGTAGAGTGAAAACAAACCAAATGCCCTTGAATTTTCAAAGAAAATATAACTCCTCCATGTAGCCCTAGGACAACATAGTCTGTTTGTTGGGAAGCATACTTAGTAGCGAGCTACAAATCTCTTTGCTGTGAGACTGAACAATTGTCATACATTTTGTTCTCTTTGTCTCAGTTGATAGTATCTCTAGTACTATTTAGTGATAGAAAATTTGTGTCTGTCACTGTACCTGTCAGAAAGGAGCAATACCCTCTGGCAGCGACAGTCTACTTTATGGAGTTTTATTAGTATAATGAATGAAAGCCCAGTAGCATGCCCTGTAACACTTCTAAACTTTGGAATCTAAAAGGAATCATTATTAACAGTGAAAAACAACTAGCAGCTTGTTTTATGTACACTTTGTTAAAAGCTCCACATATTTTTGAGAAGAGATTAATCTACAGTAATTTGTCATCAGGCTCTGAGTGAATGTAATATAATCCATACGAATGCAGAAGGTTTTGCAGGAAATTTGTAAACATAATGCAATCATGTGTTTGCATTTGTGACTCCTGAGTAGCTAGTAGCAGCTGTATAAACTTCTACTCTTGCACTGAAGGGATACTTTGTGTGACTACAGCTGTGTATTGTTAATTGCATGTGATGCTTTCCTTGGCCACCATATATGTTAATAACAGAAATGTGCACCAGTTGCTGTCCCTCTGTCTCTCTTTCTCTGATTTTTTTCTTCCTCTTAACTTTTGCTCCCAAAAGGTCAATAACATTTTATGAAAGGCCCTGGTTACCTTGCGGCATATCCTTTTTGAGCACTAAGCACAAACACATTCAATAAACTGTGCAGGAAATGTTTTTCGTTTGCTACTTCAACTAAAAGAAAAACTAAATAGCAAAGACTGCTCTTCATGTTTTCAAGGTCTTGACATAATTCATTTAATAAAAATCCACTTTTCTAATGCTTTCTAGGCCCTGCATCTCCATGCCAATAGCAGGCATTATCCAAGTCTGTTGCCATCTGAGGGAAACTCCTGCTGACTGCTGTGATTCAGGCCCAGTGGCTTTTCTGAGTTCCCTCTATTTATACAATTGTTAATTTCTCAGCTCACACAAACTCATTTGCCAAAGAGGACACAGAGTATGTTCTGTCTTACAGTGGTGGGAGACTGCTGGAAATTTGGATAACCAGATTGTTCTTTCTTTGGTTTAGCCCATTTTAAACATTACATAGCATTTGAGATTATCACTCTACTACAGGGCCGGTAGCACTCTTGATGCTCTAACTTCCCATACTGCAGAAGTAGGACAGCTTCCTTGGAAGTGTAAGAGTGCTCCAGGAAGCTGGTGAAACAACTGACAAGTCCCTTAGGAAATAAACATGCAGGGCCACATGCTGTGATCTGCATGGCTGAGATGCCAACAGAAGTTCACAGACACTAATATGGGATGGATACGGACTGATTCACTATGAATGTAGATTACAGTCATTAAGATACTGAATCCAATAAATTCCTTTACAGTTGAATGTAACACTATATATGCATATTTACAACATAATAATGCTGCTTCTTTTGCTCCAGCACACTATCTCATTTGTTAGGATATTTCTGTTGGAGCAAAGAATATGCATTTATGGCACTTCTCTGGCTATAGCTTGTCCAGGTACACTGAGCTGAACTTAAAAGTTCCATATATCCTGCAGCATGTCAATAGTCATCATAAACTTCATGTCCAAGTAGCACTAACTGAACTTACCTGTTGGTACTAGTCCCCATGTTATTTTAATCAAGCCCCAAAAGATGTCTTTCAAAACACCAATTCTACTAAAATATTTCTTCTTGTGTTGTTCGGTTGCATAAGTTCCATTCACTCTCTCTAACAATACATCTCACGTTTACTTATAACAACAAGTATTCTCCAACACATTAAGAGAACGCTAGACAGCTTATGTATTTTTGGCATCACCCAGGAAGCGTCTCATCCTAACTCTTCTTCACGGTGTAATTTAGATGTGGTGTTTAATTATACTGGATATCTCATTATCACTGTTATGGCACATTGGTATGAGTGACTTGAGATATGGAGACTGAGCTAGTTGTTTATTTGGCAAGCAGACATTTGATTGGAAACAAAATGGCAAGATACCAATGTCTACAAGTAGTGTGAGAACTTTACATACCAAGTAACCACATTGCAAAATTTCTCTCTGCCCTAATCCTGTCTAAATTCTTAGTAACTTGCTAAACATTCTTTTCTCTCTTTTTTCCTGCCCTCAGATGAGTAAATTAACTTCCATAATCCTTCTAACCAGCTTTGTTATTATTTTGTTTTGGTTTTTATTTCTCTCTACTGAGGGGCCACAATTCTGGATGAATACAGGTAGCTTCTACATCTCTCTGCATGAATGTGTCATAAAAACATTACTTTACTACAGATGTAAATGTTGTGTATTCTCATCCCTTATATCTTAATACTGTTTTACTTCTACCTTATTTTCTTGTTGTCTTCTTAGAACACTCAGACCATTATAAAGAAAAATCCTAATACTTTAAAGATATTGTTTCAAAAGCTATTCTAATCCCTGCATTTGCTAGAGAGAAATTAGTTTACTGTGAAGGAAAAAAAAAAAAAAAAAAAAAAAAAAAAAAAAGGTTAAAAATTGCCATATTTACTCTTTGGCCATATTCTTACCCAGATTGTGTGTGATGACTAATGTCAGGTGTTAAGTATTGGTGAAAATGTCTATATCCCACCTCACAGTCTAATGACAGAATTTATCCCTTATGGGCATTCTTGTTCTGGGTGATTTGAAATTTCTAAGTCCTACTTTTATGAAAACTATTGCCTTGCTATATTTTGAGCAGCAATATAACATTATTGAGCTGACCCATAGATCTTGTACATTAGTTACCTTGTTGCAGGATTGCTGAATGCATAAAGGGAGGAGACAAAGTAGTCTCAACAAAGACAGTCTCTATACACTGCCCAATGAAATGAGAGGGTGAGTACTTCATTATTATCCCTGGTGATCAAGGATGTGTTTGAAAGAAATTACAGCTGAGCTGTGGAGAATTTGCTCTCTAATTTTTCTTGGAGAAGGCCTGAAGAGGAAGGCAATGGAGTAGTGAGTTTTTGAGATTTTTCTATTGCTCTCTATATAGCTTTCACGTTTTCCTACCATTGTAGCTTAAGTTCCTAAAAAATAACACCAGTCCCTTTCAGAAGTTAAAAATAATATAGAAGGAATGCACTAGTAACCAATACGCATATTGAGCAAAGAGTACACAATGCAAAACTTAGCTCACAGAAGAAAATAAATAGAAGACAAATCTCCCAAGATACTCTTTCCGCTCAGTCAAGGCTTGCCAATTCTGCTCACAATCAAGGCCAAATAATGCTCCTCCATCTTTCAACTCTCCCTTCCCAATCATAGAAGCTTTATAAACTTTGGCTCTTCTTTCTTTTTTTTTTTTTTTTTTTTTTTTTTTTTTTTTTTTTAATGTAAGTTTTCATCAAGCCCTGTTTTTGTGCTTCATATCAGCAGATGCCAACATTTTCCTTCCTTTTCTTGCCAGAATTCTCACCCATTTCCTTTATACCTTTTACGTGAGCTACTTTTATTGTTCTTCTCTCTGAACTCTCTTTTCCACTGTCCCTCTTTGAAACCCATTCAAAAAATTCCTGAACACAGTTTGAACATATTTTCCTATGTATTAGAATCTTGCTCAATTCTTACCCTATCAGGATAAAAAGATTTTCTTCTTACTCTACCAGGCCCCAGATTTAAAAATTCATATTGCACTGAGAGTTGCTCCAGGCTGCATCTCAGCTCAGCTGTACCCTTGCTCACACTCTGTTTCTCTGGCTCTCTTTATTGTACTGAACCTATTTTTCAGTTGCTCAAACTTTATGTTTTAAAGCTTCCCTTGTGAGCCTGGTGTAGGATTCTAGATTCATTGCATATGGCTTCTCAGCTCCCCCTTTCCAGATGCTAAGCTACCTCAACTTGTCTGCATATGGTCTAGTAAATATTTGGTGAGTAGGAGTCATGCCATCTTTTGTTTGTCTCTAAAGAGCAATGTCCTCCTTCAGTATGGCCTCATTTCTTCTCTCAGACACCTGGTCAGTAGAAGCTATATGAACTAGCTTTCTAAGGAGTTGGGATTTTGCATAAAGCAAAATTTCTGGGTAGGCTGAAACCAGTAATGTGGCTCCAGGAATCTCAGTTTTCTCTCAGGCAATGTAAATTCTTGCAGCCCTTGAGTGTGTTAAAAGTAGCGTCAAGTGCAAGAATGATACTTGTTTTGGACTGAACTCAATAAGGCATGAAAGCATCTTAAAATTATCATTGCCTCTTTTTCTGATCTTTCATCAATTCCTTCACTCTCCAAGTAGAGAGCTAACAGTATAACTGACAAACAAAATCAGAAATGGGGAAGTCTATTTCAAGAATTAAGTGGACACCCTCCATGAAAGTCTACTAAGCAGATCTGAAAGGCACAAGCTGTGAGTCTGTTTCAAGTGTCCTTAAGTCTAGATTAATTGCGAGTGACATCTCAGCTCTCCCTTTCCAGATGCCAGGCCTCCTCGGTCTCTCTGTCTATGTGGTTTCTAGAAATGTCCTTGTAAAAGCCTATACTGGGTCCAGCAAGCCTCCACCTCTCAGTAAACTTGAGTCTGCAATGAGTGAAAACTGACCACAGTTATCTTTCAAAGCAGCCCCTGCTGCAGGTGTATATTTAGACTACAGTAAGTATTGTTTCATCATAAAAACTTCTGCATTAATGTCAAATATTTTAAAATTATTTAATAATAATCTTTTTTCTTCTCATATTCCAGAAACTAGTGTAAGTGCCTTAAAACAACTTTAGTCTCTAAGTATCTTAGATGTCTTTACAAAGTCCATTTGTAAAATGAAAGATCTGTAACGAAAAAACATATATTCTGTTATGGAAAAATTGCACATGTGCAGTCTTTCTGACAGACATTTTCAACTTTTTCATGCAGACTTCATCCTTTAATTCATACCTTCTCTTATCCTTTCTGCTTGAAAGACATACAGCTTGTGAGTCAGATTTTCAGACAAACTGCTACAAAATATGTCAACAATTTCATGTCTAACCTGCAAGCAAAGTTATTTTGGGTACATATTGTTTCTTAGTTTTATTCAAGTTCATTGCAATTACACAGATGTACTGTGTACTAAAGCAGATATCTATTTTACATGAAAATCTGACCTTATTGTGTTTACAGGGAATTTGATTCTAGGTAAATTTCATTAATCAGAACTGGTTTCTCTTTAAAGTGTTTTGTTTTGTTTTTTTTCTTTCTGCAAAACTGAAGCTTATGTGATATGTTCTTTGCATTATTGACAGACTTTTAAAAAAATATATTTCACTTTGGGACAGTGTCTCCAACTGCCCGTGTAGAGTGAGTTTTTCAGTTTAGAGCATGTCTGGTGAAATGGAAGTTGGACAATCAAAAGATAGGGATAGGAGAATTCACTGCGTCACTGCATGAGAGTTCGTTCTTCGGGCTTGTGAGAGAAATCCTGGGTCTGAAAAGAATTGCTGTGGAGCCAAATAGGTGAAAAGAGAAAGTGAAATCTGCCTATTTTTACATATATGCAAACTGTACAGGCTAGTACCTGCTTGAGATACTGGTTAAGTGCAATGGAAAGTTTTTATGTTTGCCTACATTTTTCTTTAGAATGCAGGATGTGCGTGTACATCTAACAACCCTTTAGGCCAGTACGGATCACTTATATTTCATACCTCTTCTCTGTCAAGATAATGAACTTGAATCTGATTACACAGAAAAGTAGCTTACCTGTTCAAATGAATAATGATGCTTTTTATTGTCCACCCCTTAAATCTCCATAGTAGTCCTTTTGGTATTAATGTGGTAACTTTTTCTTCTATGTGAATTAGTAAATCTGGTCTCTGGGCCACTGTTTTTAAGTCAGTTGCCTGTATGATGAGAAAGGGATTATCCTAGTTCTTTCCCAAATTCCATAATTCTCTGCATGGACAGAGGTGGCAGATATTGTGACAGAGAGACCGTCCTTGACTTACCTGTGACCACAGGCTGCTACATCCTCTAGTCTTAAATTTTGGTGCTAATAAGGAAGGCAGAACAGAGCTATTACCCTGTCTGCCATGGCTCCTAAGAGAGCTATTTCTGTGGTTTTGTTGCAGTTTTGGAGGAGGTGGGGACAGGAGAATACCATATTTAAGTCGTGTTGAATGGGAGGCTCTTTCCTTACTGTGGTGAAGGTATTGATGGAACACCTTTCCCCCTCACTGTCTCTGCTCCATACTCTTGTCAATTGATAGGGCTTTTTAATAGTAAGACCGCCTACTCCACAGTCACACAGCATGCTGCTAGATGAGCTTTGATGTCAGGTAATCATTGCTGTATATAGTAATAAATGATGTGTTTACATAACAGAATTCCCTTGGCCTTTGATATATTCAGACATGTTATCAAAGTGGTGCTATGACATCTTGTACAATAGAAACAATAGGAAAGTGCAGAACTACACAAACTGAGCAAAAGCAAGCTGAGGCCAAAGGTATGGTGCAGTGCAATTATGGTATTTGTCCTTAGGGCAAGAATCACAGTTGAAGTTAGTTAATATCAATACCCTTATGAAGTCCCCGAGGACTAATTCTGTTATGGACATGGAACTTATTTGAGAAATCACTGGAAATCACTGCCATTGTACCTGTTAATATGGATAAGAAGCTTGAGTGGTTGTTCCATTTAAATTTTGGGAATAAATTACATTAAGTTGCTTAATAAGGTTTGTCTCAAGTTGCTTAATATGGTAAGACTGTCTCAAACTGATGATGTAGATTTTTTTCTGTTTTTTTTTTTTGTTTGTTTGTTTTTTTTTTTTTTAACTTTTGACAATGGCCTCACACTAGGCTAGGAGGGCAAGTCTACAGGCTGCTTAGATGAAGAGATGCCTTGTTTTCCACCTTTGCTAAGGCTTTGGAAGTGCTTGCAGTCCTTTTTATTCATCCAGTTATGACACTGATACTGAGAAATAGCTTGTGTGCTGTTATAAGCA
>NW_020799113.1:9835765-9882224 GCF_003259725.1 Athene cunicularia
AGCTGTATCCAAGACATGCTTTATAGGTGACTGCATACATCATGCAGTGCTCTAAGTGTGTCGTTACAAGTATCCTGAATGCTGCTTGAGTATGGAAATTACCGACAAAAGAAATTAAGAGCAGGAACCCCATGATTAGACTAATGCATTGATCAAGTCAATTCTTCTCTGTTTCACTGCCAACACACCACATATAAAAGCGTCATTAAAGAAACTTTGCTGTCTCTCCTACTAATGGTCTACAATTTGAGCATGCCCATATGATTGACAGGCTGTGCCAGGGCTGCCTATGTTGTCTGAAAAAGCCACATCGGATCAGCGGAAGCTTAAAGCAAAGCATAAATTATAGATATATGTCTGTTTCTTTGATGATGTGAGACTAGTAGGTGCATCCCACTTCCATCACACAAAGAACCACACTTTCATGCAGCTTTTTCACTTTGTCACATCACATTTGAAAAAACAACAGTGAAAACATAAATGTTCTATTTTTTTTAACAAACAGCCTGTTCAAAGCCAGTTTTGAAGTTCTTCACTTTCTGAATTAATTAAATATAAAATAAGTGTTAAATTGCAAAGTTCAGTGCAGCGAGGATTGTTGCTTATTTTATATCTATTTGTCATTACTGTTAACTGTTATACACGTTTCTGAACCAGAGCTACTGAACTGGAATGCTCTGAGCATTTTGACCATTCAAAACAAAGGAGTTTAGAAGGCACTCAAAAGAGATATTATTTTGCTTTGTAAATTTTACTGTGAAAAGCTGATGGAATTTTATTACTTCTAAATTACAGATTCTTCAGTAATATTATAACAATGAATTTTGGGCTCAGGATAATGATTATAATTATCAAGCATAAGTATGTGTAATATATTTATATAATAAAAGAGAGACAGATTGTCATTATAATCTTACCCTTCCAACATGAAGAATACTGCAGACTTATTGTAATATTAACAGATTAAATGCTACCTAGTTTGTTGATGTAATTTCTTTACCAGAACAAAAATCTCCATTATAGATTAATTCATGAATTTGATGGTTGTGGCTAATAGTCAGCCAAAAACAATAATGCATTAATATTCAGTCATATAGTAATTACTCTAGAAATGCCTTTTACATTTGCAATTTCAAAGAAATGCTTAAAATATAATACTAGATAGATACACGATAGATCCATCACATACTTCTGAGGTACTGCAGAAGAGAGACTTGATAGCACTTGAATGAAAAGGATTATATATTTTTGAAAATGTGGTGTTTTGTTTTAAGTATTTAGTATTTTAGAGTTTCCTTGTTGTCACTGAACTTGCTTTTCGGCTGTAGTGTTTCCTTTTATGCTTTGCTGATGTCCAGTTTTATTTCATAGAAATAGCTTATTGAGTAAAGCATAACTGTACTTTGTAAAATGCTCATCTTGTATCACTTCTTTTAGAGATCAGACATTTCCTTTTCCCATAAGGTCTAAAGATCTGTAAGTTGACATAATTCTGCACAAATCACTCTGGTAGTGTAACTTAGACTGTCCAAATTCCCCTTGGACTGTGGCCTCTGTAACTGTGCCATCACTCACTTAACTTCACCTTATCTTTAAATAAGTTCAACCAGAAGGGACTTGTTCAACTCACCACCTCTTGAGTAATGTGAATTATTTATATGATCTTCATATGTGTTCGTTAAGCTATATACAGTAAGACTAAATGTAACTGTTTATTCTGTTCATCCATAAGTGTGTTACCCCAAGCTTTGAACTCAGGCTAAGCACAATAAAATCTCTCTTTTTTGCTGTTCTTTGATGGAAATCGACATAATTTTTTCATGTTGTACAATGGCAGCAGTGTTGTCTCAGGCAGGCACATTACCACGGGAATGCATAAAGAGACATTTCACATGTTCAGTGTTGTTGTGTTGCCACTTTCCAGACCACCTTCCCCTATTGCTTTGCAGAGGTGAATGTACAGGAAACTGTGTACCACCATGTCTTACAATATAAATATGCCACTGTAATGGTTACTGTGGAAGTGATGATTAGAATAGTCCTTTTTTAGCAGTTCACTACTTTGCTTGAGGAGTTATTAAGCATTCTTTGTCTGTAGAGGAATGTTCGGCATTGTGAAATAAAAATTCTACAAAGCACTCATGTTAGCTACTTAAAAGGACCTCAGTTAAAATCGAAATAAACTAAAACAAGCACAGTGAAATGTGGTACTAAAATGGATTCTCTAAAAAAGACCAACTAGTGAAAATTGCATTGAAAGCATCAGTGTATTTATAGGTAATGCTAGAGAGCTATACACATGGCTTGTTTAGAGGTGATATTTTGGGTGGAAGACGGTCGCAGCAGTACTAGTCTAAAATCTTTAAAAGGGGATGGAAACAATTTTTCTAACTTATACTAGTATAAGCTTTGGTTTTCTTTAGTACCTCTGCTTTCCATTTGAAATGTGTCCAGAACAGCAGTGTTTACACATGTCCTGTTAGAAGTAATGCCAGAGGGACCTCAAAGGCATAAGTCTTGTTCCATTCTTCTTTGGTTGATTTTCTTCAAACATAAGATATTTTAACACCTCTGTAGATCATAGGATGAGTAGAGTCTACAGAATCAAACACTGTACCTCTTTCAGCATTAAGTGTACTCAGGTTAGAACTTGCTTAATTTATGAGCTGTGAGGCAGCCATGAAACTATGGGTAGGCATATTGTTAGAGCAGATTTCATTTTTCAGAATAAGAGAATTTCATTCTGTTGGGGTTTTTTTCAGAACCAGGAGAGGTTTCTTCTTTTCTGTTTGGTTTTTTTTTGTTTGTTTTTTTGTTTTTTGTTTTTTTTACAAGAACTAATGTGGGTTTTGGTGTTTGGTTTTTGGTTTTGGTTTGTTTTTTTTTTCTTGGGGGTTTCTCCCCTGCCCTGCTTTCTCTGGAATGCTTGGATCTTCCTGTGTACAGTGGGTTTCCTCCTTGGCAATGCAGCTTCATATGTTCCATGGTTTTCTGCTCTTCTGAACTGGAACATGTTCTTGTGTGCTACTAAGAGCACATACCTTTGGAGGATCTGCAAAAGACAAGATATTTCATGCATCCCTTTCTGAGGCCTATTTCTGACAGTCCCTTGAAACCAATTCAAAACTCTCCCTAATTATACCAGGACAGGTTTGTGTCTGCTTTCAGTCAATAAAGCTTTGTTCTGCCTCAGGGATTTTACTTGTACCTGATTATATAATGGAGGATAGAAGAAGCAGGCAATAGTAATTTTAATCCCTGACTATCTTTCATTCAAATAAAAGGTGCTAAGAGATTGATTTAAAGGAGGAAATGTGAATATAGTACTACTAAAGGAAACATTCCACACTGAGAAGTTCTGCTGGGTGAGACACTGAGCTCCCTCTCTATTTTCATTTTTTAAAATACTTTGGAGGTTGATATTGGATAAAAAAACCTGTGTTTTAAACGGTAGCCCTCCTTTATTCAGACAGCTGTAGTAGATTGCAGGAAGCATCCAGCACACGGTGTGCAGCTCTGAGGCGAAGGCTGGCTGTTCCGGCAGCAAGTACTACTTGGACCAGCTCAGTACTCCCAGTGCACAAACCCAGGCATCCTGGAAGCTGGGAATTGTTAAGGTCAAGCAAGCAGCTGTCTACTGAGTTTAGTGATATGTGGAAGTGGAGGAGGTTTGGATCAGACTGGACCTTCTAGCTTTTCAGGCTCTGGCAATAAGAGTATTGCTTTTGGTACTTCAAACACTGCCTCCATAGCGAATGATATAGCAATGGCTTGTGATGGGAATTTAATCAGATGAAACAGATGAGAGAGTAGGACTGGCCTATACTGAAAAACTAGTTTAAAATAAACCACAAAACCAAACCACTCAATATGCTATTGAAGCAAGCCTGGGTTTTGTGATCCCTAATTTTCACTTAATGTCTTTGTTGGGGTATTTAAGTTCTAGACTTGGAAGCTTGAGATTTCCTTCTGTCAAAGCAGTGTTGAAAAGCTGACATAATTAAAGTTTTAAACACAGCATGGTAATTTTTCTGTTGTTAACACAGAGTATATATTTTATTTTTTTTATAATCTTTCTAAAAATAATAAAAATAATTTCACTTAGGAACCATGCTAGATTTTTCTTGATAAAACTGTTTCAGAAGTCCATGTCTTCAGTGAAAACAATTCTAGCTCTGAATCCTGTGATGAATGGTTATTTATCCCATTGTCAGATCTGGGTCTAAAAATTAAAATAAAAAGGGGTATATTAGGGAGGAAGGGGAACCACATTAAGATATTGATGTTTATATTGTGCAGCTGTAAAAGAACGGAGTTTTTATTGCTTACAGAGAAATTAATTTCTCAAGGTACTCTACTCACAGACTGATAACAACAGGTCAGTTCCTCGAGACTCAGTTCTGCAACCCATAGCTTAGAGTCAAGAGTGGGAAACCAGGAGCAATAAAGGAGCAAAAGCATTCTCCTTCCTTTTTGTATCTGGGTCATCTTAATTGATCCCAGCAGACTTCCTCATTGCTAGACTAACTCAATCAAGCCACCTACATACTAACCTGGAGGAACTTGTCTTTTTCCTAGCAGCTGAGGCAATACCTTTGAGGAAGAAGAAGTTTCCTCTATTACTCCGGGGAAGATTTTTAACCTCATCATTTCCATATACATTGCTGGGCAGTCACCATAATAAACAAATGACAAAACAGTACTTAAACCTCCCAACCCACCATATGTTCATTTGTTGTTGGAAGTTGTGTACTCTACAGTTGGAATAGGTATTTCCAATAGCTATATATTTCATTCATTTTCTTTCTGTTTCATGACCTTAGTCTTTAATGTCCTTCTGAAAAATTTGGTTAGCAAGAGCAATAACTACAATGCCTTTAAAACATGTACAGTTTTCAAATATGGACTGCTGGTCTGATCTGATTGAACCTTTGGTGAAACGGACAAAAACTCACTCTCAACCTGAATAGCAAATGTTGAGGTTAGAAAAATCATTGTACAGTTGTTGCTGTAGAACTTGTTTGTGTGTGATGTTACATATTTCCAGGTAGAAGAAATAGTGCAAAAAATCCTAAAGCTGTTTAATAAGTATAGTATCTTCTGCAGCATTTTAGCCAAGTATTTAAAATCAGGAAGTATTAAAATCTCTTTAAGAAAGACCACCTGTGTACCATTTTTACTTTCAGGTCTGGATATTTCAGTGAAATTCAGATGAGTTTTATCTAAACTCGCAGGTACATACACACTTCCAAGAATTTTTAGTTTTATTACTTGAAAATGCCTTATTACTTTCTTTTCATAATAATCCATATTATTTAGTGGTTCTAAATGATCATGAAAGATTCATTTGTTTTGCACAGCTATACATTTCTTCTGTATCTTTGCATTCCATAATAATCTCATAAGAGTTTTTACATCTGTGATGACATGATATGCCATACCTGGATGACATGATGGTGGTATTCTCTTTAAGTGAAAAGAAATAACAGTGGAAACCAGTAACTCTCTTAACTTTCAGTTTACTTCTCACACTAATTTGGAAATGGCAAGAAGTGATTACCACATGAAAAACTACTGGTGCTCTAAATGTGAGTCTTGTTTCACCGCTTTCTGATGTTTTTCCTCACCTATTGCATCTATTCTTGAAATATCAGAATACAAACGCATTAGCCTTCAGATTACATATGCTGAAGTGAAAGCATTTGAATAATTCCAAATTATGGATAGTAATTTATCGTGTCAGTCTAGTGATCCTCAAGTACTAACTTGTTTAACTGTCAAGCTCTAAACCATACTACAGACTGGACTTAAATACTAAATATTTTAAAAGTCTGTAGTAGTGCTTTTTTTTTTTTTTTTTTTTTTTTTTTTTTTTTTTAATTGTTGTTAGTGGACCTAGTAATGAAACTGAAGACCAAGAAATAAAAGTATGCTTTTAGCAGTATCTCACATGGTACTGTATGATACGCTTTCCACTAAAACCAGTCTTACTGTTTGGGGCTTTTTTGTTATTGATGTTTCAAATGTTCACTTTTCTCCAGAGCACTCCTGTTCAAGCTGTTGAATCAGCCTGTGCAGTTTAAGGGAGCTTGCTGAGCGTTGCCAGTAATATTCAGCACCAGAGGGAAGGGAACTGAGCAGCACACCCTGCCACACACAGGGCAGCAGCTGTACTGGATGGAACACTCGGTCCTAGCTGTGCAACCACCACAGTAAGTGCAACTGCAGCCAGTAAGTATTCTTCCACTAGCTTCCTTGGCATTCCAACATCTGCAAGTTTAATGCAGAGATAGAAAATGTTAAGGGTGTGCATTCTTCTGCCTATAGGTGCACAGCATTCATGTCAGTCCTTTACACTCAACTAGTTAAGATGAAAGAAATCTTATTATTGTTCTTATCAGTTACAGTGATGCTAAAGAACAGAGCTTAGGATTTCTCAGAAGGAGGTATCTGTGTTTTTGTTGCTTCTGCCTCCAGTTAAGCTTTAACATTTTTGTGTAGATAAGCTTTAACTTCTTTGTGTTTTTGAAGTCTATTTAGTATAGTGAGCTTGGTTTCATACTACTACTGTTCAGGCAGCAATCCTGTTGGAAAGATGAAAGGCAGAAACAATCATAGCTTTTGAGTCATCATAGCTTTTAAGCAGTGATGCAGCCAGCTTCTTGCTTCAACCAAGATGACACTCAAAGCCAGTAAAAGCTTCAAGAAGAAATGCATAGTGGACAGCTATTCCAAGCGTAGAGAAGAACTGTGACACTCACTAATGCTGCCTGTTTGCAACACTTAGCCTGTGAGAGATTACTGTAACTGAAAACTCACAATTCCACATCTGATGCACTGATTGCTTGGAAAACAGTAAATTCTGATGTGCATTAGAAAGGTGAAAACTGATTGTGTATGACAAATCTGTTAAAAGTATAATTTGAGATTTGGTGGGTAATTCTACTTTCAGTGAAATGAAACAAAGGCTTGGTACTACTAAGCTTACTTAACTATCCATTGGAGGAATAAGGAGCCACATTTCCCTGTATCTTAATTTGAATGGCAAAATAAAAGCAAAGCAGTGAGAGACAAATACATGTAAATTCAACACTTTTAAGAGGTAATCTTAAAAAAGAAAATACAAGGTTGACTTGAGACTTCAATAGCAGATCTGCATTATTCTATCAAGTTACTTTAGACAGTTGGTTTAGTTTGTTTATGTCATATTAAACTGTGTTTGCATACCTGATTAACAGAGGAGAGTGTAAAAGACAGTCAGTTCTAGCAAATGGCCGCAGAACCTGTTTATGGTTATAAAATCTCTATAGTCCAATGAGGAAAAGAGGGATTGGTTTAAAGTATGTAAGAGAAGTACGTTTGTGATAATTCTGTGTCCACCACAGAACTGCAAGCTGTCCTTGCCTACTTTCTTCTGATTTCCACCAATAGAGTAGGTCTTCATTCAAGTCCTATCAACACTAACACTGTACAAACATCACTTCCCTACTTCACTTTATTTTCATTTTTAATGACAATTCATAAGCAATTCTTATAGGAAGATACTGTATTTTACTCCAGATGTAAGTTTCTAAAGGGTTTTCATTTCCCTTTCTTTTCAATATATGTTTAAAATAGCCTATCTAGAAATTATCCGATACTGCTGGTATTTCATTCTACTGAACTATTGTTTTCATTTTGAGAGTCGTCTTTTCCTTTCTTTTGAAATAAGACCTAGACAAAATACCAAAATTCTTTCACTGCATATTATGGCTGAGTGCACTAAAATATAAAAACCTTGATTTAAGTATTTTTGTATTCAAAGATCATAGGCAAGTGTTCATTTGAAGGTTCAGTGGCATTTTGAAATGAGAACATCATATATAAAGATGTCAGAGATGGATCCTCCCACAGTGAGGTTGAAAGAAGAACAGAGTGAATAGAAGAGTTTCTAGGTTCCAAGGAATTTTAACATCTCATATACTTTAGATTACATATAATTTTCCAATATTTTGTATATAGATTTTGAATCTATCGGTTAAAATTACTTTATGCCTGACATCAATTTAGTATTATTTATTATCTCCTTTAAATAAAACCTTAAAAAATAGCTGATTTCCATAAGTGAACAATTTTCTGATAGATACAGATTCTTCAACATTTCCAAAGTGAACCTCCTGTAAATGAAAACAGAAGGACTAAGAGGTAGCAGTCCCTCAGCATTTCTTGAGCAATCTAGTATTATATGAATTTAAATAGTTACAGTTTTTGCTATATTTAATGCAGTTTATACTATATTTTATTGCATTCAGGATTTTTATAACCCTACAGTTGAAGCTCTTGCTACTTAACTAAGCAATTCTGACTTTCTTTGTCTAGTGACAATGATTGTGATATTATCATTTGGTGCATATAGTCAGTGCTTGATCGGTGTTTGTACGTCTTCAGTAATCTAACAGTGTGACAAAACTGGTTGCCTGAGGTAGGACTGGATTTTGAGCACAAGTGGAAATATCTCTGTGTTTGGTCTAGTAGCTATCTAGAGTTATACCAATAGTGAAACTGAGGTCACCAATGACATAATCAGCCACATCTCTTCTTGAAATTTGTGTCCATTTCCATTTCTCACTTTTAAGATACAGATGTAATCTGGCTGTAAAAAATATGACATCAAATGAAAGTCTTACTATATATTTTCTTCGTTATCTCGTTTTTAAAAATATCCCATTAAAACATACACTGTATGCTTTTTGCCTTTCTACCAGTGTTTTAAAATTTTAATACTTGTGATCTTCAAAAGTTAGAAAGTAACTTCCATGTCTTTTCTCGATATCCAAATTAAGTAAATGTTAAGTAAATATATAAAATCTTAGAGCTGGTTATTATATAATCACATATCCAAACTATATATATATAACTACATGCATTTATTTAAGGTAAATACATCCATCTTTTACTACGCAACCCTTTTTGTATTTGAAAGACCTTGTAAAACAATTAGTTAAATCCACAGGTGCATCCTTTCTGACAGTGGAATTAAATCTTCCAGTTGGTTTATATCGCTATTTCTATTTCTTATGCTATTTTGGGTTGTTTCCTAATGCTTCATAGAAACTTTCTGTTCTAGATACACCAGAATACCACTTTGTGTCCATTGCAAGAGAATGCTTGGAGCTGAATGGAGGAGCAAAAGGAAGGCAGGCAGTCTTAGAGGACAGAACTGCCTTCCATTTTCTTTCATGTCTCTAGGAGAAAAATTAGATTATATTCTGTGAAGGATATCAGGCAAAGTTTTCTTCTGTTAATATGGCAAAGCACTGGAAGAAGTTTCCTAGAAAGTATTTATGTTGTCTTGTCCCAAAGAGATTTTAAGAACGTGTTCAATAATGTCTTCCTTAGTGAGATGGTTGAATAGACAGGAGGTCCTTAGAAACAATGGTCCCTTTGACACAGTGAGAAATTTGGTGTCTCTTAATTCATGAGAGATTTTGAGAGTTGATATTAATCCATCAGTTCAAAACTATTTGGGAAGCCTTGCTCTAGATGGTCCTTCCAACTCACCATTTCAGCCACATTTTGATACCTGCCTGGCCTGCTTCAAATACAGCTAATTTACAGTGGCAATAGTGCAAGACACCATCCATGCTCATCCAGAGATCTCGGCTCCTTTTCTTTCCTTTATTCTTAGAGAGCAGACTTAACTTTCTTGGTGGAAGCAGGGATTGGATACATGGGCTCTTTGCTTTCTCAGATAAAGGTGGGTCAGAAAAAGAGGAGCCTTCCAGCTCACTGGGAAACATGGTAACACCTGACTGGCTTCTGAGGAAAGCTCCTCTTCAGGGGACTTTCCATGCCTTGGGGAGAGGTGAATCACAGCAAAACCAAGTGCCTGTAGTATTCCCTCTGACAGCACAATCTGGCTGCCCATCTCTGCCTACCAGTTGGGAATGGCTGTGCTCTGCAGTTGAAGGACCTATACTGGGATTCCTTGATAGCTCAGGAGCACAACAAACCAGAGGGAAGAAAGGAAGGAATGAGCTATTTAAAAGGAAATTCACTGAAAAAGCCTGACAGAGAAAGAAAAAGAAAAAAAAAAATCAGATGCAAAAGCGAAAGAGATATACAATCTGAAGGAGTGAGAATGGACTGAAATTGCTAGTGAGTAGTTTAGTCTCAGAGAATCCCACAAAGACTCATGCCTCAGCACCTGAAAGCTGAGATAGTCACTCACAACAGTGCAAACCTAATGTAAAAATGCAGCCTTTCCAAACCAGTAACATTTCAAAACCTTCTCCTGTCTTGTTACAGTGCTTTTTTCCTCCTCGTGTACTAGCTTCTGAACAGAGTTTTGCTTGCTTATTATAGCGGTGTTGCCAGTTCTTACAATTTTATCATGAACTTCAAGGTATTTGATGCTTTATTTAAACCCTCAGCTCCTGCAAATGCAAAAAGAATTTTTTTAAAGGTAAAACAAAACTTTCTAGGTCTCATGATTATGTAGGAAGCTTGAAAGTGTGATCCAAAAATATACCTTAAGACTTAATTCCTCAAAATTCAGAAGTCATCATGTGAATATAAAGAACCCAAGCATGCTAGGGATTTCTACTTGTTTCTTGGATTTTTTTCTAATCTTATAGTTATTATGCCTGTTTTCAGATTTTGGGAAATCCAGTTGATGATCTGTCGAAGTTTGGAGCAGTGAATATACTGAACGCAGGTAATAATATTTCTACTACAGATTCAAGCTCTTGTGAAAAAAAAAGAGGACAGAGACTTCTCTCTGGAAACCAGTGGTAAGATATTTGGCATCTCCTGGCTAATGCTCTCCAGTATATCACGCAAAGAAAAAACAAAACCTAAAAGCTATAGATCAATTACTTCTTAAAACTTGCCTTTTGCTTTAGATGCCTACAGTATTTTTCACTTAGACTGCTTGGTAGAATCTCCTGTGTTAGGTAGAAGCTTTATGAAAAGTTTTTTTGATGTTTTAAAATCTTTGGGTTATTTGGTAAATGGAAAACATGCAGATTTTTGCAGAAACATGAAAATGAGTAACAGAATCATCTACCCCTATTGCATTTCCATACTGATTCTGACAGTAAATTGTTTGTCTTTATTAAATCTCTGCTCCAACTTGCCTTTGTGACCAGGCCCATGACTGAAAACTGTTCCTGTGTTTGGACAGGTAAGGAACAGAACACAGATTTTCAGTTTTCTTGTAAGCAAGTTACTTTTCTAGCCCTTTTCCTCATGAAAAACACACTACCACCCCCCCACCCCACCCCAGTTTATTCAGAACGACACAGAAGCCTCCTAGGATTGGGCTTTCTGTTCTGCAGTCTACTCAATACAAAGGCCAAATCCTCAGAGGTGCTGAGCAGCTCCAGCTCCAGATTTGGCTCCTTGTTAGCAGTGGCTTCCAGCAACATCTGCAGCTCCTACGGGGATAAGGACTTAGTGGCTCTTTGCAACTCCCAGTAGGCATTTGTTCAGGGGTGATGCATTTTTGTACTTAAATTTACTTGCAGTAGGATATTTTCAAAAGACTATCATTCAGTAGCTGAGATCCTTTACATATTGCTAAAGACCCTTTACATATAGCTAAATGTTATGAAGAATTAGGGTCTTACATGGTCAGTTAAAGCACCCTGATTATGTCTGCAGCCTCAACTTGACAGTTCGCTTGGTTGGGAATGAATGTATTTTGGAGAATCATAAGCCTAAATTATTTCCCAGTTTGATGTCTCCTCTCCAGCAGTAAACACCGTTTCACTTGAAGTGGTCGACTTTATGATCCAGCACCCCTCCCCCACTCCTGTCCTTGTCACAATCACCTCTCTAAATGCTTTATTCATTACATTTTCATTGTCTTGAATTTATGCACTGAGGAAAGTGGGCTCCGAACATTATGAATGTTGCTTTCAGTCTGCTTAGCATGTCATTTTGCTGCCACAGACAGAACTTTCCCCTCTTCCTCAGACATTTTCTGCTGAGAAGCTTGATTCCACTTTCTGTTTTCCATTCCACATCCAAATGTTCTCCATTTTATATCCCCATCTTTTAGCGAAATCTATAAAAGGCTGTTAAAGGGAAGGACAAAATGTTGTAATGCACGCAGCCATGACAAACCTGTGATATCTGGTTCTGGTCACACACTGGTAAAATCTGGCAATAACTGGTGATATCAATAATTACCCAAACTTATATAAAGCAGACTGGAGAAGCAACATGTCACTTGTTACATAGAAGCTCACATAGCCTGCATGTGCATATAATGTGTGTGTGTGTGTGTAGGCAGACATCAGTGACTGCAATTCAAGGAGTTTAGAAGAATACCAAATTTCCAGTTAAAGCCTGTTTCTGAAAAATCATGTCTTACTAATGCAAAAGTAAAGATGATCTGCATAATAATAAAATATATTGGCTTTATATAGTGATTTTGGTGAATGTATCTCAGTTTTCTAAGCTGAATCATTAACTCTGTTTTACAGATGAAGACATAAAGTCGGTGAGCTGCCCAGGTTCATGCTGCAGGTAAGTGGTAGGACTCAGAACAGCCCAGTGAACTGTCTGGAGAACTCTTCTGGCTCCCTTATATTTACCTTAGAAATCTTCAAACAGTAAAATGAAAGAGAAGGGGACATGAGAGGAAATTAAACCATATAAAGATAACTAGTCAGCCAACTCTTCCTTCTCAAAAACACAAAATAAAAGTTTCATTCAATCTCAACAAACCCAGATGTCACCAATTAAGAGCAAACGTAGAAACAGACAATTCAGGCCTTTTGTTGTTTTTTAAAGTAGCTTTTCTATTGAAGCCATATACATACATATTACGCAGATCAGACTAATAATATACATTTCCAACTTCTAGTCTGTCTTTGTGATAACACTCTGTTCTGTGTTTGCCAAACAAAAGCTTAAATACAAATAAAAATCAGAATACCAAATGACAAATTCTAGCACTAAGAAATTTAATAAACCAGCAAATCGTATCCCCTATCACAATTTCTGATAATGGTGCTGTACATAGAGAAGTAAACAAGCTAAGAAGAATTTCCACTCTTTTCTAATGATACTTGACCCTCAAGTTTTACTCTTTTCAAAATACTAGGAGAGAATTAGGCCATTTTTTGTGTAAAATGTTCATATGGCTATTTAGTTTACCTCCTTGCAAATCTGAGTTCTCTACTGTGCAGTATGCATGGAGCTTTTAATCTACCTAACTTTCTCTGGAAAAAGATGGGCCTGAATGCAAAAAGCAGCTTAAAATGTGGCAATGTTGGCTATTTCTGTGAATAACTTGTAGGCTTGTGCTCTGGAGTGGAAACTGAACTTTGCTGTAGATATGTAACCTCCATGAACAGTGCATGGGGAGAGAAGATGCTTTATTGGAGCTACAGAAACTCTCTGGCTTCATGGAGTCACCTGGATGAGTTTGAGGCTAACCAGGAAAGCACTGAGGTGAGGGATGTGCGGTCATGCCCCCTGCCAGGCTGCTGATCCAAAGGAAAACGTATGGGGTGGGATTGCATGTGTTGTAATTTTCTGTCACATTTGTCCCACTGCGTAGCAGGACCATGAGGCTTTGGTGGGGGAGAGTAAGCCTCTCTTCACAGCAACAATCTGCAACTTCGTTTAGGCTTTAGTGTGTGGTGAAACCCTACCATTATGCTTCAAAATTCTCATTCTCTTACAGCAATGTAGGTTGGATAGAGCTCCATTAGAGCAAATTATGTAAATCAGGTCTTGGGGAAGGGATACTAGTTTCCAGCATTCTGACATAATGAAACACACACATACACCACATGTGTGTGCTGGCATTAAATGTCCATTCATAGATTCTACCCCTTTTTGACTTTATAAAAATGTTCATTCAGGCTCATCCCTCCTTTCCAAAAATAAATCTGGGACTGATTATAGTTTTGCATCAAAACCATGGGAAACTCATGGGTTTGAGTCCAGAGGAAATGTGGGAGTTTCTTGTTGAGATTTTAAGTTCACTTGAATTTGAAACTCAGAATGAAACTTGGGAAGGGTGAGAGTGAACACACACAGCTCCACAGGAAAGAATATATTCTAACAAACCCTCGTGAAATGCAGCTGCCAATGACTGTAGAAGAAATCCCCACTCAAAAAATGAAAACAAAACAAAACACATTCCTCTCTCTTAAAAGTCTGACTCTTAATATTACTGAAAAATCACTCTTTCTACTAACAATGTCATTTGTTAAAAAAAAAAAAAAAAAAAAAAGTGCATAATATTTTGCCCAACAAAATATCCCTATAGCAGCTCTAAAAGCAGAGGGGAAAGTATGTTTTAATTAATTTATAAACAAAAGATTATTTCCTGCGCTGCCAGCAAAAATCCTGTTTGCCGACAAGGTTCTGGCTTCAAACATTATCAGCAACTGGCAGGATAAGTCCTTTTATGTAAATGAACTCATTATTATTAATTTCTGCTGGTGCTGAACGATTTATGAACTGCTTTTCGAATATGGAAAAGTGGTTCATGAATCAGAGGGGAAAAAATGTTCAAAAAGTCTTGGGTCGATAAATAACAGTAGTCATTCATGAATCCCGCCCATGGTGTCTTTTATCTTCAGTAAGGAGAAGATCAAAATGATAAAATAGTAATGTGCCAACAAAAAAGGATTGAATGGGCAGAGACTAGTAACATTGTCCTCTTCAAGCCTTAATGGGCAGGGATGAATGGTGACAGACTATCCTTCACTAACAGGCAGCTACATACTATGATTCTCCCAAGGTGAAAATGTTCTTTTTTCATATGCATGCCACACAGAGCCAGAATAAGAGGGAGCTGCTGAGCAGAATCCTGCTTGTCCCCCTGCCTCTACAAACATGTACACAGCTATGGTCAAGGGATGGTGCTTTTCCATCATAGCTGCTTTTCAAGGAATACAAGCCTACTATGCACAGACATTGAAATTGCAAGCTTCCTCAGCAACCTCATGCTTCCCCCATGTCTTTCACACCTCATTACTGCTAGTTTTCCTGGAACTGGCATGTTACCTAGTTCTTCTCTACAAGGAAGTGCAGAACCAATTTGATTTTAAGGGCTCTTAAGATGAACAAAGATGAAAAGTATTTCATAAAAGGTGAAAAATCTGGCAGCTGTTCACCTTACCCCTGCTCTCTGAGCACATCGCTAGCCCTGAATAGGTTAGAGTCTTCAGGATAGTATGGTGTATACAACAATTTACACTGGCCTTGTTTAATGAAGTGTTTTTCAGCTGTATGTGAAGGAATCAGGCTGAAACACAAAATATTGCATGTGGTATTCTTTAGGAAATTCTCTGATTCACAAGTGGTCACAAAGAACTGGGTCAAGTTTATCCCAATGTAATTTCATTAAAATCACAGAAGTTGTGCCCAGAATGCATTTAGCCCATTATTATTTCAATGCTAAATATAGGGCAACTCTATAAAAATGAAGCAGAGATAGTGATAAAAAAATCTGTTCTCTAATTAGTTTTCCTTTTTTACAGTTTTCATATAAGAAGAAACTACAACTGTACGTTGTGATTATTTGCTCTTAAATAGCACTGGTCATCTAAGAACTTCAAAGACTTTTAGATATTAGTCAATTATAAGCTCACAATATCCTGCAAGATATGAGGAATTCTATTAGCACTAAAGGTGAGGAAAAATTAAGCAAGGAAAAGTTACATGCACAAGGTCTTGAAAAGAATTTGGCGGACCTCAGTAGTCAATCTAGAACTGATGACTTTTCCTACTGCAACCAATAGTCGAAAGTATCTTCCAGCAGATGAAAATGACAGGCTAGTAGCTGATTTTAACCTTGTTCTTACGTATATTTCAAACTAATATCTTGTCTATTTTCTTTATTTCATACTGCCACAGGATGAAATCCTATGCTTCTGAGCTCAGCAATGAAGTTTTAATCACCTCAATATACATCTTTCCACAATATATATTTTTCTGTCTACCAAAGACATAATGGCTGCTCCTTTTATGGGAAACCAGGATTTAATCCAGTAAGTCTGTGAGAATCAATATTCTTGTGAAATGACACCATGTTGAAGTTATTTTATGTTATGTTGATGGTTAGCTAATTTTGTAATGGAGACATTTCTTCTAGAAGCAGACATAGTATAATTTAGTGGTAAAAACGTCAATCACAAGGGGTTGAACACTTATGTCAGGGCAGGAAGAGGGCAGATTTATTGATGGAAATGTATCTATATACTCTTTGTGGCACTCTGACCTGATATATCCATTTTGGTTATAATTTTGTTTTGTGAAAATGACATCAACTGCAATCACTAATGTAAAAATGACACTGGAATGCTTTGTTCCACAGGCCTGATTTAAAAGTCTTGCTGCCGTTTGTTATAGTAACAGATTCTCAATAGCAAGCAAATTAAGGCACTCATTTAACTGCTCCTTTTTTCTGTTTGTAGGATTTTGTAATAGATGACAACCTCAAAAAACACAGTGTTCTTTTTTCTACTGTTTAACATTGTTTAAATAATAAATATATAGTATGTTTCATAATGACATTGAGCTAATCAAGAGAAGGAGGCATGGTGCTCTGGATAATACTATATGCAGCTATATTCCTGTGTGGCTTTTCTTCCTGATGCCAGTTAACCACCCACCCAAGTCACAAAAAGTAACAATGAGAATGGGTAGGAGAGGATGGAATAAAACAAGTACTGAGGTTGAAAAAGAGTAAGTGACAAGGAAGGAGACAACGAAACAGCACAGTGCAAAACACAGGAAACATAGGAATGTCTCATTTGTGACTTCAGATTTTTTTTTTTTTTTACAAAATTATAAAATTCTTATCAACTCAATGAATTTTCATATTATTATTCCAGATTTACAATGGTATAACTAAAACCAGAATCTGGCCAATCCTCATCTTAAAGAATAGGAAAAAGATCATTAAGACAATGTGAATTTTACAGACCAGTACTACAATGTTAAGTACTGGTCATTGTCTATTTTCTACTATGCTATCATTCCCCAAAAGAGAGCCTTTTACCAAATAATATCATGACTCCCTAATTGTTAAAGGCTTAATTAATCTCTGGGCTAGTCCTGAGAAACTGCACTTTAGTGTAGAGTGATTCTTGCACAATTGAAAGTTTAATTTAATATAAATAATGATGGAGTGTTTTGCCATCTAGCACACAATCCATTCAAGCTTTCCTTTCTACACTTCCATTTACACTCTTTGCATGACTATCATGCAAAGGTAATAGTTCACTTTTCTGTAACAATCACCTTTTTTCACTGAAATGTACAAAATTCATAATCTGCTTTGTAAATCTTAATTCTTGGCTCCTTTTCAGCCAAAGTAACAGAATCAGAGACCATCCAATGTCCTTCTCTGTGGTGAGTCACAATGATTTTCCCACTTAAATATAGAAACCATTTAGAGTCTGGGTAGATTACAACTTTCCAGAAGGACTAAAAGTAGGAATTTGTCCTATATTTTAAGGCCATGATCTCCAAAGATGTTTCTTTATAGTGTTATTCTAGGCTTTCTATAAACTTGATTCATTGGAAACAATTCTCGAACAATTAAAGGCTGCTCATTAAAGAACGTAGACCACTGCTCGTAACATCGCTATTAGTGATGGTATGATGAATCAACGGGGCACTAATACAACAATCTATTTGTACACTATCAAGCACAGCTAGACAGATTGTCCAAAGGTTGTTATGCATCTCCATGTGGACTGGAAGAAGGTGAATTGGGTAAGCACCCAATCCTTCCAAAAGTTAGGACTGCTCATTAAGAGCAATCATGGTGTAGTCACTGATTTATAAACCAGAGAAGAATCAAAACAATAATAAGACTATAATGTAGCTTTCTTTCACATTTTGCCAATCAGATCTTGGATAGTTAGTATGTGCCTCAGAAGAATGCTGACTGGCAGGAAGATTAGAAGAAATCCATTATTAACATAAGAAAAATGTAGCTAATGTTTTGGGTGCTTGGATTTTTTTTAAAGCAGAATTTTCTTGGGGTTTTTTAGCCCTAGACATTTTAGTTCTGTCCATTTGCATAGGTAATATCGCTATTGTATTTATTCACACTGCTCATAAAAAAGCACATCACAAAAATGCCTGGAAATTAAAACTCCAATGAGAAGGGACCCATCAGGTTTAAACAGAGGTTTATATTGCAGCATTATGAGACAGAGGCTTGCACATTTGCAGCTCCCATGACAGAAAGTGAAACTCTGAACAATTAAAGCTGCACAGACATCCTGCCCTAAAGGACTGTAAGCATTTAAAAACGCAGCCTTGACCTCTCTTTACTGGGCCTGTTTTCTATTTAATTTACAGTCTTTATTAGCCAACAAAATCTTGGCTGGATCTTAGTCAAAGTGATGAATATACAAGCATTTTGATCTACAATTTGGGGCACTTCAAAGTATTCTTTACTTTATGATCATTTGTAATCAAGGTCAGAGCTCTGGCAGTAATTTAGATACCACCTAAACATATTTATAATATATAAATTGCTTTGCAGTAGCATGCATACTGTCCTTTCTATTTTTGTTCACAGTAAGATTGGAGTTGCAAATGCTCAGGCTCTCAAAAACTTACTCCTGCAAGTATGTGCAAGCAGCTCCTTACTTAAGCTTCTCTTATTCAGTTCCCACAATGGCACACAAAAATGGAGCATACATGTACAGCAAACAAAAATGGTTTGTTTTCATTGGTTTATTTATTGAAATATGAGCTTCGGAGAGTATTAATACCAATTACTAATTTGGTGAGGGGGGGCAAAAAACTTCCTTAAAACCTTTATAAAGGAGGTTTTGTTCTTTTTGTCATCTCTGGTTTTCTCACTTTTCCTATAACTTTGCTCATGCACCATAAGAGTTCTCTGCTTTGTCAGATATAAGCACTTTCAGAAATGTTCCCTTTTGTAAGCACAGGGATTCTTTCATGCCAGCGTAAAGGTGTGACCACTGTATTAGCTCAGGTTCTAGGCACAGTTCTTTCTAGACGTTAAATCTTTCCATATCTTTCACTCTAGATTTGTGCTTGCTACAACAAACCTGATTCTTGTTCTTCACCTCTACAGTCTCACCTTTCAACCGGCACAACTCAAATATTAGTTTGAACCCCAGCGTTGAATCTCAGTTACTTCATCCTTGGCAAACAGGTATCTTGCCCATTCACTCTGACTCTGCTGCAGGGGTCCATTTTCAAATTTAACAGTGTATCATCTCCGTCTTCCTCCATGCACCCTTTCATCAGCTCCTTCTCTTCACCTGCAGCTAAAAACATCCAATGGATGTATCCAGGCCCACATAGGCTGTCCTCAGACTGTTTGTCCCTCTCACATCCATGAGGTTCTGACAGATCAACGTGCATCCACCATTCACAACAGAATTCATCACCAATGTCGTAAATTTTGAACCATACTAGTTTTGTTTTCTCCTGTGAGGGTTCGCTCCTGTAAAAATCTGCCAAGCTACTAGACTTGCCCTTCTTCACATCCTCCCTTAAAACTCTCCTTTGCTGTGACACCTTAAAAAAAATGATAGTGGTTAAGCAGCTGATGTGCTGTGACTGCATAGTGATCATAATTATCTCCCAGTTACCTTGTCATTTCTGCCCCTCTCCCCATCTGTTTGCTGTCTCTTGTCTTTCGCTTAGATTAAAGATGGTAGGGACCATGCCTGTATTTCCTGTGCATTTGGATACTGTCCTGCACGATGAATCTTGGGTTCTAGGCACTACTGCAGCACACATAAATAAGAATTACTGTTTCTAAAGTAAAATCCTCTGCATTTTTGTATGCATAAATTATAGCCACATCCTGCAATCCATTTTTCAGGCTAAACAACTGACTTCAATAGGAGTTGAGCCAGGGCAGGAGTTGGCCTATAGTCTTTATTCAGAACAAGCAACATAACATATTATTAATCACCTTAAATAGAGACTATCACATCCAGTGATGCAATACTACCTGTGGATACAATAAATACCTTTCCAGAAACCTTATGACTTTTCTTATTTAACTAGGTCAGGCTGCTTTTAAGAAAGCTATTGTTCTGCCAGGGATAACAATATTGGTATGACTCCCCGGTCATATTTCCTTCATGTTGATTGCTCGGAGGTTGGCAAATAGGTGCTGAATAACCAGCAGAGTCCTTTGGATGCCACCCTGTCTTTGCCCAAGAGGTCTAGAGTTAGTTGTTACTTACCATTCAGAGCTTTTATCTCCCGCTAGAGCAACACAAAGTAGTCTTCTGGGGGCTGTAGGTTCTAATTTTATTCTGAATTGTGATAATATCCTCAAATATAGTTTTATCTATATTGCAACCATAGCCCTAAACTACTAGTTATAATTCACCAAAGTCTTGGGAAACAGTCAGTTTGGCCAAGAATGCAGCTTGGGAAGAATCTCAAGCTATTTGTACATGCCTGCATCATAACTGTTGGTGGGAGAGGTGGTTACGGAGGCCACTGTCTCCTGTACTGTTCTTGAGGAACGACAGCTGTGTGCTTCCTCCCATGTAACTTGGAAGAACTGCAAAGGAGAGGAAAGCCAAAAATAAAAACATGCGCAAAAGCAATGAGTAAAATCTGCCAGATTCAAGGAGCTGTTGTACTACTGGAGATGAGCCAAAAATCTGTGGAAGTCCCCTATTAATGAAATGGCTTGGTTGTAATTGCTTCCCCCCACACCCCACCCCTTCTTTCCCCAGGTGAATCTTGTCTTGCACATATAAGACAGACTACGAAAAGCACACAGTTTTTCCGGAGTTATCATGTTTGTTTTACAGACTTTCTGCCTGAAAGTATCTTTTTTTCCTCTTCTCTTGCAAAGTGTGGGGCTTCCTAAGTTGTTGATGTGTGAAAGTGAGACAAGTCCTTAATATACTCAGTAAATCCAGTCTGTATATGTTTACTTGCGACTCAAATTGATTATTATTTTAGCTGAGGGTTAATCTTAAGTAAATGTTCATAGATCAGGTTGTTTTCCACTTTCTGCCAATGTTTAGGTCATTAGATGCGGGTCTGTAAATGAACCATGCAGATAAGACCTAATGTTAAATATCTAGCACTTCTTTATATAGGGAAAAATGCAGGAAGGATAAGAATCTTCTTGCTTCAGACCATAAGACAGCTATTGAATTTCTAGCACTAGGAAGAAACCTTCTGAAGCATTTTCTGTTTGCCATCCTCAGGAACAAGATGCTGAATTAGAGCACAGTTGATCCTGGTCTGATTCAAAACCCCCTATGTTTCCACTGGGATAATGAAAGTGCTCATAGCTGTGTAGAAAAATTGCTCTACTGGAATAAAGCATAATATGGAAACAGAAGTAAATTCCAGGTTCCTTCCTAGCCTTTTACAAAAGGACATAGCAAGTTTATCTAGAAAAGGGGGGTTTGGCTTTTTATTTTTCTCAAAGGACATAGGAATTGTATGATTTTATGCTGAATTCAGTGTTTACTGTATTCTCAGTAATGTCTATATTGCCTATATATATTCTCAGTAATGTCTATAATGCCTAAATGCCTATACCCATATATGAGGGGTCTTCTTCAATCAGTTATTTCTGTGTTACTGGGGAGAAATTTATCTAAATATTTGAGTGGAATACTATGGTGTATCTGAAAATTACCTATTCTTTCCTATCTGAGAAACACATGCAGTACTGAGTAGATAATGCAAAACTTCATATTTATTTTAGATAATTTAGTCTCTAATTATGCAAAAGTGATGTGAGATACACAGAATCTGACCCAGAATTGTGACTAGAAAATAATAGTATTATCCTAATTAAAAACTATATAAGAATTTGTTAACCAGCCTCAAATCCCTGACAGACTCGTATGGTTCAAATAATCGGGGTATTTGCAGGCTAAAGATTTAGTAAAAGTTTCATGGAAAAAAAAAAAAAAAAAAAAAAAAAAAAAAAAAAAAAAGATCCCTAATGAATTCTCAGTGGTTTTTAATATTGTGCCTCTTCTACAACCATGATGGCTTTTGGGGACTCTTGCTTACTTATGAGACATGTGGGTCATTCGAAAGCTTGAATATTCATTATGAGATGAGCTGGAACTGGATGTGCAATATGTTTGGTTGAAAACTAAATTTTATGTAAATTCTACAGTGATGTTTTCTGGCTCAGTTAGAATCCATGCTACTGTTTATCTTTATAATAATAATGGTCTCTTGGGCTTCTTTTTAAGCTTCTCTGTATACTCTTTTTTTCTTTTAAAATGAAAGATGAAGATCCAAAGAAAACAATTTTTAAAGATAGAAATAGAAACACTAGGTAAAAGGAATTAGCAATGCAATCTCTGCATATATTATGTGGAAATCTTCTGCAAAACTGCAGCTTGGAATTTTATTCCTAGGACATTAACCATTGCATGTTTGAACAGCGTTGCTGCTCTGGTTCCCCGTATTTCAGAAAACCTTTGGATCTGCTTTTCATTTCTATTTCTGGATATTTTTGTAATATTTATTAAAATATTCCTTCTCCAAAGTGGTAAATCCAGTTCTCTGGAAGAAATAAAATCTGTGGCATAGCTCTGAAATGAGAATTAACCTTGATTACTACAGTAATTTACTAATCAAAACTGGAGACCTGCTAATCAAGCCTGAATTACCAGCTGCTTGATTTTTATAGTGACATAACCAAAATTGAACATTTGGTAAACAAGAGTCTTATTTATGAGGGGAAAAAATTGGCATATGGCCATATTCATCTTAATATATTTATCACTATATTGTTGTGATTTCCTTATCTGCTGATGTAGGCATCCCCTTTCTAATTTAACCCATCCACCTTACTCCAGAAATATGAACACAATTTTAGATTACTCTAGAATTGGAGTCAGAGCAGACAATCTCACATTTCAAGAGAGGTTTTCTGATCTACCCATTGGTTTTGGTCCCAGGGAGGGGATCGACTGATGTATCGCCACAGCCTTACATTACAAACTAGGTTAGAAAGCACCTTGGAATAAAGGGAGCAGAAAACTGAAAACAGAAACAAGAGGAATGGAGAACTGCCAGTAAGCAGACAGCTGGGAAAAGCTGCAGGAGGAAATGGCAAAGAGCATCCATGCGGTGCTGGTGAGCCCGGGGTTGGAGGGGTGCAGATAGCTCTGGAGAAGTAGGAGATCAGGGAGAAGACCCAGGGGAAATGGTGTGAGTGAATCACCAAGGGCCTGACGGAGGAAACCACTGACCTCTCCCGTGAGTAAGTGCGTCACTCGTATAAATAGACAATGTGCCAATTATTATAGCCTATTTGATGGGCCTGGGATTTTAAAAGTATTTGTCTGGTTTCCATAAGTGTTTTTTTTTTTTTTTTTTTTTTTTTTTTTTTGGTCTGATTTCTGTTCATTTTTTCAGCTCCCAGATGGCATCCTGTATCCACTGACACAGAAAATAATTTGCCAGTATTTTCTTTAATGAATGACCTATTATGAACAAGCAGGAAAAACCCATATTGTAAAATTCTTCCATAGAAAAACTGATAATTAATATAAATGGAGAAAAGCCCCCAAAATAGGAATCTTTTTTTGTTGTTTGAACTGTGCATGGTATCTCATTAACGTGGCTTGTGCATTTTTTTAAAAAATACTGTTGAAATTATATTGTCATGGATAATTGTGCTGTTAAAAAGGTAAAGAACAGAAACACAAAAAGATTATTTCTAGAATTATGTTTACAGCATGAAATTCTCAACTAGTCAGGCTCTTTCCCATTCTAAGGATGTTGCTTTAGACCTAATCCCTCATTCTCTCAATTCTTAGCATAGAAAATATATATTAAAGCTAGTGCTGCTTCCATTTTTTCACCATCTTATCTCACAAACCTGAAATACTGTTTTTCCCTTTAAGCCTTGAATATACTTGTGCCTAACAGGAATGAAGAAGCATAGGGATGAAGTAAAATGCGTTGAATGGTTTATAGCATACTTCGACCTTAAGGAATGTGTGTGTATAGTGACTGTATGTTTAAACATGACCCTGCAAAGCTGCAAAGGACCACAGCTCAGCATGGGCCAGCCTCGCGTGCAGCCTGCTCTACTGCAGCAAGTGCAGTCCAATCACGTCATGCAGCAATTAGAGCAGCACACTTAGCTACTTGGATCAACTGACATTTCTTCAGAGTGGTTTTAAGTATCAGGAAAATGTGAGCAACTATAAGCTAAAACAGAGAGTGCTATTTCTAATATTGTGTACTCTTGGCAGGATTGACATCCATGAGAATAAAGATTCCAGATTTTAGGGATGGATCCTGTAAGTACACTCAGTGGGCAATGACTTAGAACATTTGGAAGGCCAAAGAAAGAATTAAATAAAGTGGCTTAGACAGAGTTAAGCAAGAGGGGATATTTCCCCTGGCAACTGGAATAGGACTCTGCTTCACTCCATTTCTATCACCTCTTCTCTCTAAAGCCATGTCCGTGCATCCAGAAATTTTCCATTGGAAGTGCTCAGTATTGCCTTACATGTTTAGGATGACCTTTACACTCTGTCAAAACTTCAGAAGACCAAAGAATGTACCTGGAAACTTGCATCATGTCAGACTGCACTGGGACATAACAGGAGCTCTGCAGGAGAAGGAGCATATCAAGTCACTGAGTACCTGCAAGGAGGGAGCAATTTCTATGGAGGAAGGTCAGAAACATGGTAGAAAACAACAAAAGTAGTGCCAGAAAAACTGGGAAGAAGAAGCAAAAATGGCTCTAAAGCAAGAAAAAAATATGAAAGCATTCATTTATTCATATTCAGCCAAAGAAAAAAAAATATAGGGCATAAAAGACGGGAGGGGAGAATACCAGAAAGTAGAACATGTGAAGAAAAAGGGCAGCAAAGGAAGAGAAAATTAAGAGAGAGGAGAAACAAGTGCTAGAAGTAAACGAGTGGATAGTGGGGGAGGAGGCAGCACAAAGAGATCTGACTTACAGGGCTTTTAGGTAAGTGAATTTTACTTGCGTATGTCATTTCCTACTTTTTATTGCATTTCTCTGGCAACCATCCCACAGTTCCATAACCTATGGGTGGGTGGAAGGAGGTGGCTAAGAGGGCAAAATGGTAGTTTTTGGCAGAATATTGACATGACTTGACTCAGGTTGTTACTCGTGGTTGCCATTAGACAAACGGTGAAACTGGGATAATGGGGCAGGTGTTTATGAATCCTACAGGCTAGAAGAGCTCAGTTTTCAAAACCTGACTCACACAGAAAGGGAGAGGCTCAAATGATTCAATGCAGTGAAGGCAATGGCGAGCAGTGGTTTCAGCACTGCAGGGCCACAGGGACCTCTTTCACATTTACAGGATGGTTCTCAGCTGTCAGTTATGCTTCAGTCTCTTAGCAGACTTAGGAAGGTGGACACTGCAGAGGTTTCTGTATTGTTAACTTCCTTTTTTGCAATCATGGGATAGAAATAATTTTTTTTAGTGCAAAATGGGATACTGAAGCACAACTATATGACAAAACAACTTTCACGGAAAATGTTCTGAACTCTGAGCCTCCATCTTTTCTGGGTACCTTTTGTTTCTTTTTGCCCTCTGACTCTTTGTAGGCATTTTTCTAATTATCTTGAATTTAAAATGGAAACATTTCTAAAACGTACAGTGTCACATAGAATGAGTTAGGATTTCTGGAAACTTTAAAACATATGCAATAACTGCCGTGCTGAGTCAGACAAAATGTCCATGTAGACCAGCGTCTTGTCTCTGAGAGAGAGAAGAAGAAAATCCCTAGGGAAAAAGTGTATGAACTCTGATACACAGTTTATATAGAGCAGTCCTCCTTCCCCTGTGTGCTTCTGCCCTCTGAGGATTGGTATCTTAGACATTTTGATTTGGAGGCTGGATCTTGATCATCATGTTTAGTAGCTAGTGATGGGTTTCGTTTGCATGATTTCATGTAATTCCTTTTATGTCCATTTACACTTTTGACCTCCACACCATCCTGTGGCCATGAGTTTCGTAATTTCATTATGCACTGTGAGGATAAAGTACTTCTTTTGTTTAAGACTGATGCCTGGGCATTTAATTGGGGCTCGTCATCCTTGCATTTGTGGGAACTGTTGAATAATGGCTCTATATGTTAGAAATAAGGCTTCTGAAATAAAAAAGCTTTGTAATTTTAAAACCTTATGATCAGTCAAGCAGCTTCTCCTCCTCTTGCAAATCCTTCCATGAAGAAAGGAAAAATTCCCAACTGCAGCCCAATGAAATTAGATTTAATTAATGCAAAAGTAGTTTTTTGTTCATATTGCACAGATAAGTAGCCTTAGCCTTATTTTATATCTCCTATATGGTTTGCTTCTCATGTCACATCAGCGTGCTATTGTCAGTTCCATGGGATATGAAACAGTCTATTTGTAATGCCATGATCTGTGGCACAACTATTAAATCATAAGTAGAGCAATGGGACAGTATGTTCACTGAGTTCTCTGCAACAGGAGGAAGAGGAAAGGCCTGGCAAGTTAGTCAAATAAAATAGGGCTTGACTTTGAACAAGACCATGGACAGACAGCAATATAAAATGGGGTAGACTGGGGTGTGAACTTATGGTTTCTCAGAAACTTTGGTAATTGCCATGTTCACATGCCAGCTCTCCAGTATCGGATGTAACTATTACTGTTTCTTTTCCACTTGCATCTGAGCTATCTTGCATTTGGTGCTGAGTGAAAGGATGCATATTATATGGATGTTTTCTGGGGGGCAGCTGACAAGCTGCTACTTTGCACCCTGCTTTGACCTGTGGTAATCCGCTTGTATGTCTACAGTCTTAGTTTCTTGGCCTCTTTGGTCTCTGTCTAGGTAGAGAAGAAGCCAGTATTGTCTTGTATGGCACAGCAAGAGGATAGGTGGCCCTGAGGGAGCCAGTGAACCAGCTCTGTGTGCAGAAAGTGGTGGGGAAGGATCTGTTCTTTTCCCCAATCTACCGTATTTCAACATGTGCGGGCAGGAAGGGGTAAAAGAGATGATGTGAAACAGAACCAGTGTTTCCATCTTCCTGCAGATGGTAGTTATTCATCTGTTCTCTTTGCAGCATCTTCAAGTTCTGTGTTATTTTGTATCATTCTGGTCAGATTGTTTTACAGGGAGACAAAGAACAAATTCCAGGATAAAATCAAAACTGCGCTGAAAATGCACTGTGTGTGGCAGTACTTGGAGCAGTGGTGAGAGGTTAAAAAAAGAGTTCGACCCTAGCCCAAGAATCAGAATTAATGTAAGAGAATTTAATGTAGCACAAGGTGTGGTGGAACAAAGACTATTGGGGGGTCTCATTTATATTCAGTTATGACAATATTCAGCACTTAAAAAGAAACAGTGTAATGGTTTTCAGTGAATTGTATAAAGAAACAGAGTAACTTTAAAAAATATCACAAAACATGTCACAAATCAATTGTATTGAATATATATTAGGTTTCCTTAAAAAAAAGATCGGAAAAGGAAGCAGCACGAGCAGGAGGAGAGACAGCACACAAAGATTTACTTCTGAGTGCTACAAAATATTGAACTAAAAATAACATTAAAGATGAAATTTGCAATGAATCTCAAGCTGCTATATTCCCAAAGGCTGGGTCTGCCAAAGGCTCTGTTGGTTTCCTCTGTTCTTTTCTGTCTTTATTTAAATATTTTATACAGTTGTCTATGTTCATGTGTAGTGCGAACTGTCATTTATATTTCAGTCCACTCTAAAATGGATCTTAGACTATCTCAAGCTGTGCACTGCAGTGAGTAGTTTTGAACTGAGAGGTAAGTTGAAGCTGTAAGGACAAATGAAGACTGATATTTAATGTAGTTTTTGTGTACTTATATTTTGCTGTCATGTATTTTGCCTTAAAACTGATTTGTAATTTTATGTGTTTTGTGACATTATGATAAGATGTGATACGAGTATGGTTTCCATTTAGCAAACACATTGATGTATTTCGAGTCAGAGTGGTTGACTGTGGGAATTCTGAATTCTGACCTTAGGGTTTAATGTTTAGCAATAACAACATGCAAGTTTAGATCTGCAGTCTTAAATGCTCCTCCTTGTGCTTTGGACTTGCCAAGGTAAACTTTTTAAAACAAGCCAGTCTCAAGCTTATTTCAGATTCACTTCTGTGGTAGGCCCACAGGGTGCTAAATATCCTCACATCTCCATTCTCTTAAGAATAAAGGGCACACCTTACCCAGAAAAATCCGGACTCACCATGGAGCTGGGTCCATCACCTTGGGATAGATTCTCCCACCCTTCTGATGTTGTGGGAGGAAGCAGAAAGACCTTTTATAGCCTGTAAGACAAACTGCAGCAGTTGTGGTGGCTGGAGCACAGAGAAAGCTCCCTAATTGCTCCCCACAGGGTGGAAGACACCCAGGCTGGGGCTGGAGGGGGCACTGCAGGCAGAGCTGTACCTCCAACCCAGCACTGTCAGCAGTGGGCAGGGTGATGGTACTGACGGTAGAAGCATGTACAGTGCTCCGATCCCAAAAGAAGAAACTGTGTCCCTTAAGAGGTGTTGCTGCTATACCCTGACCTTAAAACAGTCCTGTTGCTGATACTCAGTGCTATGTATTAGATTAAGTAAGAAATGTTAAGATATGTTAGGGTTGGATTCTGCATTGTTTTTACACCAGCATGAGGAAGAACAACATTAGTAGTATTGGACTCTGTTTCATCATTTCTTATAAAAGAGAGAATTCTTAAGAAATTATGTTGCTTTCTTGCTTCTGAACAGTAAGTCATACAGAATAAAAATTTAAAATAATGGCTATTAGATTAGGAAGTCTAAGAAGCTTTTACTACTTGGGAGCTTTCACTATTACAGAATTGATAAATTGCCACTGAAGTACAAGCAGCTCTGCAATATGATAGATCAAAGTTCATTTTTTTTCCCTAACGCAGAGTTAAGATGAGCAGGCTTACTTTTTGCCCATCTTCTTTGCAGATCAAAACCATTCCTTTCTTTTTATTTGAGTGATCAATTTACTAGAAGAGCCCAATGTATCTATTGTGACTGTAGTAAAATTCTTATTCACAAGCCTTTAAGTAGTCATACAGTATGTAGGCATTATGCAAACCTCAGTACATCTCAGCACTGCTGTTCAAAGTATGTCTCTTCCACGTAATATAGATGCAAAGGTAATTAATTATATTCCATAAAGTGATATTTCTTAAAATATCTTGTCGACATTATTAAAAAAGTTAACTCTTCTAAGTAGTGCTTCTACACTAAGTTAGCAGAAAAATTTCAGCACGTTGTGTTTTAGTGGACTGTCTCGGACTCAAATAACTGAAAAGTAAACCCTGGAAAGACACTTTGAACTCATGGCTTTTTAAAAATATATTAATTGCATGTCATTATAGTTATACAAAAACAAATAGTTTTTCTTTTTTATATAAGCTTTTTGTGTATTAAATACACACTATTATTTTATAAACACATCTAAATCCATCCTGTCATAATTTGTATTTTTTAAAAAATTTTTCAATTAAGTTACACTAAAACGTAATGAACATGTAACATTAAACACTTTTAAGGGAGCAAATACAATCATATCCTTCAGAAAATATTTATAAAATGTGTGATTTCCAACCCACCAACAAGTTGTGTAGAAGCTACAGTTGATAACAAGGTCTTGTATATATGCATCATTGGGCAAATACTGTCTTCCAGTATAGCTGGATGAGATAGACATTTCCATTGTTAAGATCTGTTCTGTAAAGAAAATCCCTACGTGGGTGTCCACAAGTTGGTTGCTGATCTTAGGTGAGACAGAGTGTGCATGCACTGTCATAGCACCCTTTGGTCAAAGAGGAGGGAAATCCTGCATGTGGCCCTATGAAGGTTCAGTCCTGCAAAACGCTGTGCAACCTGATCCAGAAAAACACTTAAGCACATACTTGGGTTTAAACTTAAGGGACAGTATATAAATTAGATATATACTTTGCTAAAAGATGCAGGATCAAATGTATGAAAATAAATTGTATGGGAAAACATGTAGAGATAGTGAGGTAGATAATTAAGGAAGCCTTCATTTTCAGTTCAAGGAATACTTACATTTACAGCATTTTGTTTCACATTAATCCTTCAGTACTCTACCACAGTTTGTATCTGGCCATGAAATTTTCATCTATGTAGTGTCTTTCTTTGGAATGTAAAGATTTACAGTCTCTGAGCCTGGTTTGGCTCATCTTGACGTTGATGACAGAAATCCCAATTTTGCTCTCAAAGGGCATGATTGGACCAGTTAACATTTATTTCAGCCTTGCAGAAGGACATATTGCTTATTTTATGTATAAAGTATGCCAAAATAAGATTAGGGGACTTTATGAACATGACACAGTGAGTCAGTGGCACGTAGTCATAGAACTAAGGATTCCTCCCTTCCCGACTCTCACTTCCTTGCTTTATACTGTACTTCTGATAATGTGTCTGCATTACCATAGCAATATTATTCTGGCACATGATAATGCAATAGTTTTGAAATATGCTTTTCATGTGATGTGTGAAAACATAAAATCTATAGATGTGCAGTATACATGGATAGAAGAATTCATATTACAGTATGTAGCTACAAGCATAATAAATGGAAATTGATGAAAAGGGAATCTTTCTACAGCTGGGATTTTAAAGAATTAGACAAATGTGCATAGTTCAAATAAGGCAGAATATTCTGCTTCGTGTCATAGAAAGAGCGATGAACATGTATCAGAAGAGAAAATCAGCTGCCGCTTGGTAAGTACCCTATGATTTTTCTTGACTGCTGCCATTTGGGCCCTACCAAGTCCAGTATATACTGTGCAGATCAGGGATGCTAGTTCCTTTTCTGTTGTTCTCTTTTGAAAGGACAGTGTTTCTTAGAAGAACTAAAACTATAGCAACACAATACCTTTTCTTCAAAAATATTTTTATTAATTCATTTGCTTTGCAAGTGGAAGCTAAATTGTATAGTTGTGAAGTTAATTCTTGGTCCAGTCTTTTAGTCCTGAAAGCAGAAGAGAATCCCCAAAAAGTGACAATGAATACTATTTGCCTCTTATTTTTTATAGGCGGTCTTTGCATATAGACTAATGTATAATATTAAGTGAAGCAAGTTTCTGTAATTTATGTATTTATGCTAGGTGGTTTTAATACTTGTTATTGTTTTAGTAGTAGTAGCAGTAATAATAGCAGTAAGTAGTAGTATTATTGGAAGTCCCTCTGTAAGACTGTACAAAGAGATCATTAAAAGACAGCATTCTGGAGATGACTCTCTATCTAACTGGAATCAGCAGGACATAGGAACTACGTCTGTACGATGAATAACAAAAGAAAGGGTAGTTTACATTCTTTGATACATTTCTGCTCGATTAACCCCCAGTGGGATTTTACCACTCCAGTCACATTTTTTTGTTCCTCTAATCTTCTTTTGTATTTGCTCACTGACCCCAAGCATGTATTTGACTTGTGACCCTATTTCTGTTAATAAAATACAGGCCATCTGACCAGCATTCACACCAATGAACTACAAGGTGATGATTACCTCATTGTAAATGCTAGGAGTTAGCAACACGCAGCAGTGTAATGCTGGTGGTTGGGTGGGCTGAAGATAACCAACGAAGGCAGCACAAGCAGTTCTGAACTGTGATTTCAAAACCAAACTAAAGATAATAAACTCCTTCAAAATATATAATAATACTATCCATAGAACTGTATGTCTCCTTATGTATTGTTCAGCTATTAATTGATAATGTTTAGGGGATTATGGCACGAGAAAAAACAATTTTAGCTATAATGTGGAAATGTTCTGTATCTGTATGGGTGGTAGCTTATAAAATCAAAATTACCTCATTTACATTTTGGGTTATCAATTATAATTATATGCCTCATGAAAAAAATACCTCAGCACTCAGTGATGATAATTTCAGTATAGTTTTTTGAGGCTAAATTAACACTAGAAAGCATAGGTGTGCTCTTTCTAAGCAAAGTATTATTTGTTTTTAAAGCACTAGCAGAAATGCAGGATTTAAAAAAAAAAAAAAAATGCACAGTAATGGACTTATTAATGCTTTCACCAAATCCTTAAACCATGAATCTTATGAAAAGCACTGTTAATTGTGTGTTACATAAAAAATCATGCTAAAGCCATTTATCAGATATGTAATCTGTGGCTCTGTTTTGTGACAGGAAACCATTATTTCCACTGAAAAAACAAATCCGTTAAATTTGAACTATTAGATTACAGCAGGGTTAAGGCTGCTTCTGTGCTGTAAAGTCACATCAGGGTCACAGCCCAGTTCTAGAGATGTACTGCAGGAGCTTCATATCTGATTAAGACAAAAAACTGATAAAAATGTAATGCAGACTAACAATATGGAATTATCTGATGCAGTTTGGGGGGACAGGGGCAGGGGGTATAACATCATTCAGTTTATTTGCATACGTTTGTTCTCTCTGCTGAAATCAATCTCTTTGAAGGAAGCAAGAAAACTTTAGAAAAAGAAAATATTATTAATGCTGGTAAGAGAACACAGAAGAAAATCTTTAGTAAACATTTCTTTTCCAGTGTTGATTATCATTCTGTCTAATGTTTATTTTCATAATTTTCTTTGATCCAAACACAAATAACAATAAAGTCAGCTCCATTTCTTTGAACTAACAAGACTATTCTGTGGCCAAATTTGGAGCAAATTTTTAAGTGGCTTTTTTGTTTTTCTCCAAAGCCACATAACAGATTTATAGAGTAGATATTTGCATAACTCACACCTTCTCCTAGATAGGACTGTTTCTATGGCTAACAGTCATTTACCTGCTATGGGCCCCTTTCTGACTTTATTGAAACCACTGAGGCTGTAATCTGGGCACGTACTCAATAGCAGTCAAGGGAGCACCAGTGGTTCAGGATCAGGACTCACCTCGCTGTGTTATGAAAACTGCTACAGTTTATAGGGATTGACTGTGGCTCTGCTGGGCTGGCTGGTGGGTTGTAAACCCAGAATGTCGTCAGTCCACCCTCACTGCATTTCCTACCCAAACCTACATCACAGACGTGAGGCAGAGAGGCAGGGCAGGGCAGGGATGGCAAAGGACCAGTCCATGCCTGTCAGGATCTCTGCACAAGGGGAGCTTCTCACTCGGGACCAGAAACAAGTGGCCAGAGCACAGGTTTTGTCTTCACAATCTCCTTCCATCAGAAATTTGACAAACAAGTATGTGCTATAGACTTAGAAACAACTACATTCCTAATATAGATATTATACAATTGTAAAATATGTACTACAGTATTTACCATAGTGCTTGAAACTAGGTCTACATTGCTGGAGGTGTTTTAGTCTGTACATATTTGATAACTCTGCCATATCACAGATCTGCTTAGGAGACCAAAACCACAAGATCATCTCAGGTATAAGCTACTGACCATGTCTCAGAAAGCTGTCCTCTTGTGCGGCTGGCAGCACCTGCTAGGCCAATGATCACGAGTCCTTATCTGTGATGGAAAGCATATATGTCAACCTCACATGACAGCTAGTGTGTGTTCTGGCTGTTCTGTTCAGCTCTCCTGCATGCAAACATTGTCTCTGAAATTGGTGAAAGACCACAACATCCAACCTCAATCAGCTACAGAAGAGCCATACGCTGGATAAACTCACTGCTTTTTTTAAGTTTTTTGAGGATATGATACAGAAACATGAGAGATTATCATGTTCTCTAAAACTTACTATTTTTTTGCTCTCCCATTACATTCCTGTGTTTGTCCCACTGCTTAGCCTAGCTGAACAAGGGCATCCGGTCTAATGATTGATTGCCTCTGTGAGCAGGTCCAAGTTTCATTCTTAAATCAGCCAGCATGTGGTTGATGACAGGGACAAAGCCAACCCTCATCACTCCCTAAGCAAATCATCTTTCCCTTTACTGTACACTTCAACCGAATTATGATTTCACCATTGAAATAAATGTCAAAATTTCCACCAACTTCAGATGAATTGGGATTTGGCCATTGGCTTTGAAGTGCAGATGGCCTGTTAAAGGGCTTAACTTATTTTTAAATCAGGAGATGTGTAAGTGTTTCAAGAGATTATAAAAATAGAAATTAGTAAAAATAACATGAGGCCAGATATTGCTAAAAAGTGTCATTAGGAAACAGACATGTTTAAGGATAAATCGGAACTAATCCCAGTGACTGCAGATGACACACTTGAGCAAGAATTAAAATTTGGGTTCTGAACTGTGTAGAACAGTTTTGGCTGAAGCTTTTTACCTTTTTTTTTTTTTTTTTTTTTTTTTTTCCCCAATACATATAAAAATGTCAAGTAGAAAACAGTTGTTAACTTCTGCAATTTGTTCTGGTCAAATAGAGTACTTCTGGTCCTAGAGGAGGAAGCCCACAGATGGTAACTAAAGGCTCCTACTTAAACATGCAAGAGCCCTTCACTTTAGCAGAAGATCACCACAACTACAAACACAACTAAAAAGCACTGCTTATTCAGTTTCTTTTTTTTTTTTTTTTTCTTTTTAACATTAAGAAAACAGGAATACCAGAACCAATACTGTGATTATTGTGCAGTTCACTTTCATATAAATATACTTAGGAATATGGGACTGGAAAAAACCCGCACGGCTCTAGGCTGTTTCCTAAATTCCTGACAACTGCAGCATAGGTACAAAGCCCAGACCAAACCCACAATAATATCCACTGTAGATGTCCTAAGGAACAAAGCTAGAAAAGTGAGAGCACTACAGATTACCCATTTCTTGATGGAAGTTTGTTAGTCAGTGCACCACCAAAGCTTATGAGCTTTACATTCTTACGTAATTTTAAGTAAAAATGCAGAGAAGTGTACATGTGCTAGAAGAAGCTTCCCCTATTTCTTGTTACTAAAAGAAACAGGAGCTTGGCATGTAGAAGCAGTCCCTTGTATTCCCTAGTCCCTGAGACTGCATGGCTTGCTGAATAATTCAGGGCTAAACACAAAAATGTGCTCAGTGTTCTTCCTTCCTCCCTTTTTGAATAAATGTTTCTATTCTGCATTTCTGCAAAGATGAGCAGAAAGCCTTGTAGATGGGTGTAGTAACATCTGCCTGAGTCTGCAGAAGCCTGAAATGGCAGCAATGAGAACTATAGTGCTTGAAAACTAAAGATGATAGCCTATGTCATGCTGAAAACTCAGCAAGTGTTACAGCTCAAAATAAATGGAAATCCATGTAAAAAAAATATAGTTACATGGCTTACTGTATTGATGACTCCATTTGGGGGGGGGGGGGGTTTGGGTTTTTTAATATTCAGTTAAATGGTATTCATTTTAATATTAAATTATTTTTATATTCAATTAAAATAGAATATTTGCAGTTATTGTGATAACATGCTTTGAGACTGATGATCCAGGCCTTAGTGGGTGTAAAGCTTTTGTGGTGTCTGGCAAAGGATGTGGCTGATGTCCTAGCCTAGCTACCTGGTTGTAGACTATGCCTCTTTTGAAAATCCCTCTTCAGAATTACTTTCTAGCAGGATCACTGTGCTCTTCACATCTAGGGACTGAAACACAAGTTGTGCCTCAAAAATTTTGTGTTATAACTGTATGTTATATAGTCCCACAGTAATTCTTCCTTTATCTCCAGTAATTTTCCTGTGCTGGTTCTGGTCTGTTCCCTTCTGCTCAGCAGGGGGTGGTTTTGTTCTTTTTCTTTGTTGCTATTAATTTTCTTGTAACAACTATCTACTATATTCACATAGCATCCACTATCAAGCTACTAAAACAATGTTCAAGTATATTAAATCCCCATTTTAAAACAGTAATAAAAGGTTTTTACTAAATAAATACATAAAGCTTCTCTCAGATCATGCAATAAGGAAACTGAATATAGAGCTGAAGTTCCCAGAATTTAGGAGGACAAAGGAGCAGTTTATTAAAGAGCCTTTTCCCAACACTCAGAGCTCTGATAGTCCTTAGAGGAAATAATAAATCTTTCTCTTTGTCACTCTTCCCTAGGTTTCTTTTGTTGTTTAGGATTTAAAAAAAAAAAAAGAGTGTAGGTACTACTTACAAGGCAGCTTCCTTGATGTTTCTGCTAGTCCAACCAAGGGACAACATTGTGTGCATAGGAAGGGGAGATGAACAATTCATCCTGTAAAGGAATTAAAAACAGAAGTGGAAATCCTTTGTAAGAAGAGTGGTTGGGATTATAGCTGCATGCTTTCACTAATGACTTTGCAAACATTTAGCCAGAGATAACCCAGAAATCCAGTTGCACTTTATTTAATATTCAGATAAGGACCATTCACCTGCTGTTAAGCTACAACATCTACAATCATTCTTTGAATACTGATAATTATATGAAGCAGACTCCCCTAGAGGCTGGTAGTCTAGTCTGGATTCACCTGGAATACAAAGATGAATAATATTGCATATTACATGCACCCAAGTAGTTGCAATTTATAGAAATGTCCATTTATGCTCCTGAAAAAAAGATGTGTATTTCCCTAGGGGTATAGTATGTGGTGATAAAAACCTGTGTGGGGGACTGTTTGGATTGTAACTCCTAGTGTGCCTGTTGTTGATTAATTAATAAACAAATAAATCGTTATATTTAGCTGGATATCTCACTACAAGACCATAAAAGAAAAAATGTTAAAGAAGAATTTTGTGTGCCTTGCCATAAGGAAGGGTTACTCAGAGACACAAGAAATGAGTACTAGAAGTGGCATCCAAATGGCTCAGAGTAGATATGTGTATACATTTTTAAAAGATGAGTAGCGTTATGAATATGCTCTCTTTGCCTCCTCCTCTTTCTCCCATCAGGTGCCTTGTCCTTGTTCTCCCCTCTCATTTGCTGATGGCTGATAACACCTTATCTCCACCAGGGAAGCAACCGGGAAGTTTGCTCCTTCCTCACAAGACTGAGGGTATAATTAGAACAACGCACCTGCTCAGTCCTCCGGTGACTCAGTTAGTCTACATCCATGTCAAAATCCATGCTGTGAGGGTAATTTGATCATCTCACTTACTTTTTTCATACACTTTATATGAATAAACCACCAGAACAAGCCTCCATTGAGTTGGTTCAGTTTAATCTCACAAATTTGTGTCAACTCTTTGTTGCCAGAATAATTTTATCATTTGATCTCATGGTCACACTTTAGTAGATTTTAGTACATATTTTATTTCACTCTTGAGAATATTAAATTCCATTTTGTGTCAAAATCATCTTTTTATTATTATCTGTTTATATTTCAGTGATACTTACAGGCTTCAACTGAGATGGGGGTCTTGTTGTACAAGACAATACAGAAAAATGCAATAAAAGAATTCTAGTACCAGGAGCCCTGTAAGCTAAATAAAGGCTAGGAGAAAGGAAATATTACCCCCATTTTGCAGATGGCAAACAGAAGCTCTGACATTCTTTCTATACAATGCAGTGCAGTGTCATACAGTGATACTGAAGAGACACTTCTGAAAAAAGCGACAAAACCCAGAATCTGTGCAAAATACAGGGGGATTTAAACCCTATTCCACTGGCAAGCATCCATGGCAAGTTCAAATAAGTTACAGATGTACTCTGGTATCATTTGCACACTGAGCATCCCAAGGCTCCCTTGGCCTTCCCCATGCTTGTTTGTCTCCCAGTCCTCACTTCAGAGGCAGAAGACACCATTTTTTGATGCTGTCTTCCTAGGCTCGTAAGAGTTAGTCTGCCACTGCTCCTCTAGCACTTAATAAAAATTTACCTCTAGCCCTGTGATGCCACAGCGGTGTCAAATCTCTCTGACTGCAGCGGCTTCCAGGCTCAGCAGAGATACATCAAGGGTCTGTTAGGTTCTCCTTCCCAACATCCGAAGGGTAATGTAATGTTTTTGTCCTTGAACAGAGTCTGGAATACTTTTCCTCATTTAAACGGCCTCTCCCAGAAGACCCTGTGAAATCCTTGGAAGCAGTAGCCAACAGAGGGTATTCACTCAAGAGCAAGCAGCAGAGGAGCACTCCGGTATTCCCTGAAGACCTAGCAGAAACAAGTGGAAATGGTAAGTTCACTGTCTTCCTTTCAAAGATGACTAAAGATCAGAGAGAAGTCTGCCAGGAATGAGGGTGGGGGTAGCAGTTTGCACAGAGGTGCTTGTGTCCTGTCCCGTCCGTGTGTGTCCCATCCCTGCCCCCCCTCCCGATCTGCTGGGCTACTGCGGGCATTTGCACACCAGGCTGCTGAATTTGGTTTGCAGAACTCCATGAGCTGAACTCTTCACTGTTCTAACTGCACCACTATAACATTGCCTTTTGACCAAAAACCAGTTCAGACTAATTGTCAAGGATCAGATAACAGGAAAATATTTCTATTTGACAGTCTACTATTTTTCAATTGTTCCTCTGTTACATATCTAAGTAAACATTTGTTCCACTTATCATTTCTGAGCAAAAGACATGAATCATTTGACTAGTAAAACCACAACGACAGCTGTTGCTTATTAGAAACAGTCATCTTGTTCAAGGGCCTGCTATGGAGGAGTTCTTCAGGAAACTGTTTCTGCTTTTAGTGCTTTACAGTGCAATGAAAGCAAAGTTGCAGAAATTAGGGCATTTTTATTTCACTTATGTGATTGGCAAAACACACAGGCACACACATACACACAGAGCAATCATTACAGCTGAGCTAGAAGCCTCCAAGAAGCAGGAAAATACTTGTTTAAGAATACTACTAATGCTATAATACGTCTTTGATTTTGTGATGTTTATGCAGTTTTCTACAATACAGGTCAAATAAAACTGGGTTTAAGGGTCCCTTTGTAAATAGGTTATAATATTTGGAATTTGGGATTTTGGCGCTGGATACAGCATTTATACCAGTTATTATGCATGTACCAGAAACATTTTTCCTTATTCATGGTTTCTTCTGGTCTTGGGAACAAATTAATTCTGGATTCATAAAATCCCTAGAAGCCAGTCATCAGTGGTCACTACTACATTACTTTCAGATAAAGCTCCTCCAGCCAGTGGTAAAATTGTAAAAAAAATAAAATAAAAAAATCAGTTTTAAAAGTCTGATCAGGATAGGAAAAGCAGAGAGGGCAACTCTACCTAATTCAATAAAATACTTTTTAAATTAGTGGAAACAGAAACTGGACCACAAGGAATTCAAGAACAAATAGGTGAAACTGAGTCCGGTTAGACATAAAAGATCTTTCTTGTTCTAGAGTGCTAGTTCAAAGGCATTACAGAGCATAAGGGCCAAAATCTGATTGTTTCTGTGACCTGTATGAAACAAACCCGTATTAAACAGAGGCCTAACAGTTAGGCATTTTATCAGACAAAATCATGGGAACGGTATACCCTGTGTGATGCCCTTATTGTCAGCTTTGAAAGGAGAAGCCAAAGACTAAATGAGTGTAGAGACTACACTGATCCCAGTAGAGCGGAGGGGAGGAACACTGGCAGGGCAATGTAGAGATGCTACCAAGTTGTCTGCTCTGCAGTTAAATAGGAGCACTTGTGACTTTGTGGCTGTTGCTTAAATACCTTTCAAAAACTCAAAATTAAAGAAGAAAGAGTAAAAAAAATATGAAAATGGATTGTTGGATTATGGCAAAAGAAAAGGAAAGCAGAACAGAAAAACAGTGGAGAGAAGCATGTCACTGAGGAGGCAAAGCTGAGTTATAAGTTAGAAATCGTGAAACTGTCACCAATTCAATAATAGTATTCAGCGAGGTTTCTAAATATCATATACTGCCCTTCATTCACCCTCACAACACTCACTGATGGGAGTCAGCATTTTGCTGCAGCTGGATATTTGTAAGTCATTTGTTCTGTGTAACATTCCTGTTCTTACTAATCTTAGTCAAGTAAGTAGTCCATCCTCATGTGTCATCCCACGGAAGTCAAACGTGCTATTAGCATAAGTGATGATTACTTATCTGTGTGAGGTCTTGTGAGGTTGGGTCTTCCAGCATCAGTACACTTGACATGGCAGCCTTTCTATTATAATTTAATAAAATGGGGCCCAATTCAGTTCAGAGGCACCTTGAGGAATAAACCGGACTTAAATGATGCTTAGGCCTTTGGCTGGACCTCTGCAAACCCTGGATTTCATTGAGTGAATATTAATTACTCCGAGGGGGTTATTAAATTACAGATGTTCTTTACCGTTGCTCAGAGCATCGGTACCTTTGCAAGGGCTTGAGCAAGGTAATGGAAATCTGAACACACTCAGAAGAAAGTTCTGGTAAGACTGCTTTCTTTGGTAAAAACGGGGACTGCAGAAATGTAATTAATAAATAGTTCCGAGAATTTGTACATGCTCATGGGTAAATTTCACTCTGGAAGAATACTGTGCACTAAAAAAAAATGGACAGCGTAAGACAGTGGGGAAAACTTCACCTCAGAGCTGCGCTGAAATGGAAATCTCTCTTCCAGTCAGGTAGATGGAAAAGGCCTAATCCAGGACCCTGTGCAGCTAGGGGAAATCTTTCCATTTTGATGAGCTCTGAATTAGGCACCCTTAATGCATCTTAGTCTTGGATGATTGTGTACAGTAACGCACTTAGTATAACATCTGTAAAACGAATCAGTTACCTGTAATCAACTTCGTGGTGCAAGAAGGAATCAATCAGTTCATTTTCTATGCCACGCACCTCTCCTAAGGAAGAACTCCTAATTGCTGCATGGATAAATCAGCAAAAAACATCAGTCATGCTAAGCACATGATTTTAAAGGTTTACATGTATTTCTAACAGCTGATATTCTCTCAGGTTTTGAATTTTGCATATCTTTTTATCCTTTCCCTGATTTCTGAGCAGCTACTTAGCTTCAGAGTGGTTCCTCTATTATCTCTGAACCTTCATTCTAAGATCCTATAGCCCTCACAGCATTTACATCTTTTCTGAACACCACACTAATTCCTTGTGACCTTTGTGACCATCTCCTTAATTCACAGTTCCTCCGATTCCCAAACTGTAATGGGCATAGAAAATTCTGGATCATCATTTGCTGACCAACTAGCTCTATGCTCTTCTTTTTTGCTACATGTGATCTGTATACAGAGTGCATGAGTAGTCTTCTATGTGAAAACATTTTTAAAAAAAAAAAAAAAAAAAAAAAAAAGGTATTTGAAAAAGTCTCAAACGGTGATACCAAAATATTGTCCAGCTGTTAGATCCGGAGGCACACAAAATCACAAGTACTGGACCCATTATAGCACTTGATCTTTTCTTTGCTTGCTGTACCTGTTAAAACAATCAGCTGTTTGTATACATATTTCCCTCCCAGTTTTCCATCCAGCTGTTTGTGAAGAATTGCATTTATTAATTGGTACGTAAATTGTTTTCCAAGTTATGTATATTGAAGACATATATTCATGTCAAGCCTGTAAAATCACACATATAAAATGCATGTTACACAATGCATCACTCGACTTTTGATGAAAGCCTAAAATCTGCATATTAAATGGCAAACAGGTCCTCAATAAATTAACAACAAAGAATCATCATTGTCAATATTAATGAAACAGTGCTATAAAGACTTTTTATATATAGTTGTCTGGACAGCATAAGTTTTTCTCCTGCTAGATTTAAAATGAAGTTCAGACATTTTCAGAGTTTAGATGCCTTTGCTGTCTGATGCCCTCATACAGCCCAAGAACATGCCCAGCTTCTGCCACCTGTAATCCATATGAAGTCAATAGGACTTCCTCATACAAAAAATAAAAACATTTGGAAAAAGCTTGCTTAATCAGATTTTTAAAGATTTCAGGATCTTTATATATCCACCATTATGTTTTAAATAAGCATATTTTATTTGCTAGCCAGCCAAGGACTTGATTTTTTTCTTCATTCTCCCATTCATCTGGCAGTTTAGCCAGTATAACCTTTTTATTCCTCCCACTGGAGCAGCACAGAGAAATTCATTTGATTCCAGTGGATAGTAGTTTATTTCATTATCATATTATAGAAAATAAAGATTACGATTCCAAATTATTTTGCCTGCAGTCCACACACTAACCATGTAAATGGCAAAATGTGGAAAAGTTGACTACATCATAAAAAATTAACTTCCTGCAAGGATTTTCTTGAATTGATTTCAAAAGAATCTGCTGTTTGGCATCTTTCCTGTACTGAATTTCTGGAGGGTAACTGCATTATGTGCATGTATAACATGCAAAGGGAAACATTCACTGAACTCTTTCTTTCTGCTACCAAATGTAACTATAGCACATAGCTTGTGGTTAAAAGAGTTGCCTGAAAGCAAAACTCTATACGTGCATAAGGTTATAGATGTGTGCATTGTAAGACAACCACTAACAGAAGGTGAAATACTACTCTTTCACTTGCTGTTGAATGACAAAGGTTGCATCTAATGATAATTTGAATATTCTGCCAACAGTTGGTGATATTCTGCCCCTGCCAAAATAAATAAATAAATAAATGCTTCCATCTCCCAGAGCAAATGCCCTGTAAGTCTATAGAAAACAAATTAGAAATGCGTTATTCTCAATGAAAAAGTCTCCAAGAGAGCTATAATTTTTTTTGTGTGTGTGCACAGAATAACATAAATCAAAAGAAGCAATAGTCTACCTTGTGTTTTGACTACTTTGACCCTCTTCAACCCCTGCCAATTTTTATCTCATTTTTGTTTAACTTTGTACATCAGAGTTTAATTTTAAACCTGGTCCTGAAGACAGTGATGTATAGGGTACATCAAGTATAGCTTAAATTACCCTCTCCCCAGTGACTTGAAGTTGAGGGGAGGGTCTTACTCCGCAGCAGGGTGGGAAAGAGAAATGGTCAGATGTTGCCCTTTGAACCTGACCACCCTCAGCTACAGAAACATTTATGCCAGAACATCATTTATTGATTTTATTATATTTCAGGATCTCTTAAAACTGTTGGTGAAGTTTGCCGTATATTAATTTTTGACACATGCATATAAAAATAGAAATATGGGTTGAGCAGAAACTATAAATATAGACAACACTGCCCAATAAACTTACATCCTTTCACTTATAGGTTTCTATTTCAGCTGATCACTGCGAGCAGCCTGTCTTTGAAAATAAATGTTACCCCTCTGATAAGCTAACCAATTTGAAGATTAAAGCTGCATTTGAGGATTAAAGTTTTTCTTATTTGATTATTGTTGTGTCTTGTAGCAGTAGAAGATAAATATTAATAAAATGTTAAAGTCCAATTCTGCTCACTTCACTCATGTGAGCATTTTATACCATGAGACTGAACAAATTATGCAGGATTTGGCCCTTAAACTCAGCACTGACTGTTCTGTTTTCTCAGTCCACTAAGAGTAAGTCTCCCGTGAAATGTTACATGTACCCGGCAAACTCGTGAACCCACTGCTGCCACAGAAAACTCACACTGATGGGTAGCTCTGAAAACTCGCCGTCCAATTATATACCACAGAGCTATGTATGTGTTTTTATTGAGGAGAATAAAAACCACATGAAGCGCTCTACAGCAGACCACAAAATGGGTTTGGCACCTGTGTCTCCTCAGAGTCGAAGTTTCGGAGTTGTGTTATCACGTGGCCTGCTGACCCCGGGAGAGCAACGCTGACCTTGTCTTACACGCAGAAGTCTATTGCTATGACTCCCCTGAGAGCACAAACCAGCTGCAAACTGCTGCAATGATTAACCCTTATGTGTTGTAGATGTAACATCAAGTCATGGTAATAAAGCTTTCACTGCATAACAGATCTCTTGCTTTGTAAATTGTTGCTCTTATCAGCTGCACTCTAGGATGTTATCCCTTTTCTGTGAAGCATGACTGCTGTATTGTTCACTGGAAAGGCTACCAGATCTATAAACTCTGCGATATTTATTCAATTGCTGTGGAGAATAACACAGAGAATATGCTTTGTTTAAACGAAAAATGCAGTGTGTGAAAACAAAAAAATAAAAAATACTCATACATATGAAACAATATATTAATTAAAATCCAGAATGCCTGTAGCAGATTTGAATCCAGGAACACCAGATTTGCTGTAACAGACAACTGCGTTGTTCCATTGAGGCCAGTCTCCTGTTTGTGGAAGTAATTTATATCAAATGTTTTGTAAAAATGCAAACTCTTTGAGCCTGTGATGTACCTGGACAATTACAGAATTTTGCTGATTGGCTGGAAACAAAATGTTTGTAACAATCAGCACTCACCTCCCCAAAACATAAGCAGTGTAAGTCCTATTTTGTCACGCACTTCAAATATTCTGTTTGCATAAAAGCCAATGGGAGTTTTGCACATGTATCAGCCTATAACCCAAACTACAGGTCTGTGAATAGGGCCCTGGCTTCCTCAGAAACATGATGCCTTTTATCTTGGTGTGCTTCCTACCCTCCAGCCCTTCCCCTGCCAAATCTATGGCCACATCAAGACTGTGAAAGAAAAGGTGACCTTAATGTAAGCCACAGTATGATATGATACTATCTGCTTTAGTCTGCAAAGAGACAGAAACAGTATCTCTGGGAGATGCTGTGTGTATCACAAGGGCTGTCGCAGCCCAGAGTCACTGTTTCAGAGGGACTTTCCAACATCCCACCAGACAAGCAGAGTGAAAGGATTTGTTCAGCACATCCACCCACCAAAGAAGCAACTCGGTGTGTTTTAGGGGTCTGGGACTGCCGGTCCTTGCTGTCACTCCTGTCTCTCTGCAGCTCAGAGGCTGGGCAGACCGAGAGCACTGCAGGGCTCTGACTACAGCAACCAGAGAGGGTTTATAGTCTTTATACACAGCCTTTTTCAAAGGATAAAACCAGCTTCCAGGTTCAGGAGTTAAGAAAAAAAAAATAAAATCCCAACCTTTGGTATAAACAGTGGAAAATTTAAGGAAACACAAAATGGTTTCCCCTAAAAAACCCTAAGGTGTTAAGAGTTTTGGAAGGGGCATCCAGATATTGTCAAATGTGACTGTGAAAGGCCTTGCAGTGTTTGAAAGCGTAGTAGGCTAAGGTCACCTACTAAGTGCGCGTTGAGAAAAGGTATTTGGGAAAACTTTTTCGGCTCAGGATTTGCAGCCAGGAAGGAGGCTGCAGCAAAGATGGGTTTCCTTGCAAGATTCCCTGGTGTTCAGAGGGAGCAGGTAAGTGCCCTTTGGTAAGAGGTAAATTAACATCTCTGTGGTCCATGACTCCTCCCTTTCCCCACCTCTTTTAATCACATCACTTGGCTTGCCCCTGAGGAGATGGAGGCTGCTATGCAGGAGCTGTGCTGGGGCTGGCCTTGCCCCGGGCTGCACGAGGTATTCTTTATTCCTCACCAAGGAAGAAGCTGCTCTGGAGCAAAGATGCTTTGCTGTTTAGTATCCAGATTGAAAAACACTGCAGATGGTTTTATTGCATAACCTGGGCTAGGCAGGGTTGTTCCTTGCTCATTAGCACAGGGAGCACTTACCTACAGGGACTGCATATGAAAGCAATGGCTATTCCTCTCTTTCCCCACCTCCCCCTCCATGGGCACAGAAGCATTGTTATTTTAACACCAACAGCTGTAGTCAAGAAAAAAAACCAAAAAAAACCCAAAAAACAAACAACAAACAAACCACCAACCAAAACCCCAAACTATCAAAACCTCTGCAAATCTTGTTACAGCAAATATAGATAGAAAGATGGTGACAAAACAGTCAACAACTGCCGAAACGGGGTGAGGCAGTAACTTAACTTGCTCCCTTATCAACTCCAGCAGCTCCTGTTTTTCCCTGAGGAGCTCCTGTGGTCTCTCAGGTGGAGACTATTGGCTTCTGAAGGGAGCAGAAGTGGCCGCCTCCTTCTTTGGGAGGCTGGGGAATGGTCTCTTGGCAGTAGCACCTTGCATCTTGCCTGGCTTTTACAGGTGTGAGCGGCTGGTGGGGAGGAAAGAGGGGGCAGTGGGCTCCAGCTGCCCTGGGGCTCTGTCCTTTCCCTGGGGGCCTGTGCTCAGAAGCTGGAGAGGCCCTGTGTGCCCTTCCACGGCTCATCCCTCCTCTGGCTGTCACTCCTGTTTCTAAGGTACCGTTGCCCTGATACTTGGTTACTCAAAGCAGAGAAAGAAGCAACAAATTTACTGAAATTATCTTGAGATTATTTTGTTCTCTTGTGGGATTTCTGTGTGAAGGGGGTATCTACTCTATTAACTCCCATTAATATCAAACCTCTACTATTAATAGGATTTGCATATGGCAAGGAAGAGGATTGACCTTTAAATTCATTAAATAAAGCAAATTTTAAAAAATAATTTTAGTTAAAAGCATTAGCGTGATGAAAAATACAAGAACAAATACACAGACATCAGTATCTGGGCTTTCGTTAACACTAACGAGCAAATTATCACAGGGGAAGATTTGCATCATCCAGCCTCCATACTGATATATGTGATGCAGGGTTATCTTTGCATGGCTCTTCTTTCAGAATATATTTTCTTCTTATAAAATAGCCTCTTTTTAACTCCCACTGGGGACCTCCTTATAAATGAGGAACTGGTCCTCAAGGGACTGGCCTGGCTAGAAAAGTGAATTATTAAAAAAAAAAAAAAAAAAAAAAAAA
>NW_020799113.1:9884003-9916503 GCF_003259725.1 Athene cunicularia
GAAAAAAAAAAAAAAAAAAAAAAAGGAAAAGGGTCTGTGTATTGTCAAATGACTGGCTAATGTTTCTGATAGTGCCTTTACAATTTCCTCCATATTTTTTTTCTTTTTAGAAATACTTTTCAAGGCTTTGTCCTGGTGAGGTTTTTTCTGTTTGTTTGTTTTATTTTCCTTGTGTTAGAAATGTCAACTCCTGTTAAACTTAAGCAGCATTTTTTGGAAAAGTCAAACTGAAAAGAAAACAGTAAAAAAAAAAAAGCCCCACATAATTTTACAGTAATCCTTAGTTGGGGATGTGTGGGCTGGAAAAGGTTTCCTTGGCCTGTTGCCATCCTTGATTTGATGGCTGATTGATCGCCTGTCATCTGGCTGCCTTTGATCTATTCATTCCCGATAAACATCAATAAATCACTTGCCATGGTAACGCCAGACTCGGTGACGTCACACGTGGCCTGTCAACTCTCTGTCAGCGCAACTTCAGGGGCTCCTGGCTAGATGTGCCACATAGCCACATGGAGCAGGGCTTCCAGAGGTATGGGGCCGGCTTAGGCGGAGGAGGAGGCTTGGGTTTGGTCAAGGACAGATCTGGGGGACCAGCATGGAACAGCCATAATTTGCCTTGTACGAAGGAAGGCTCGGTACCAAGAGGCCGGAGGCAGAAGTTTTCCAGAGGCTCTGGCAGCATTACTGGTAGTGCGTTTGTGGTTGTGCTAGGAACAGCTTGAAGCAGGTAGTCCTGCAACTTGGGAGGGTGTTGCTGGAAAACGGGCATTCAGAAATGTGACAGTGCTTTCACACTCTCTGACAACTTCTCAGAGTGGTGTGGTTTGAATTTAGTAAACAGCAAGGGATTCAGGGAGTAATACAAATTGTAAATAACTACGTCCACATTGCCTTTCTTCTTTTCTTTGACATGCACATGCGTTCATCTAGTACTTCTGAAACAGAGAAATAGACTTCCTAGCATTCTTACTCCATATACTAACAGAAAGTTTTGGAAAGTTTTGCAGTCTGGTAGTCACACGATCGAGCAAACAATATTGTATCCAAATACTTCACAACAATATTTTGCATTTCTGGGCCGTGCCATCAAATAACACTTTTGAAATAAAACAGTGAACTCTTCCCAATACTTGGGAAATTCTATTTTGTAACACTAATTTAGTTCTGCAAAATCCAGCTCTTTCAAGTGTTTGATATATTCGACTGCTGTACGCTGGACTCTCCATAGGCTGGAAGAAAATGTTTCTGCACTAAACACACATTCTGAGGTATCTTTCTCTCTTCACTGCTCTCAGTCTCTCCCTCCTTTCTCAAGTGAATCATCCATGATGTGTGATCTCTCTTTCATATTTAGCAATGTAATCTCTTTAAACTTTTAGCTTTTTGATAGCCACATTAAACATTTAGTATTGTGTATAATTGCTTCCCACTGAAATGCTGTTTTATTGGTCACATTGGAAATGTTACTTTTTCTAATAGCAGTAAAAGCAAAGGCTTTTTTTTTTTTTTTTTTTTAACAACACCTTAAAAACAGCTAAGAAATAACAGGTTAGTTAAGAAATATTCATTACAAAAACTTGACTGCAGGACTAATAGGAGATGGAAGAATGGTTTTGCTCTATCAAAATGACCCGTCAAAACGACTTTGTTTCATATTTGATTTAATTGTCTCTCTCCTGACAGGCACATTCATCAATAGCTTAATGGTCAATCAGAAGTTGGCAGAGTGAGTGCTTTCATTCTTTCCCATACACTAGCTTTGGCTTTACTTTATCAAAATGCCTCTGCCTAATGGATATGGGGGATGTAGAATGACTGAAGGGCTACTTATTTGAGAAGAGTGAAAAACCAAGAACATTTATGCTGTTGATAAGTGCATGAAGATAAATAAGTGAGCTGTATGAGACGTTTTATTTTAAGACAGAAGAAACTTACATTTTTTTCCCCTTCTTTTTGGCTTCAGAGCTGCGAGTTACAAGGTTCATGACTGCTTTTGTGGCATACTGAGAGTGATGACAAATTGATTGCTTGGTACTGAGAGAGAAAAAAAGGTGGTGGTGGGGGGAGAATTAAAGATGTCTGCTGATTGGTAACTCAGGAAATCCAGTCCCCAGCAACCTTGAGAATACTCGAGAATTTTTTTTCTCCAAACTGAAAGGTCCGCTCAGCCATAAAAAAAGAAAAGTTGTTTTGCCAGCTTCATTAGTGTTCACCTAATTAGCTGTAAACCTGATGGATTCCTGACAGCTTTAATGATTGGAGATGACAAGCTCCACGCAGTGTCATCCAGCAGAATTAGGTTTGCAGCTAGTTTGATGTAATCAAGTTGATATTACACAGTCCTGGTTGCCTTTAGTTGTGCATTAACTCAATTTTCTGCTGCAGGTGACAAATGGGCTTTGGTACCTGGATAATCATGTCATAGGAATTAGGGCCCTTTTAATGGTCTGGAGTAGAATAACAACAACAAAGAACTCTCAGCAGCACAGAGCTCGCAGACATAACAGACAGGTGCACAAATTCTTTATGTCTAGCCCAAGTGTTAACACCACACTGTGGAAGAGTAAAGCTGTCTCCCAGAATCAAGAATCTGTAAAATGATAATTTTGATTTGTTTGCTTTGAGACTCAGGTGAATATCACAGAAAAATTTGGGAGGAAGAGTCGGGGATCGCAGTTTTGTTCCTCACCTGTTAAAGCAGGAAGATAGTCAGAATTGCTGCTCCAAAGATTTCTGTCATTTAAGTCAGGATGAAGAAGGTATTTACTGGTTAGAGACTACTGTCCAGGAAAGCCAAGATACTGTTATAATAGAGGCCAGTCTTGTTCATGGAAACAGTAATTATCTGTCCTTAAATTACAGCTTTCACTCACAGCTTTTTTAGAAGCCTATTTAAGAGATCAAGAAAATGTACTTCCTACTGACAGAAATTACTTAATACATGTTTTGTATACATATAAAGCTCTCCTGAGGAGGGGTTGGGAACTAATGATTTGTTGGAAACTCATTTGCTTTTTAAAAAAATTTCTTTTTTAAAAAATGGAATAAAGTAATTACTGTTTTTTAGACCCAGACAACCGCGCTGAGTTTTGAAGCCTCTGGGAAAAAAAGCAAACAAACTTGGGCCCATAGTATTTTTTTTTTTTTTCTGTATGGTATGGTTTAAACCGTAGAGATAGCTGCATACTTTTTTAGGCTCTTCACAACTTCTGTGCTTACATTCAAAAGATGCACATGGTCAGTGTGAATACTGAAATACATTAAATTGATTTTTTCAGAGATGCGGAGCACTTCCACTTCTCAGGGACTTCAGTGCTCTTGCTAGTAGTTATCAGCACCTCCGGAGCGAGGCTGGGAGTGCGCCACAGAAATACAGATGCAAGATGGCATGCGGGTTGTGCAGCCAGATTTCCAGGCAGCTCTGACTTCGGGAAGTTGAATGCTTGCTTTAATTTATGGGAATTGCTTGCAACTACATACATACCCCAAAAGTAAATGTAGCGATAAAGTAGACTACCTATAAAGGTACTTGCAGTGTCAGCCCTTGGTATGTTATTTGCCTCCAAACCTGCCACATATTTCTCTGTTGGACAGAGATTCTTCCTAGCAGCAAGCTGTTTTTTTTTTTTTTTTTTTTTTTTTTTTTCAGCAAAGTGTGAGGAACAATGCAAAAAAAGAAAAAGGGGCATAAATATAAAAAGGCCTGATAGATTCCCCTGAATATCCGTCTGGAAAACGGAATTTTCCAGAATCAGCTGCCATTTCTCCCATTAGCTTGACAGCTGTCAATTAGGGCTTCAGTGCTCTCCTGGGCCACAGTTTATTGCGTGCGGTTGATGTTGTCATTTTGTTCTCGGTTTTGCCTTGAGCACTATCATGAGCAGGAGTGAAATAGTCAATAACTGATGTATCAGCAGTTATTTCTTAAATTGGCTTACAAGTCTGCATTTTTCCTCTTTTTACTAAAGATTGTTTTGTAAAGTGATTAGAATGAATTGTGACTGCTGCAGGGTTATGGGAAATGCAGTGAAGCTAGGGTGAGTTAGCAGGATTAGAGTGGGTCCTTTTTGTCAGCCCTGTTTCCAGGATTAGTGGAAACTATATAGAAAAGATCACCTTCAGGGTGAAGTGTGGGGGAAATTTTTAAGTGTGCTACATGCACGCTCATGTAGAAACATATGGTGGTACAGAGTGAATGAAAAGAAATAATTTGCCAGGACATAAAGTAACCTTGCGTATTACCTTTCTGAACAAACCTTGGTACTGCTAGTTTTACAGTGTAATAATCCATATTTTAATCCAATGTCATGACCTTTTCCTAGTGAATCCAAATACAGATTGTCAAATTTTAATGCAGCCCTATTTACAAGGTGCTGCTAGTAGATCGAGTATTAAGGTGCCTGAAGTGTTGCATTGTCAACTAAGAGTGTATGTATATGTATGGTTATGATACAGCACCAAAAATAACATAGTTGCAGAGCGATCATGTGTTATCTTATCTGTGAAACACTTCAGCATCATTTACTAAACAGTCTACCTCAGGTGTTTGAGCCTGATTTTTTTTTTTCTTCTGTGTGTGTGTGTTGTGGTTTTTTTTTTTTTTTAATTTAGTTACGCCCAAATTGTGGTTTATCAGCCTTAAGTTAAAAATGAAAGGTGAATACAATATATTGTATTTGGTAACAATGATATGGACTGGTACATCCAGACAGATAATATGCAGTTGTAATTAGACTGAATAGACAGGCATTCATTTTTAAATTCTTTGACACATGCATAAAATAGTCATATAATAAGATAAGATGACAATTTTATGTTAGGTTGATAAAGTGTCCCGATACATGCATTTAAATGTCTGTAAGCCTTTTTTTATCCAGACAGATTAATTCTAGTTTCCAGCATTTGCAGTTAGACATTAAATTAATTTTAAAAATCCCACTAAACAATGGATGTGTTGCTTTTTTTTTTGTGTCATTACCTAAAACAGGAGGATTGAAAAAAATTGTGCAATTTATTTTTCTTGATTTCAACATTTAAAAAAAAAAGCATGAAAATTGGCTCAAAGGATTTAAAGCATAGTCCACAAGAGACTGTATTGTAGCTTTCTTAAGTATAGTAATGCAGAATAGAACATTGTCAGAGCTTGAAATTGTTTGTTATCATTTTCATAAGAAGAACTGTAAGAGTTGAAAAAGGGCTTAATTTCAGAGACTGTGAGATTCATCCTATTGCATTTTCCTGATTTTGCGCCTGAAAGATACTTTGGTCATCTCAGAGAGCCAATCTGCAGAATTTAAACACTTCTCTTTGCAAGCATCAACTTTAAGATATTTCTCAGAAAATGTTCAAGGTTTTTTTTTTTCCCTGAAGGCAGAGGGAGAGTGGGGAAGGAGTTACCAGAAGATCATAAAATATCTGAAAGCTCTTTGCCAGTGCTATTACCTGGCTTGTTCGGGCAGTAAAGGTGCAACTCTTCAAGAATAATCTAAGTTCGTATTTTAGACTTAATTATAAATTATTAATTAATTCTGTCAGGACACATGTTATTAATTATGACTCTCTTTTCTTCATTCAGAACAGCTGTTGGGAATCACGTAAGTTCACTGTATTTGTTGGTGTGGGAGTTTACCAGTGAAGAGCTCTCCATTCCCAGCCTGCCTTACCTTTACCTCCCGTCCTCTTCGTACGGGGGAATTACTGTTAATCAGCTAAGCTAAACTTAACATCGCTTGGAATAAAGACAAGTTTGGAAGTGATTCAGTGTGCTCACAATTAGCGAACATTTTTACGGAGGTGTTTTTTAGGTCCTGTCCATAAATAATTCTTGGTTTAGTGAGACTGTGTGGTGGTGGGGAGGTCAAAAGGGCACCGGCCAAGCCTTAGCGAGGGGGAAGGAAAGCAGTTTTCGTGTCCTTCCACCAAACTCCCGCCAAACTTCACACATTAGCATAGAGGAGAGAGCTGTTTTATTATTCGTTTGGAATGATTCAAATTCATTTACTTTTGATATTTCCATCATTAAATTGAGCCCTCTGTTTCAGTTTCTTATGTGTTCTTTGCGGAATGCATGTTGCATAAAATAGGCAATTTTTAATGAACAATTTAATGTAAATGGGTTCTGAATTTAAATTAATATTAATGAAGCTTTGAGTGAATTTATTTTGCATACGTAAAGGCTTGTAACTCTTTCACCCATACACTCTTGTCTTTATGTACTAACACATTGGTTAGGTGAATTGGCTAGTTTCCATATTTCGTGATTAAAAAAAACTTTAATGCGTTTTCCAATGCTATTTGTGCTAGTGCAGCTTTATGCAGGTTAGTATCTCTGTTGAAAATGTACCTGCCTTTATATTCAGATTTTCATAGTTAACATTTCACTGTGTTACCCTGCCGTTTTTATGTATTTCTTTCTACTTGGGTTTCACCTTTATACTTGGAGAAAAAAAAATATTCCAACAATAGTCACCACAGTCAAGATGTTTTCTTTCTTTGGTTTACCTCTAATGCATTATGTATTTAGGAATGATGGGATGTTCTATAATTAATTCTGTTAGATGTAATTGCTATAATCACTTTGATGCTACACATAATAAAAGTAATATGGTAAGCATACGAAAAAATATAAACACCTTATTGTAGCACTTTATGTAAAATTCTTTTTAAAATCTTGCTTAGAGTGGAACCTCCGCTTCCGTATTTTGTCAGAGCTAACATTTATTTTAAAGTACATTACTTAGTAAATGGATGAATTTTAGATATTGAAAAGATTTTGACTGGCAGGTTGTCTTATATGTACGTGCATATATATCTTGGACTGTGCACTGTTAAAGATGTAGTTCATTAAGAAGGCAATCTTCAGCATTGCTGCAAGTGACACATAAATATCACCATATATCTCATGAAATAAGAGACAAATTTGTACATTGTATTAAAATCCAGTACATAGTAAATAACACAGAAATGGAGTTGTACAGCGGAAAGCTGCTTTGTGGCGCAAAATTATGGGAAATATAAAATGTATGAAGGGTAGCACGTAACTAGAGAGGGAGTTTTTCAGGCATAGTCCCAAGTGGGAAAAGACTATAGAAGGTGAGCCCCCCTCCTCTTTTTTTCTTTTTTTTTTTTTTTTTTTTTTTTTTTTTTAACAAGTAGCTTTGAGTTATTGTTTGCAAACACAGTTTTTGATCGAGAGGAAATGAAAAAAATATGTGCAATGGGTTAAGCTGTGTAGCTGATATCCTTGATTCTGTAACAAAAAATGTTAATATGGCCATAGTTCTTAATTAGTTGCACACCATACTTAATGCTGCAAAGGTCACTTGGTTTTATGGTCCAGCATTGTCTATGAATTTTGTATGTTTCCCCCCAAATTTATATTTCGCTCTCCCATATTTTCTAAGCAATTGACCGTTCAAATCCTGGTTAAAATGCAAACTAGAAACAAGATTAGAAAAATATGTTTAGCGTGGACAAAGAAGCAAGGGTGGTGGGTTTTTTTTTTTGGTTTTTTTTTTTTTTTTTGCTAGTGTTATTTTCAAATAATGCACAGTCTTTGCATGGAGAGCAGAAGTATTACATTTAACTTCTGTAAGCTGAACAAACAAACCCCGACCAACCTCTTGCTGAATTGTTCTGGGGAAGAACAGAACAGGGTGCTGTTTCTGAGTATCTCTGGGACTGGGCTCGGTGCCTGCAGTCCTTTTCCTGCTAGGTCAAGCCTGTTGCTGGAGAGCCAGATCTCAGCAGGGGCCTCCTGGAGGCTTGGCGAGGCTGCTCAAGACTGGCAGCCATCAGTCATCCATCTGTGACACAGAGTCTGTTTTTGATGGCAGGGATGATAAAAGGCCTGGGAACTGTATAGGCCCTTGTAATCAGGGCCAGTGCTGACATCCTTCTCAACTTTGACAGCTTCTTCCTTTTCTCTCTTCACCGCCAAGACTGTCTCAACTGGATTTTTTTTTTCTCTCTCTTGTTTCATGTACTTGATCAGTCTCAGATGCTGGGAATTATTTTTTTCTGAAGGGAGGGGGAGTGTTTCTTTTGGTTTGTGGGTTGGGCAGGTTTTTTTTTTTTTTTTTTTTGTTTTTTTTTTTTTTTTGTACTGTAGGCCTGTTGCTAATTAATGTTCCTCCATAAGATTCTGTCGGAGTTGAGTAATGTTTTTGATCTTTATGCCTGATAACTGCATACTTAATGAGATTTCAAAGCTGTGAGTGCAGCTCCCTACAATTATTGACAGATGCCTTTTCTTTGCCATTGGGTTCAGCTTCATAAATCCTCCTGCAGTAATGAGGTTCAGAAGTGCCACCCTGCCAGTGAGCTAATGAAAGAGGGGGGGAGGGAGGGAACAGCTCATGCCTGCCTGACACATTTTTTTCCTTTAAAATTTACTATGCAGATGTCAAGCTGTGGGACGATTACTTCAAACATGCTAATTTTTATCTTGCTTTTGTGTCAAGCCTGCATGCCATTTTTCCCCCCCAATAATAAATAAAAATAGAAACCTCAACCTATTTAAATTTTATCATGGATCATAACTATTGAAGACTTTGATATATGTGTGTTCTTTTGCAGTTTCCAGTCAGCGGAGCAGTTTTTTGAAATCCGAAGGGCAGAGAGAGGATAAAAAAAAAAAAAAAAAAAAAAAAAAAGGGTGGGGGGAAAAAAGCTGCCTCGGCCGCATGTCGGCCTGCCCTAACCGTGCACTTGAAACATCGGAGATTTCATTTTAGAGTTCTGAAACTAAATCCTGGTGGAGAATAGCTGCACCATGCCAAACAGTCGATTTCCTTTTCAGCAGAGCCATACATCACTGACCCACCCTTCCCTCCCGACAGAATGACATGTGTCATTTATCACACAGGCCCTGCCAGGCAGCGCGGGGGGGCGCGGGGGGAGCTCCCGTTCCAGCATTGCTGTCTTTTCCCCTTAGCACAGCCTGGCTACGGCACAGCGCTGGTCGGGGAGAGGGACGGTCGGGCCGGCGGAGAGGGAGAGCGGGAGCGCCGGTGCTGGGGGGGAGCTGGCAGAGTGACTGAAGAGGTTATGTTCCTTCATATTATCTGCTAAGTCGTCTTGTTCAACCCCCTGAAGATTTTCCCCTCCTGTTTTCTTTCACTCTCTTTTTATTTCCTTTTTTTCCCTTTTTTTCTTTTTTTTTTTTTTTTTAAGTTTGGCAGTTGGGACAACTGGCTGACACGTATCATTCAAGCAGCACCAGCTTGCTGGGGGTTGTGTAAATGAATCTGGGAGCTCTTGGTTTCACATGATTCAAACGTGCATTATTGAAGATGGATGTTCCTTAAAAAAAGATTGATGATGGATATCAGGCTTATAGTGCCATTTATCATTTTGAATATTATTTAGACTTGCCGTGTAAAGCTGTAACTTGAGAGTTGGATGAGCTGGGACAGAATGGAGGCCTCGGCGCGCACGTTGTGATTGATGGCTTTGCTTTCTCATTGTTTGTTACCAGATACTAGCCGGTCATTACAGGAGTGCCTTACAATTGTTTTAGGGGCTGGATTTCCGTGTGTGTGTGTGTGTTTGTACAAGGGAGAGAGGGATGGGCAGAGACAGAGTTAAGTTTTTTAGTGAGAGTGTTTCAATAATTGTGAAGAATGTAGACAAAGCTATGGCCCATGCAAGGATACAGGCAATCTTTTGCGTGAACAGAGAGACATGCTGTACATAACACTAAAATATAAGCAGGACTGTAGCTGTTGCAGCATAGCATTGTCAGGCATTGCCAGTTCCAGTATAAAAATGTGCTTTGAAAATGTGCTTGTGAACAGATTAACACACTCCAGCTTCCTTTCGCTAACAGGCTGCATTTTGGTCCCATAGTGGCAAAGAAAACGAAGTTCTAGAACATAATTATTTCAGCATTTACATTTTTCTGTTCCGCCCACCCTCTTCACCCAGTGCTGTTGAATCTTTGAGTCTTGGCGTTCACTCCCAGGTGTCCAGGGTGCTTTTGGAGGTGGGATAGCCTGCCCATGTTAATAGCAAGGGCAATCCCTTCCCTTTTTGAAGCACTTTTGCTGGAACCAGGACACCCCCACCTGCTGGAAGAATTAAGGAAGCAGCTTTTTATAAGCAATTGGGTCTTGTTTTGGATGTGCGGGCAGCAACTATCAAGAGATTCGACACCCCAGCAATAGAGCAGCTTCAGCAATAGGTAGTGTCAAAACTTCAAGAGATGGGGCGTTTGTGCACAAATGTCTCCAGGCAAGTGCGATGCGCAGCCCAGTTAAACTTGTTCTGAGTTGACAAACTATTAAATGTTTCTTGCCTGGCACATCATACAAAAATCAAATGATTGACAGGAATGGCAGGTAAAATGAGACGAGAATGGCTTTTTGTTGAATTGGTCTTGAATTTCCACAGGTAGATGGTATTTTTGAAATACTGCTTGTCACATGAACTTTTTCTTTGATTGTGAGATGCCCTCTTAGCAACAGGGAATTATAGCAACATTTGATAAACAGTGTACAGCAGTTAGGTTAAAACATTTCACAAAGCCAACAATGACTTTATATGAATTTTTATAGAAATGAGTTTTTCAGAAATCTGGTGTTTGTTATTCCTTCTACCAGTTTGCTTTTAGTACAATCTTTCAGTTGCCAGAAGTAAGGAGAATTCAAGTTTGTACACTTCATTCAAGTCCAACATCATGAGAGAACCCTGAAAAAACATAATATTTTCTATAAAGCCTTCAACAGTAGAAGGTAAAACTTTGATCTCCTACCCCTGCACTTGTGTAACACAGTAGGTAATTGAAGTACAAGTGCCAATTTGCTGGAACAATTGTAAACACACCTTGATACAAATGGCATCATTGCATTCTTACTGATTAGAAAACTTTTCTATTAATAGACACAAAGTCCATTTCAGGTGTAATTGGTAAGGAGCTGAGTGCACTCATGGGAAGAAACCTTGTTTTGTTTTTTGTTCGCTTTTATTCTTATCCCTTTTTTCAGTTTTATAGCTGGAGACATGATTTATTGCAGCCATCCATCTTTGGGGCTCATCCATCACATCCTGGTTGCTAGGCAATCATGGCAGCAGCTGTTTGCTTTGAATCAGACAGAAAAGTTGTCAATCATCAAAGGCAGGTGAATAGCATTAGAAACACGCTATTGTCAGACGGAATAATTAATCAAAGAGAGAAAAGATAATTAAAAAGATATGACCCTTGCAAGTACTTGCTCTGGGTTGCCTGGAAAAAAGAAAAACTGCCTGGTCTTTTCTAGACACTTAAACAGCTGAGGGCTGATAAAATATGCACTCTGCAGTGCATAGTTTTTAATTAATTGAAAAAGGTTCAACATTCAAAGACGATGCTGGAGAAAAGTCTGATTATGAGCAGAAGTAATATTTATTGTTTGCATGAAAGGCTTGACATGGAGTTCTAACTTTCTGTCACAAATCTCCTGCATGCTTGCACTAAGCCTCTTTCAGCTTTACTATCTTCACTGGCAGTTACTAGAGTGTGTGGTTAGTCCATCCAAGTAAGGGTCCTATGGCTTTCATCCAGCCTTTTTATTCAGGGCCACCTTTTCAGTGTATTGTCTTGTTCACTATCCTGTATAGCAGCTATCAGAGTTGCACTAGCTCTGCCATCAGCAAGGCAGGCAAAGCTCGACAAGTCTGCAGTATTGCTCTTCATTCAGTATAGGAAAGATGTTGAGGCGGTATCTATCTCATTTCCAATCGGAGTGTGGAATAACAGGATCTTGTGAGCTGATTCCTGAACCCGATTTTCCAACAGTCCTATTATTTTTAGCTGGAATGATAAAAAGGATGCTACGAGGCCCAGTTTCCAACTCCTCAGAGTTGGGATACTGTGGTGGTAGATGCAGCATAGCATGCCCCGACACAGGCATACGCAGGAATGTACTTCTGGTGTAGAGCCGTGTTGACTGTTGACCTGTGTTTGCAAAACAGCCGGGTAGAGCTCATATTGCTGTCCATCCACAAATTGAGACTGCTTTGAATGCTAGCCTTGGTGAAAAACTGGACATCTGAAGTTGTAATATGATAAACCGTCTTTGTGAGAATGGAGTGTCATATTTTTGATTGTCGAAAACCACCCAACTCTGGTGTTTGTTCATGCTTAGAAGGTAAGATGTCTGTGGACATACTGGTCACAGGAGAACATAAGTAGAATGATTGCGTCATTAGAGTTTCTTTTTTTAATAAAATAATTTGTAAGCGGTGAAGCAGAGGTGACTGCCACGCTCCCTCTCTGTATTTTTTAATTTTTGATCTCATGCTTCCTTTACCGTGTGTTCTAGAACTGGACAAAGAAACTTCAAGTTTGTGCTGTCAGGAGAACAAAAACACTATTTTTAATGTCAAACTAGATATTAGTGTCGATTGTCAATGAGATTTGCAAGGGTATATGCTGTGAAATATTGGGAATTAAAATTGCAGAATGAAAATCTTACACACCCATTATTGTACACCCCATCCCTTCCACATTGGCTGATTTCCTGGATTATTCTTTGCATAGTTCTTTGCAGCAGTGTATCAGAAGCAACTCCTCTGCTAATTGTGTGTAGCCTGTATCACATTTCTGCTCTCACACCCTGTTTCACTTGTAATCATTTCAGTATTTACTTAGAGGAGGACAGGACACAGCTAAGAAGGAAACGGGGTACCAGCTGAAAGCTGGGTATGACACATCTGCTGCATAGAGCTGTGCGTTTCAACACCGGTAGCGTAGCAGGAAGCTCAGGCTGAAGTTAACTTGGTTGACTTGGAGAAATCTGTAGCCTCAATAAACGTTTCATATTAGTGATTCCCGAGAATGTAACGCTCATCAAAGTTTGTGTGAGAAATAATAAAATCTCTCTAAAAGCACATTAGCTTTAGGAGTGTCCTCCATGTGCTGCGTGACAGAAGTCAGTATCACCCACGGCTGATAGCGTAGCACATTTACGTGAAGTTAGGATGTTGTCTAGTGTTGCTGGCAGGTATTTTTTTCCAATTGGGCTAACTTCTTTTTCCTTCTATATGCGATGATAATTCAGTTTGTTGTAGTACTTGTGGTTTTTGTCATAGATGTGTTTTCTGTCATAGATGGCGGTTTTGTAATAGGCCCGGTGCAGGGCAGATGGGTGTATGTTTGTGAATGGGTATGCAGTGCTTTCTCTAGCGTGTTTTTGTGTATTAAATAAATGTGGGATAGCCATGCCCGCATGTGAGGTGACATATTTATGGCTATAGAGCTCTTTCCTCCTTTGCTGGGAAACGAATTTGTCTCCTTTTCACATATCAACACCTCTGATACCTTTTCAAGTATTTGCTGTATTTCAGATCTGCTGATCACAGTTTTATTTACTGATAGGGGAACTGTGGCAGTAGTTCCCTAATGGAGGGATATATAGTGCTGACATCAAGAAAATGTTGGATAAGAGACATATGGATAGATGGCTGCATGTTGGAATGTAGGCAGCTATTGTTTAGTCTGATAGTGATTTCTTAGCAGATTATAGACAAAAGTTCCCAGTGATAGTCTGTTTCCTTCTCCTTATCAAATTGAGGTGTGTCTTTTCCCTCAGATTTTTCCCAGTCTCTTTTCCATGCATGGTGTTGAGGGAAGACAGAACAGCTATTCCCCATTTGCAATATTTATTGATTCACAGGTGAAAGAGGTTGGACTCTATGAAAGGATTTTTCTGTCCTAGTCTCTTCCTCATCCTTCCCCAAATGCAGGTTGCTTTTGCACTTCTATAAAGAAAACTGCTTAGGAAGTTGAAATACCTTGCTCCTGAACATGCTAAAGCTAGACTGCCTTTCTGTTCATACGAAGTGAAAATTGGACAGAATATGTTAACACCGTAACAGATAGTAAATTGTTTTGCTTTAACTGGTGGAAAAATATGCAAAGGGAGTTTAAAATAAACATTGAAATAATAATCAAACATTTGCCAGTGTTTAACTCACTGTGTTAAGCAGAATGTAGTATCTCAGTAGGTACCACCGAGTTACACGATATTTGTATACTGAGAAAAACACCTTGAGGAGATACATAGAGTGTGCTCGGCTGAACTGTGTCCTGTGCTTGGCTGAACTGCGTAAGTGTGTAACACTTCCTCCCGGCCCCAGTACTTACACTGGCGAACTCCAGCTAACTGACAGATAGTCTTCAGGTCTGTCCTCCTCACTGCGAGACATCCAGGCTATTTCTCCCTGTCTTTAGAGTGCTGTCTCCTTAAAGCATTGAGAGTGTGTGTTTCCTTCTGAAGATTTCTGATGTGAGAGAGACTTTTTATTCCACATTTTTAAGGTTAGTTGCCCTTTTTATTTCTCTCAGTGTAGCTTGCTGTTCCATCTTTCATATGCACAATGATTTTAGCGTTTCAGTCCTACAAGCTTGTGCAGTGAACAGAAATACTTCTTATCTCCAGTTTTCAGTTTGTCAGCAGTGTGCTTAAGAAAAGTCTTCTGCAAGCTAAGCTTAAAGCTTGGAAGATATCCTAGTGTTCTCTAAGTGAACATCCTTCGGTGTCTGAGCCACACTGCAGTGAAATGCATGAAACATATTTGTATGTACTTACCTATATGATGTAAAGTATGAAAAGTATCTTGGTTTATTCAGCATATTGTATAGGATACCTCTTCAGAACTCACAGGGGTAAAAGATAATGGGCTTACTGTCATAGGTGCAAGATGACTAACTCCTGTCACCTGATAAGCAGGAACAGAGCCAGATGGCCTTGAAGATAGGGAACCATCAGATACAAGCCATCAGGCAGGGTAGTACTTTCACTCTAATATCTAGGGTAATTGTGTAGAAAGGAGAAGGAGTGGAAGTGCCTTCAGGAGAGGGGAGGGGAAGGACTAGTGCCATGGAGAAGAAAAGACTGATCGGTAGAGATCTGGACCACTCTATAGTCCCAAAAATAGAAATAATCTGAATTCATACGTTAATCCCATTCATTTACTTCAAAATCCCATATATACTGTGCTGTTGTTTTGGAGTTAAATATATGCTTTGTTTTCTAGTTAACCCCCAAATTCCCTTGTAATTGCCATATTAATTGTTTAGATAGTTTGTGCATAAGAGTGTAATTTGGTAACTGCCTTATGAGTAAAATGGAGAGATGTAAACTAGATGGACTAACTGGGTTGGACTTATTGCAAATTTTATTGGAAGAATACTTGAAAAGTAGAAGGTAGAACTTGAAACAGCAAAGAGTGTGTGAGTGGGTTTTTTTATATGCTGAAATGTATCATTCACCCAGGATACCTTGTCTTCCTTTGTTTTTGCTCTGGGCTTGCCATAAAATGCTTCCTATCTATATTAGTTAGCAAATACTCCGATGTAATAGATGAGAATAGTGGTGCATTATTTCCTCATGCTTTATATGTTTTCTGTATAAAATACTCTAGCAGCAGTGAAATCTTGCTATGTGATTGCGTTTCATTTTGAGATGGTTAACTGAATAAGCAGTAGAACAAGAAAACAGTAAGCTGAATGAAGGAAAAAGAAATAAAATTTTACAGCACATTCTTGTTGTAGGAGTGTGCAACACAAAATTGTGTGACTCAAATGCTCAATCTGGTCTTCATGATTAAGCAATAAACAAATTACAAAACAAAGTTATCGTCCTTTTGAAACTTGTGCTCAGTCGTGAAAAAGCGAAGTATTTAACATTTCTCAAAGGAAAACATCTTTTGTTACTCGACGTTCAATGGTAGTGGCTTTTAGTTAACAAAGCTGTTTGCATTAGCGTAGAATTAAGAACTTTTGTAGACACTACAGACATTTTGTAAAGTTGATTTACTGAATGTTGATAAAAGGAAACCAAGTAGTTAAAATTTGTGATAAAATGACTGGTGTGCCTTGTTGTAATGACTGGAAGAATATACTTAGATTAGTCTATCAACTTTATGTAAAGTAGTTTGATTACATTGCTTAAGTAGAAAAGTCTTTGTGTGTTGCATGTTTGTGTCATGCCTGACATAATGGAGTGCTTATCCCTGAGTGGGTCTTCTCAGCAGCAGTAGTACAAACCTGTAATAATATTAATGTGCTGGAGTCCCCCAGATTTTGCTGCTTACATCCTGAAGAGACGTTCCTATGTGTGTGTGTTTTTTGTTTTTTGTTTTTTTTTTTTTTTAATTTAAAAAGTGTGAGCATGTAATGATTATTGGAGTCTGTTATATCACTGGTGTGCTCTGTAATTTCCAGACAAGACCTCCCCCCGAACTTTAAAATGGCAATTTCTTAACCTAAGAATTTTACATTCTTATAATCAGGATCTTGGATATATTCAATGTGGGACCCACCTGCACTGAGAAAGGAGGTGTTAAATTCTTCCTTGAGTCTACAACAGTTGCTTATCTGGATATTAGTGGTACCAGTTATTAGTGTGATTAAGGAGCTGAGAATCAGAGAGAAAGCCTCTTCAGGGATTTATCAGAGTGCAGAAGGGACTTGCAGCTCCCCCATCCATCCCCTGCCCATGCCCTGAGCTCCTTGTACTGGTGTGGGTGGCACTGCTCCATTACTGCACCAGCCTCTCATCCTCATCACAGCTGCATCCAGGCTGTGTGGGGAAGAAACTTGTGCTGGATCTCACAGAACTGTATGTGATGGAACCTATCTGAGAACTGTTCAGCTGAAGCAAATGCCTGTCACCTTACATACAACATCACCTTTACATTGCCTGTTAAGGTAGGTCAAGCAGTTCAGGGCTATGGGTAGTAAAACTGAACTTGAATGGTATGAACTGGAGAGCTTCAGTTCATCTCCCGGGTCTGCTTCCATGTTGCAGAACAGTAGAACATAAATGTGGAGGGAACCTCAAAGAGGCTGTCCAGTCCTTCTCCGGTTCAGCTGACTGCAGCCATGCCCTTCCTGACAGACATTCATGGACAATCCACAACTTGCCAGGCAGTATCTTCAGGTGTCCTTAGTGCAGCTGGATATTAGCTTGGCTTGCAGAATTTCTTACAGGTTATTTCACTTTCAGGTATCCTGCAGACTGACTTAGTTGTTGATAGCTTGAAGCAAAGGTTTGGCGCAGTCAGTACTATTATGGATTGTCCGGAGTAAGCCATGGGGAGTGATGCTTCCAATGTTTGCTCTTGCTAAGACCCAGTCCAAAGCCCATTGAACTCAAATATGATTCTTTTACTGACTCTGACTTCACTGGGCTTTCAGTGAGACCTGGTAACTTTATGCTGTACCTCTGTTCATTGTTGATGTAATGTAGATACAGACAGATTCTGGTGTACACTTCTTGGCTGGGTTCTCATCTTGTCAAGTAATACACTTTTGTGCATATTTAAATGCTTAAGAACTTTTAAGGATTTTGAAGTAGATTGTAAGCAGTTGCTTTTCATAAGAGGGACGTAATGTAATACTAACGACCCAACCAGGAATGGACACTTTGTTTGATGGCATACAATCAGATTGAATATTTTAATTTGTTTTGGAATAATCAATTATTAATGTGATGCCAATAAACTTTTGCTAATATCCAGAATAGTATTAAGTTATAAATAGACAGTAGACCTCTGCACATGAGTCAGGGCAATTCCAAACAGAGATACAGGCTGGGCGAGGAGGATTGAGAGCAGCCCTAAGGAGAAGGACTTGTGGGTATTGGTGGATGAAAAACTGACTCTGAGCCAGCACTGTGTGCTCACAGCCCAGAAAGCCAACCGTGTCCTGGGCTGCATCAAGAGCAGTGTGGGCAGCAGGGTGAGGGAGGGGATTCTCCCTCTCTTCTCCGCTCTCATCAGACCCCCCCTGCAGTGCTGTGTCCAGCTCTGGGGCACCAACAGAAGAAGGAGATGGACCTGCTCAAGCGGGTCCAGAGGAGGCCACAAAGATGCTCAGGGGCTGGAGCAGCTCCCCTGTGAGGACAGGCTGAGAGAGTTGGGGGTGTTCAGCCTGGAGAAGAGAAGCTCCGGGGAGACCTTAGAGCGGCCTCCCAGGGCTGAAAGGGGCTGCAGGAAAGGTGGGGAGGGACTTTTGGTCAGGGGGTGTAGGGATAGGATGAGGGGTAACGGTTTTAAACGGAAAGAGGGGAGATTTAGGTTAGATATAAGGAAGAAATTCTTCCCTGCGATGTTGGTGAGACACTGGCAGAGGTTTCCCAGAGCAGCTGTGGCTGCCCCCTCCCTGGCAGGGTTCAAGGCCAGGCTGGACGGGGCTGTGAGCAACCTGGGCTGGTGGAAGGTGTCCCTGCCCAGGGCAGGGGGGTGGGACTAGATCATCTTTAAGGTCCCTTCCAACCCAAACCAGTCTGTGATTCTATGAATGTTATCACAGTCAAGCATCTGTATTGATAGGTAACAGCATTCTGTACATTTGGCCGTTGATTCTATTCTAAAAGCAAACTATTTAGCCTTATGATCTTAGTACAAAATTACATCTTGTTATGGATAATATGTCATGTCTCCCTAAAAATGTGATCTTGATTTTCATCCTGTGATGATACTTTATTCAATAAATCAAAATCTTCCTCAACAGTTAGCAACCAACTTGTTTAATGGTTATTTCTGAAATGTTGATGCAGGGAATGTAGCAGTTAACAGTGTTTATACATTCCAGAAGCATTAACAGGTTAGGTTATACTGGAATTCAGTAAATATCCATGAGAAGTGTGGGAGAACTGTATGCCATACTGTGTCTGCCAATTGTCTGCCAGACATCTTGTGAAACACCAAATGTGACAATGAAGTTTATAATGATGATGTTGTCAGCAGGCACACGTTGCCCACTATCACTGGAAGGCGGAGGGATCAAGGCCTATCACACAGTGTTTAGACGGCAGCTTTAGAACACTACAGATGGCCTTATCTTCTGGAGATAGCTTCGTACTGAATCAGTGGGTTTTACACATTCTTGTGTATGGAAAAATGCTCCTTGCCTTCTCAGTATTTCTGAAGAAAATAAAAGGAGGATAGTTTTTATATCTGTCAAGGTTGTTTCCCATTTCTGCAAGTGAAAGATCCTCTGTAAATCTGTTATTTTCCCAGTAGCTTTTTCTCTTTGGTTGCTCATTTTACTTTATTGCTAAAATGGAAATTTCACCAAAACCAGTAAAAATTGCCACTTACTAGTTACAGTCTGCATGCTCATAGGCAGTTTTGTGCTGGCTGCGTTGTACCTGATCTTTTTAACTGTTACGGGGTGGGTAACGCCAAAGCAAGCCAGGACTCCTAAAGCTACTACTGGTTTTTTGTTTCTGGGCAAATAGATGACATTTTCTCAAAATGCATCTCCCATCAGAGTTTTTTACTTCTGCTGTTATGACAAAACATGGCAAAGATAGAACATAAATTACAGCTGTGGTCTTGAAGTTTGAAGTTGCATTTTAGCCATACTGTACTGTGTATTATTATCATTATTATCTTTTGGTGCTTGTGTGTATGTAAATTACATTTAAAATAAGATCAAGGCAGGCATATTGGTGACATAAGCAGAAAAAAGATGAACAAGCTATTATGAGATATGAAAAATAAAAAAAATGCCATCTTTAATTTGACAGTGAACCAAAGCCCACCAATTGAATAACATGAGAATATTTTAAACCAATATTCCCTTACAGCTTTGTTGTGACCATGCCCTTGATGGCATCTCATGTCTGTTAGTAACTCCATTATAAAATCTTCTTATGAGGATGCAGTTTTAGATTGTTACCTAAATCTCTGTTATTTGGAATGTTGTATTGCCTGAAAGCATTCACACTTTTAAAAAGGTATGTATGTTCAAACTATTAACAAATTGTCATAAATACATTCTCTGATATTCAGGCTCTCCTCTTTTCTGGAGCCTTCTTATTAAAAATAATTTAACAAAACCTGCCTTCAGTCAAAAGTGTCTGGTAAATGCTGGGATTTTCAATTTTAAATAGAACTTCATACCCTACACAGTAATGTATTTATTTATTATATGTGTCTTTAATGGATTCAAAAATTGAAAATCCAGAGCTGAATTCAGGCATCAAAACTAGTAGTAGTATAGTAGTACATGGTTCAAGAAGGTCTAATGTTTATGTACATATACATGTGGGGTTTTGTTTGTTTTGGGGGGATTTTTGGTATGGGTTTGTTGTTTTTTTTTTAAATATTGCAGTGAGAGATTAGGTTCCTGAAATTAGATATGTTCAGAGTCTGGCATAAGTCTTATGTACTGAACTAATGATTTTCTGACATACTTTTTATGAAGCGTAAGAGAGTATTGCTATTCAGTGAAATACATAGTTCCCTCACAGTAGTCTTTTAAACTTTTTGCTCTCATTCATATTCATTCCTTAAAAAATGTACTTCAGGGCTTTCTTACACACACTGTGTATCCAGAACATAGAGTTTTTAGCACAGTATAGCTAGATGTTAGTGGGTCTGTTAATTGCCAGCCAAAGGAGGCTGGGATCATAGGAAACATCAGTATCATTTTTTTGCTTTCTTTTTTCCTGAGATAGAATAAAAAACCACTTAGAGCAGTAAAATGATAGTATTAACCAGGTTTTTATTTATCCCACAGTACTGGAGGAATTAGGAAGAGGGAATCCCTGTCAGTACCCGTGCGGTTGTACCAGGATGTTGCTGCCATTTGATCATTATATTGCCAAAGGTAGCTTGAATCAGTCAGGCTAATGCGCGTGTGACACTCACAACTGCAGAGCTTGCCTGTAGAAGCAAGACTTAGAATATCTGTGTCTTCAAGTTTTGTAGCAAGTGTTCTGATTTTGGACTTTCCTGTGTTGACATCCTTTTGGTGTGCAATTCTGGGTTTAAGAAAAAGAAGTGTAGAAACATAAAGTTGTGAATTGGGAATTCCCGATTTTCCTTGGAAGGGAAGTCAGTGAGTTTTGTATACCTTGGTTTTTCAACCCATAAAATGACGGGGGGAGAATATACCTTGCTATGCAAGTGAATTCTGAGAATTAATGCTTACATGTACAGCTTTGTAACTAAACAGTGATACTGAGGTGATACTTCTGAGGTGGAGTTTATAATCCAGTTTTTTGTTTTGCTGTATATGCTTAGCCTTTGCTATGGTTTGGCAGTATGTTCTTTACCATTACTCACTCAATACAAGATAAAGGCAGTTTAAAAAAAAAAGGAATTTACATATTAAGTTGTTGAGGGAAGGGGTCTCAGTTTTATGATTCAAAAACTGAAGTGGAGGTTAAACAGCTGAAAAGGAAAAAGAATCCTCTTAATAATCAAATTATTCTAAATTAAAAAGGAAAGAAAACAATCAAAAATCCTCATCAAGTTATTTGGGAAACAGAAAAGGAGGAAAAAGTCTAAGGAAAGCCAAAATGGTTAATGTTACAGTTATCACAATTAGTCATATCCTACACTAGAGATTGAGGAAGCTAGGTAAAAAGGAGCCAAAACTGGTCTTGGATCTTGTGGATGCGGCTTCGATCATGTCAGTGTTTGCATCTGAGTCTCAGTTTGCAATCTGGCCTTACTCTTTACAAAAAGCTATGTTTAATTACATAGTTCTACAATAAAAAAGGAAGCTATTCTGCATACCATTTAAATACATAAATGGGATTATTTTTTCAGATAAATGCAGAAAATCACAAGTTATATTTTTACTAATTATAAATATTTTCAGTTATTTATGTCATATGCTTCATTTTAGACAATTTCAGGAAAATACTTTTCCTGAAATACTGTCAAATTATACTTCATATATATATATATATATATATATATATATATATATATATATAAAAAAAACATGTATATTTTGCAGACAGTAATATGACCCTTAATTATTAGTTACCTCACCGATTGTGTTCAGACTATTTACACGATTGCTGAACAGGATTTGCTCCTCTGAAAATTACACTTCATGGACAGCATACAAAAATATCTCCTATACTTTATGTGCACATATAACAAGAAGCGTAATTTATATGTAGTGATAGAACGATCTGTCTATTTGTACAGTGAGAGTGATAGCTTGTATACATACATGCACGCAGTGCTTTGTAACAGATCCTTATTAGGTACCTATGTAATTTGCTAAAAAGTGAACCCCCTAATTTGTCATTGTCCTGGGAGGAATCTTAACACTTCAGCTTCTAAGGAGTTTGGGATATTTGGCATTTCAATAATTGCTGCATCATGGGCAAGTGTTTTACTTCCTCCCATAAATACCCCCCGTATGCCACTTGAAGTCCACATCAGTAGAGGAACAGTCAAAAAGTATCTCATAAGTAGCTCTGATATTAATTAGCCCTAGCATTTGTGTGTAAAAAGTACTAAGTAATTTTGTAGCATATATTATTTAGAGCATTTTTTTTTTCCTTGTAAGTCTTAACACAGTTCTGTGTATAAGTATTTGACAACGGTCCCATTAAAATGGTTCAAAGCTGTGCTGTCTGTAAAATCTATGATAATGTGGCTTAGAACAGAAGTTTTGTTATACTTGATCGAGATGATCCTAACACCCATGTGTGGTTTTGAATATACCCACAAGTACCTAATCTGTATATACTCAGTTTGTTTTTAACATTCCACCCTCTATTCTTATTTACTGTAAAGCAGTCTTTGTTTCACTGATTTCTGTCTGTCTACCAAAGAATAAAGTTTGTTCTTCTCACGCACACATCTGTCAGTACTGTACCAAGAGTCAATCCCACAGAGGCAAATTGAAGAAATGAAAACAAATAAGTTATAAAATAAAGTGACAATAATGTGCAGTAGCATAAAGATTGCTTTGGGCTGCTTTTGAAAAAGACAGCTAATGACTGGCGGTGCTGGATGGTCCGGGAAGGGTGGGGGTCATGTCCACGAGGAGGGGGGGAGCGGAGCGGCAGTGCAGGCTGCAGGTCAGCAATGGAGGGAGCGCAGAGCTGCCTTGTAGGTGCATCTTTTGTCCTTCCGCTCTTGACTCTGGACAAGTTGCAGTACAGGCGAAATTCTGCATTTTTACAGCGTGTAGCTTCTTGTAAATAAGGTTATCGTGAGCCAGGCGGCTAGGATCAGGCCCAGAAGTGTTACTGTGTTCTTAACTGATGTGTGTGAATCTTTTAAATTCCTCAGGAAAAAAAAAATAAAAATATGCGGCTGCGGAATATTTCAAAATGTACATTTTTGTTTCAAAAAATGAAAGTTTTCTTTTTCAAACAAATGATCTGTGCAGTAGAATTTCAATAACAAGCACATATATGAAAATGTATTTACACAGACAACTGCTGGTGTGTGTGTGTTTAACATTTATGAATACTGGCCTAACGTGGCTGAAGTATTCAAGTCTCTTTTAAGATTGTAATTGAAGTAACATGATATAAATGTAAACTTTAGCTTAGAGCACACAGAGCATACAAGACAGTTTGACACCTTCATTTCAGCAGTAAGAAATTATCATTGTCTCTTGTTTCTTGCTTCTAGCTTATATGACCAAGCCAAAAAGTAATTACACAATTAGGGTTGACGTACTGGTTCCTGTAATATTTTTTCCTGTAGTTTTTTGGTGGTTTATTTCTACTTCAGATTTTCCAGTCCTTTGTAATTCATACCAAGATGTCCATTTTCATTGCAACAAATTTACTTGTGAAGATTGCAAGTCTTGCATAATTTAATGATGAAAAGGCAGCATTTCATTTTCTCCAATTGTAGTTATTTGTAGATTAAAGATAAACATTTGTGGAGCTAATATGGTTTTTGTAAGAACTTTATCACCAACTTGAACGTTGAATTGTTACGTACATGAATGGAAAAGTATTTCTGTGTAAATAATTACAGGATTATGCATTTTATAAAGAAGGATATGCAGCAACGTGCAACTGCTGATCTGGAAGTGAACCGCTCTCCGTAGGTCAGGTAACATTTAGTTTGCTATATTCTGCATATTCAGAATAGGAGTTAGTGACATTTTTCCAGTTCTCGGGGACACTTGGTAGTGAGCACAGTTCGGCGTGTTGCAAGGCCAGGGCAACCCTCAGACTAGCTCCAGGTACTCCACAAGAGCAGGTCAGATGAAAAGCATCCCCGCTACCTGTCTTGTCCTTGGCTCACCCAGTTTTCCTGTGCCTGTTCCTCATTTCTGGGGTGTGTCATGCTGTTTTGAGAGACCTGTAATTGTGCACCTTAAGACTTTCCAGGAATATTGTGGGACAGTTGTGCTTTATCACTCGCTTCATTATGCAGTTATGCTTGGGACTTTCCTGGGATGATGTAAAGCCAGTGCTATATGGTATTGTTAATCTGTTCTCTAGGGCTTTTGATTTAGAAAATAATAAATTCAAAAAATCTGTGCTTTTTGACCATTCCTACACTGTATCTTCAGAATAGAATGATAATGGGACAGAGATGCTTGTTGAGTTTAGGTGCAGGGTTAGACATCTGCTGCAGATTCAAGTTGTCCTTTGCTACTGCAGCTAAAGTGGCTGTTTAGGTTTCTTGTTGTGAGATTTTCTTGCATTTGATCTGGACTCAGGAGCTTCATCTCATCTTGGAGCCTAGTCTGTCATTATATAAAATACAATGGAGGGGCTGGGAAGGAAGTATAGTGAGTTTGCTGGTGACAAGCCAAGTGGAGGGAGTTTGCCAAGTATTAATCATTTGTATAAAGCTGCATCCACCGCTCAGCCAAATGAATCTGTTCTGTCTTGGTTTCTCACAGTGACAGCATCAAGATATTAGTAGTTTCGTCATAAAGTTGTCTTTTTACATGCTCTTTAAATTCTTGTTACCTCCTTGTGTGACGAATATCTCTTAAGAAGGGATTTTTTTTCACCTCCTCGAATTCCCGTGTAAGAGTTTCCCAGTTAGGGAAGATTATGTACTTACAGGTGTAAAATAGACTTTGTGCTCTTTAAAATTCTTCCACCCCTCCTCTCGGAGATGTCACTGGGTTGCAGTATCTTTTCTGCAAATCAAGGCTTGCGACATTCAGCAGTACTGTGTTACAGGGAACATTTCCACAGGAAAAGACAAAAGGGAGAGGATGCTTCTTGTAATGGGCTACTGCTGTTTGAGCCAGTTATTCTTTTAACTAGAAACTGAGAGTACACATAGAAGCTATTAAATCATTAATTACGGCATGCACTTCTTTCTCTAAACACAGACAAAACACAGTTAAGAGGTACCAGAAAGAAATAACTTTCCCTAATTTTGAAACTAAGTGCAGGGTGAGAGATAACAAGCAGGAGCTGTGCACGAAGTTGTATGTTTTGCCTGATGGAGTTTATACCAGCATTTTCCTTAATTATTCTTGATGTTTTGCCCATTATACCATTAGCTTCTTCAGAGGACAAAGATAAGTTGCCAGTATCCACAAGAGTGAAGTGTGAAAGCATTTAATTATTGATATCTTAGTAACCAAGGTTCCAAAATGACGTTGTCAAAATCCATAATGATCAGACAGAAAATGTATCAGCATGTTGTTGAAAAATATGTCTCAGACTGTGTGGGATCTGAACATGCACAAGCCCAAGAAATTAAACCACCGGTTTCCTGCATTTCCAGTATGTAACTGCTTTACCCAGCATTTTCTGCTCTTGAAAATTCTTATTGTTAATACTCTCCTCATTCTTCATTTTAATTTTAGCCTTTTCTTGATTGTTAATCTAATACATATGTTTCACTAAATGAACTCATGCTTTTTCACTAGGTGGATCTGTAAATCAGTTAAATGGTCAAGCAGAGTCTAACATTTAATACTAGCTAGCTGCATATTCTCCATCTCTTTAAAACACAGGTTTCATTAACCGAATGTACTCGGTAGCTGTTTAATACCTATTTTCCTTGTATTTTGAATTAAGGATTTCTTTTATGCCTCCTCCTGAAAGCCGTGGGAAGAGTATACAGCTCTGGGGAAAAATCATTCCCATGCATCGAATTTTTGGTTGCAGCCTCCTAGAGCAGGAGCCAGAGGCTGTCATCCAGATCCTCAGAGGTGGAGGGTCCCCGAGGAGGTAAAGCAGCACCCAAGAGAAGCTGCAGGGGCCAGCTGTCAGCTTTGTCACTGCCTGTCCCTGCTGCTCCTGTGTTCCTGGTCCTCTGCCCTCCTGCCTGGGCAAGAGGGAGGGATGGAAGCACGCAGGGAGAAGAGGGCATGTAACGTTGGTTTCGCCAGCGTTGTGTCCCATGGATTTACACCTAGCAGCCTGCCACGTGTCATGTAAGGTCACCCCCAGGAGAAGGGCTGCATGGCAGTTAACACCTTTCTCAGGCTGATGTAGTTTCGCAAACCCAGTGATCTTCAGCTATGCCCTGTGTTTTCAGAATGGGTTTTGTGCAGGTTTCACTGGGTTGTGCCACAGAGGTGTTGCCGTATTATTCCTGTTTCCTCTCCTCTTCTGTAGCATAGCTACCTGCTGCTTGAGCACATGATAGCTGAGACCTCAGGGAGCAAGTAAGTTTGTAAACAAATAAACCAGAAAAGTTATCTGAATATATATTGAAATAATTGAAAGTTACTTGAGTATATATTTAGTCTACAGCCAAATTAAAAAAATAAAATAAAATTCCCTTGCTGAAGTGCTATTTACCATTAATATATTTAATTAAAAGATACTTCTGTGTTCCATTTTTCACTCTCTCACAGGTGCCAGAGCTTTCATGTTTATTAATAGCATTAGATCAAATAATGCAGATGTTTGATTTCAGACACTGGGATATGTTGCAGGTTAATCTTTCTAGAAGGGTACACTAACACTATTTGGGCTTCCTTTGTGCCATGAAGTGTTTTATGAACTACTTTCAAAATAGGGATACTAGTGTAAGAAAAAATTACATTTGAAATTTGCTTCTGCTTAGAAGGTTTTTTTCTAATCCTGTTTCTAGCAGTGGATCTTAATGTGTAAGATATCCCTATAAAATTGTTACATTAGGGGATATGCATTTCATAGAAACAAATCTATTTAGGATTTTTTTCTTCCATATATTAGAGGTTTTGCTTTCTTATTCAGTGATTATGTCTCACAGCTTAAGTAGCTTAAATGCGGGCATTTAATTTGTGCTGCAGTGCTCTTTCTGAACTTGCTGTTGTTACAGGTATAGAGGGATGCTTATAAAATGAGAGGTCATTGCTGCAATACTCACAGCTACAGCAATGCAAAAAATGTAAAAGGTGTTTCTGTACAGCATGGAGTGCAGTAAGCAACTGGAAACAGTATTTTTTGGCTTTTGGCAAATAATGTTCAAGAACTGTGATTATTTATTTTTTTTTAAAAAAAAGGTAATTGATGATGTCTGTGTAATGTTTAGGGACATCTCATCAGCATTTGTTTTAAACATCCCTGTGAGAAAAATACTCTCATAGAATTACGATTTTTTTTTTTTTTTTTTGCTTTCTCTCACACTGAAATGTCAGGATCAGCTCATTTATCAGCATGATTCTTTTCATACCCCAAGAGGTTTACTTTCTTCATGATCTCCTAAATGAATAGTACGAAGTACTTTTCACCAAAAGCAAATATGGTCCATGTTTATTAAACTTCATCCCTTTTCCCTACCTCTTCAGTTCTCTTTGAACCTGTAGTGTCTAAAAGAGACTTAATTTGTGCCATATGGGTAATGCTTATGTGATAAAGGAATGAACTATACATAGAATCTAACAGCAGTTACCATTTCTGCATTATTTCTCGTGTTTCCTATGATGTCCTGTATCTTGATAGAGTGTGGGGCTATTATGACAACTCTTATTGTTTGAATTTGCTGTAATTCTTTATGTATATTGCAGTGGTAACCACAGGCCTTGCTCAGAACCAGGCTCCCCTTGTACTAAATACAGTTGAAAAGTCTGTAAGTATGTGGGCCTTGCCTTGAAGAGTTCACAGGATAATTTAGTCAACATGATTTAATTTTCTCAAAGTGCTGCCTTTTTTTCTTGCTTATCAAAAATAAAAACAGTTTATATAACAACACATTGTAAGGTGAGGTAGAATATTTTGATAGTGCCCACGGCCTCAGCAGAACTTCCTGCAGGGCTTTTGTGCCACATTCAGGAGTTCGTTACCTGGCCGTAAAACTCTTGGCTGAATGCTGCTAGAAGACAATTTGACAATCCCGCGTTGACCACTATAATTTTTTAGCCAATTCTAAAGGATTTCGGTACTCAAATCTCATTTTAATTTCATTAAGGATTGGGCACTTAACTTCCAGGTGCATTTGGAAGTATCAATTTCAAAGAAAAAAGGCAGTCTTTAAAATTACACTAATAAAGGTGAGGTTTACTAGTTTTAGATGAATGCTTATGTTCATGCGGTTTATAAAAAAGGACCTTGGTTTTTGTAAACAGTCGTGTTTCAGTTCTTGCTGGGCACATTGTTTGCGTAAAGTGTGGAACGTAATTTTACTTTAAACAAAAAAGCTTGGCTGGTGTGAGTATGGCAGCATAAATTCACTGATCGTTGCTGTGGAGGCCCTACTTGGGTGGCTGAAGGATGTAGCTCTGGTGCTCGCTCAGGAAGCGAGCATGCTGCAGGCAGGCGGCAGCGGGAACCGTGCAGATGTTCTTGCTCTCCCACACCTTTTACTTTGTGGTGGACAGAGCTGAACCCGGCTCGCTGCGCAGGATGCAGTTTCTCCTGCGTTTGTTAGAAGGCAGGTGGAAATAGCCTGAAACCTAACTGTTTCTGTTGAGAACTGAAATCCATCTGATGATAGATTTCTCAGTGGTGTTAACATCACAGAAAAGCTGAAGAAGTTGAAGTATTGAATTAGTAAGGACCAGCATTTCCAACAACAAGCATAGGAGAATATGCAGACTTTTTGTCACCTTTTGTCACATGCTCTTTTTGGCACAAGGCTACCTGCAGCAATTGAAGATTATGTATGCCATATATTGATAACTTATTTTTTCTGGGTATTATCAATATGTCAAAAATAACTGCATTGTGTAGTTTATTACTACAGATGATTGAAAAGAATTTCTTAAGCATTAATTATAAAATCCCAATATGAAAGCCAAATTCTGCATTAGTATGCAATTCCGTTAAAATTGGTGGAGCTGCTTTTAAACCTACAAAGAACTTGACCCAGAGGTGTGTAATGGGGTAATTACAGAGAAATAGAAGGCAAAAGGGATGAAATGGATTGGCTGGAATCATACAACAAATCAGAGACTGGGATAAACTTCAGAATCCTGGCCCTCATCACAAATTTTTAAATGCTGTCTCACAAGCTCAGGTCTATGGTAGGGTTTTCTTAGATTTCTGAAAAACTATTAATTTTTTTAAAAAAACCCCAAACTTAAGAAAATGTTTAAACTTTAAAAAAAAAAGGCATCAACAATTTTTCAGCCTCTTTTGGTAATAAAATGGAACTATGCATTTTTATGTTTATGCTTTTTAAAGATAGACCTATATATAAAAAACTATTTTGCCTTCATTCATTCTAAGGATTACCAGATAATTGCCTTGATATTTTAAGGAACCTTTGGGATAAAGTTTGTGAAAGTAGATCTGTATATGTTAACTTTCAGTGAACCTAAGAGTAACTTGAGTATTTGACAGCAGGGAGAAGGAGTTGCCTCTTATATTGCAACACGCCTATTGCTCTGAGTGATGGTGAGGGCTCTTATAAAGAAGGCTAAAACTAAGGCTAGAAGATAGGACTGTTCCGCATCCAAAACTCAGAGATTTCAGTATCAAATAAGGAAAAACTACTTCTCCAGGGATGAACCTTAAGGTGAATTATAGCCTGGTATTGAATGGAAAATTGTGTATTCCCCTAGTGTCTTTACAATTTTATTGCAGAATCCAGAGTGAAGTCTAATTTAAAATAAGTTGTCCATTTTTGTCCATGACTTCTCAGAAACATTTTTTTTCCTTTGACTTCAGCGTAGTATTTTCAAGCAGACCAATTTTGCTATTCATACAATTTGAGGAGAGGAAGCAAAGGAGGGCCTAAAAATAGAGCTTATAATGGAACCTGGGTATGTTCTTAACCATGGCGAGACACTTATCTGTCCATTATGTTGTTGACTAATGTTAACTTCTGTGCTGCCTTTGTAATGTATTACATTAAGCTAAATGAAGCTATTGTGTGATGTATCAAGATATAGTCACGTAGGTTGCCTGGCTATTTGCTCTCGTTAGTATTGTATGTGATGGACTTTAATAGCTGGTGAAGGGCTCCTGGAGTTACTCGGATCAACAGTATATGGTTTTGTGCCTCATCCTGGAGTCCTCCCGTGCTCCAGGTTGGCATCAGCTTCATGGGACGTTGCACAAGTGTAACAGCCACCTGGCCAGGCTCACAAATGCCACCTGAGCAGGTGTTCCCAGGAGAGGTCCCCAAGCTGTAACTTTATCTGATTTTTAGGTCGGATTTGGGGGTCGGTGTGCGCACGGACGCGGTGTGCGGGAGGGCAGACCCGCCTGCGCGGCGGCGAGGGGCGGCGGGGGCCCCGGGCGGTGTGCTGCCGCGTCCCGCTGAGCACGGCTGGCCTCAAGGACTTGTGTGATGGGCGCCTATAGGTGTTAAAATCTGTGAACAAGTGTGTACGGTAATGCTCTGCGGGCTCCAGGTGGGGTTGGCCAGAGGAGGTGGTATCTGCACGCCGCTGCCTCAAAACTCCTTCCACTGTATTCAAACCACAGCACCAGCAAATGCCTCTTACTGCTTTAACGCAAAGGAGCAATAGCACCCTGGACCACGTTTTAAAAAATCCTTAAATATGGTGTGAGGAAATGCAGGCTGTAGGAGGACACAAGACATGTGCCCGGACTGAACAGATTTCTGACCCCAGCTCTTTGCTCTCTGTAGTTGAGCATAAGCAACTGGAGCTGAGGTGTAAACGACGATGTGATGCTGGGAGACTGGTTCCAAACAAGCCTGTTATGTATGTTATGTCAAGGTATGTATTTAATACATACAGCTGAGGTTCATGTGTGCACTTTTCCGTTCTGCAACATGCACATAAAATCTCTCCCTCTTCCTCTCATCTCATTTATCAAGGTACATTATGAAAGGCTGATACCAGTTTTCTATCAAGGTAGATCATGATTCATACCAAGATAAGCAAGGAAATTTGAAATTTAGATAATAGACTGCCTTTATTTCTCACGGCACTGTGTGTGTGCTGAGTTAGCCCCTTGCAGATGAATCCATACACTGTGCACTTTAATGGGTGCTGTGATGCTAGTAATCCAAAAGTGTTGCATTTTCTAGTTTGCATTTTTTGTTTGGTTTTAAGTTTGCTCTAGTGCTGCCATGGTATATAAAATACTTGAGATCCATTTTCAGTTGTTTTTTGGTTTTGTTTGTTTATGTTTTTTTTTTTTTTCTCTCAAAACAGTTATTTCTCTAGAAGATTATTTAGAAGATTGAAAAATACATTTGTTTCTTTGTGGGCACATTTCTGCTGGGTTCTCAGTGGTGTTTCTTTAATGACAGCATGACTGGTTACTTTTAGAAATCGTATGAAAACCAAGTACTCAGCCTGTTGCCAACCATTGTTCTCCAGTATGTTTTACAAGAGGTACTTTTCGTGTTGTTTTTCATGTTAATAACATATTATTTCTGCAGACATGTTACTACTTATTTTCTGCCTTAAGGAAAGTGTTAGTTTATGAACAAAATACATCTATTTTTAGATCAAATGATAACTACAAACAAAACACAAATTGTAGAAAGTGCGTATGGACGCATTCATATGTGTTCAATCACATGGTCAGCAACGCGGAGGTGTAGCTTTGCCAGGGGGGGCTACAAATACTTTGTAAGTAAGGTCTAAGGGACTTGAGTTGTGTTTACAGATTATGTGCGTATCAGCCTGGCACTCATCAGGTTATATGCTTTCTTTCACAATGGGCTGTTGTTAATAGAGGTTTTATTTTCTGGATTTGGCAGGCTTGCATACTTGATTGAATGAACTTGCAGCTAAGTTTCTGAGCAGAAGGTGGTTTATGACATAATTGCTCTATATGTTGATGCATCTTTTATCATAATTGTTTTACATTGTTTTAACTAAAAGAACAAGAATAATAGATGATGTTGCAGAAAGTGGATTTTTTTTGTTCTATTATTCATGATACTAAAAATTACCAAAAAAAGGTATCTTCCACAAAAAAAAAAAAGAGAAATTTACTTCCAAAAGTGGCTAATTTATATTGGTCTGTACAGTGAACCAGCTAATGATCCTTAGCCTAGAGAGGTGCAATGCTTTTGTACTGGTTTTCCCCTCTTTTTATGAATAGAATTGTACAAAAAAAGTTCCCATTGTGTAGTACTGTGAGTTTTGTACAACCATCTTTTATCAACAGATGGCAACCAGAACATGAAAAATAATTAAAAAATAAAATGAAAAGAAACCCAGAATGAATTAAAGTGCTTCTTTGCGTTCTGATCTGCATTTTTGGTTTAGAATTTTTATGGTGAATTGCCATATTATCTGTTATATCAGTTTACAATGAGGCTCCTATCAGACATAAAACAGATTTATAATACCATTAAAACACAATATCAAAGAATGAATAAGCAATTCAATAAAATTACAATAACACAAAGATAAAATGAAAGCCTTTTCAATAACAGTTTTATGCAAGAACAT
>NW_020799113.1:9921503-9924003 GCF_003259725.1 Athene cunicularia
GAGCAAGTGAGAATTACAAAGGAGTCAGCTGCAACAAAGCAGAGTGCAGATTGCTAAATGAGCCAGTTGGGAGATACCTTTGATGATGAGGCAGACTTTGGTGCCTGCACAGGAATCTGTGTTGATTTAACTAAAACTGTTTTTAACTCTGCCCGCTTTCATAGCAACGTAGTACCATTTGCATTGTGTTAAATCAAAATAGGGGATTCTTGAACTGAAATAAAGTTGGCACTTGCTGCAATCTGGCTGTAACTGGTTAGAAATAAATCTTAGCTGGAGAAATGCAGATGGATGTGCAGTTCAGATTGGAGGAAATGCTCCCTTTGCTTTAAAACAGGCTGATAGATAACAGAGGAGGGGAGTGACTTTGTAGAACAGGGTTAAACCAGGCAATTTGTCCATCCTTGACCAAAGGTAGAGCTGTGAACAGGAGCTGCCTTTGATCAAGCTCTGCAGAACTAGCAGAGGGAGAAAGTACCTTTTGAGGATGCTTCTCAGTCGACTTGAGCAGCTTGTAGCTGGGATAGGCCATCATTTTGCTGGTTCAGTTTCTCTGGTGTAGGCAATGAACTTGTTTTCTAAGTGGTGCTTTCCTTTTCCGCCATACCCCTTTATATTTAAATCTTAGTACATTATTCCATGCCAAGAAAAGTCTCCATTCACCAAGGCCAGCTCTTTCTTTTAGGATCACTGTTTGTATTGTTCACTTACCTGCCTTCTCAAATGAGGGTCATAAACCTCCATCATGGGGGGAAAAAAAAAAAATCCTGTGACTTCAGACACGAATGCCTGCTCACAAGGTATTGGTGGGACCTGTGGTGCAATTTTCTGTCTCTGTTGAGGGGCCTCAGAGTGATAAGACCCTAGAAATAAGATACTTTGTGTGCTTTTTTGACTGTACCCTAAAAGAGATAAAAGAGATAATACTAATAAAAACTAAGGATTCTTTTTTTAATGTGTTTAATGTTTCTTGCTGAGTGTAATGTGGAGTGAATGTCCAAGAGGTTCTCTGTATAAAAGCAAGCTACATCCTCGGCTGGTTTGAAAAGTAGGAATAGGTGAGTATCATCCAGGTTACTCTACAGCTGTGCTTGCTTGCTACCTGTTTTGTCTTCTCTGTCTGCTGAGGATTTCAAGACAGTGAAAACTCAGATGGGAGAAGCTAGTGGTCTGTGCATCTTTCCTCTTTTCAGTATGTGTCATTAAGAAGCTAAACTTTGTAATAAAGAAGTCTACTTGAAAGAGTTGTGGTATTTTGAAGGCATGCTTTTGTGATGCATTAGGAAAACGTGTGCTGTTGCAACAGGAAAGGGCCTTCTTGCCAAATGTATTTGAATTTTATTAAGTCCTACCATCTGCTTTCTTTGTACTATTCTTAATTTAATGAGAAAAAGATCTAGGTGTTTTCTGTCTTTAAAAAGTGCCTTACACTTCCAATTCTTTATTTTTGTTTCCAGTAATCCTTTGTTGATGCTTCTTACTGATATCCAGATCCCTTGGGTTTCTCTGTTTAGCCATGTCCGAGGAGAACCTTGATGTTTTCAGTTGCTGTCTTTGTAGCATCAGTGGGATCTGTCTTCAGGGAACTAAAGGTTTGTAGACTAGTGTTTCAAGCCACTCCCGAGTTTGATACAGGATATTTTTCCCATTTTCCTTATTGTGAAAATTTTCTAGGCCACCAGAGAGGCTCCATTTTGTCCAGGTTGCTTTTTTTGATGAGGAGACAAAGTATGTTGCAGAAACAGCAGACAGTGTGTGTTTCTGTGAAAGAACATGCCGCTCTTCCTTTGTTTTAAATGCTTTTTTAATATTTTAGGGCTTGTCTACAGAGAGAGATTATATCACGTTATGGTAGGGTGGCAATTTAAAGTAGCAATTTTGAAATGAATTAAATTAATTCAGAATAAAACATTCCTGTTCTGGCACAAATTAATCATAAATAATTAATTACAAATAATTAATGAGCAGTAACTATTCAGTATTTACAAGCCCTTAACGGTTTTAGTTCTCTCTCAGCATCTCCATCAGAGGTCTGTTTACTGGCAGCAGCACCTCTAGACTGCTTGAGAGCAAGCAGAGCAAGTACCAAATGAAGGCACATAGATTTGGTATCGTCTCTCATAGGTGGCTGTGCTCGTACTCAAGGAGGTTGATAGTATGTCTGATTTTGCTCGCTAGCCATGCTGGTTTTGCAGAATCTCCCCACAGTGAATCCTTGTAGTGAACTTATGGACCAACTGTCACATATTTTGCATTACAAAAGGGATAATTAATTTTGTGAATGTTTCTGTACTGTTTTGAGAGTGTGTTGCTGAGACAGGGTGGGTGCTGGGGCACTGTCCCCCCCCGACAGCAGAGCAGAAGGACTCGTGCAGTTGGGCAGTAAGAGTGCCAGCAGTGGCCTTTGCTATAGCTTTTGTCTTCCAGCACAGTGCTTTGAGTATTTCTGTGTACCTCTCCCTGGTGAAGACAGAGGAAAACGCCGTGAATACTGGCTGGT
>NW_020799113.1:9929003-9976276 GCF_003259725.1 Athene cunicularia
GAAACCCCACATGCAGAATTACTCTCTGATACTTTTACATCTATGTCCTTTTTACTTAAATTAACAATTAAAACGTCCTCCCACATCCCTTTGATTCAGTGTATGTGAGATGCATATCATCAGCAGCAATAGTCATGTTTGTGTCAGCATTTCCAATAAAATCATTGTTTTCAGGTCAACAGTAAAACTCATCTGAGGCTGAAGTGTGGAACGTAGAGTTCGGTCTTGTCTTGGGAATCAGGATTTTTCTTGTTCACTTGGAGAAAACAAATCCCGCTCTTCTGGAGCAGCTGATGCATTTTATATTAAAAAGCCATAATTTTATAGAGACTTTTAGCCTAGCTGCATGCCATCCTGCTGGAGCACTGCTTTTGTAAGCTCTCCTCCCAAGAACTCAGAGATGGTGTCTCAGAAATTAGTGTAAGACTTGACACTGACATTGATAGGACAAAGAGGAGGATTAGGCTGTAGGTACACAGAAAAAAAAATATTTTCCTGTGACTCTTGGTGGGTGTTTAACTGCAGTTAGACAGGCATGACCAGTAGTTCAGAAAGTAGTCAGGAATCTGTCTGTCCACGATTGTCAGCAGCTTGGATGGGTTTCAGGTTTGTAGAGCACCCAGCACTGTACAGTGATCGTTGCTACCAGTGTTTGCCAGGTGCTTCTGCCCTGCACCTAAGAGCTGCTTACCGAGGGATGGGAAGGGCAAGATGGATCAAAGAGCTGGCTCTAGTTTCCTTGCTTTTTGGATGGTGGAGGGTGAAAGGCCTGGCTGCTGCCTTCCCAGCTTCCTAGCACAGTAGATGTGCAGGTACGTATGTGGCTGAGTGTATGTGCAACACGCCTGGTGTGCTGAACTGATTTCACGTTTGTGCTTTGTTACCACAAAACTCACCCTTGTCTTTGACTTAAGAAGTGAATGACAAGCAATGCCACCTACCTGTATGGTGTGAATCAGGATTGAATCTGATCCAGATTCTGAGGTGTGATGTGCGCGTTCTGCGAGGTTAGTTTGAATAAGGGAGTTTTTGTAATCTGAAAAGCATTAAGAGCATGTGGAGGACTCTCTTCCCCTTTTACAAACAGGTAAAGCTGAGTTTAAGTATGCTGTCTGCAATGAAAGTGGCAGAAGGACCATAAATTGATCCTGCAAGTCATGATCGGGGTTTATTTTCCTTCTTTTTCCTCTAAGCCACAATGAATTCCTTCTGAAAGGCAGCTCACGCTTACACTCTGTCCATTTTTATGCATGCTTACTGTTTTACACATCCAACAGGGTTATGTATGCTTTTTTAGTAACGCCTGCTGAAGCATGGAAAGGATCAACATTTCATTTTCATTACATTTCATTTATTTCTCTATTTTGGAGGAAGGGTTCCATAAAGTATAAGATAGACATAACTAAAATAAGTTTCTACTGCAGGTGAGAGGTATTGGTAGTTAATGTGACTCTTCATAAAGCAGCTGAATTGCAAGTTACAATCAAAGATTTAGAAAAAATGTCTGCCTGATAATGTCTTTTGCTGTAATAAAATACAGTCACATGAGGAGTAAAAGGCTAGAAGAATGGCCAAAGACAGATCATCCATTTGCACTTCGTTTGTGACTCCTACAAAGCTGTTACTTGAAAATACCTACACTGGGTACAGGAACATGGAGATTGCCATCTTACATGTATATTTAGTCTTTGGTTATATTATTTCAAATGTTATTTAGTTATAATAGCATGAAATAGTTACCCCTACCTGATAACAGAGATAGATGTTACATCATTGCTGCTATAATGCTCTGCTCCAAAAGGGCTTTTTAAAGGATTTCTAATGATAATGAAAATATTCTGATACAGCATTAAGGATTTTGCTACTGAAATGTGTTTAATGTAAATATGCTGTCAGATACCCTTCAAGTAATTGACAAGAGCAGATGATTAGCAGTGTTCTCAATAGTGTTTTTGCATAATCTTACATTTTGACAGAACTCTTCAGCAGCTTTTTATTGTCAGTGCTCTGCAATCAGTAATACTTTTTCCCTGACATTTACTTTGTCATTATAAATCTTGTAAGTGGTCATTTAACTTGTTCAGTATGCATGTAAGAATATCATTACTAACACGCTTGAAAAAAATGTCTTCCTGTTGAGGAACTGTTGTGAAAGTAAACTTAAAAAAACCCTAAATGAAGTAGGTTGATGAGTGACTATGAAATAAATACCTGTCTGTGAGGATCTTCTTGCACATTTCAAGGGTGATTTTAAAATCACTTTCTTGCTGAACATTCACATATAAGTCACCAAATTCAACATGGTTGTTGGATTTTTTTAAATCTGGAATTTTTTAAATTCAATGCTGTTGTTTGGTTATGATCATTTACATCCAACTGACCAAAATTAAATTCTTATGATCTGTAAGAATTCATAATTACATACTGCATGTAACATTAATAGTCAATATAATAAACCTTCATCTTTATTGAAGCATCTCTTGTTTCTACAGCAGTTCTTTAATCTATCTCAATAGATTTCTAGTGTACAGCTCATATAGATTTGGTCAGTGACAAGGGTTAGAGTAGTCTTGTAGAACATTTACTTGTAGCTGTGAAAAGCCCACATTCATCAGAGGATTAGGTCGATCAGATTGTACCAGGATCAATGGAAAGACTGTGTGATCCCTCTTAGGCTGTAATGTGTTCACCTTCTTTGGAGAGAATTCACATACACACACATTTCTCTGTCTTAAAGCCATTTGTCTCAGAATGTCAAATTGCAATAATTAACCATTATTGATCTTAAATTCAATTAACTTCATTAACACAGGTCATGATGAGGGTGCTTGTAAGGGAAAGGCTCTTGACAAGTGTCTTTTCTTATATGACATTGAATGTTCACAATCATGGCTATAAACTATTCATACTGTGCCACAGGAACATCTTTTAAAAATGACAAGAGTTTGGTTGGTGGCTCTGAAGCGACATTTTAATCCCCTCCCCCTCATCTTCTAGTTCTCAGGGTTTTCCAGCAAATTTTCTATTCAGGAATCAGTGAACCATTTGTTTCCAGCACATTATCTTAGTGTGGTATTACAGCAAAACCCACCTATTCAAATACCCTTCAGTTCAATAGCTAGTGCTAGATAGAGACTCATTTACAAAAGCGTATATTAGTATAGTTAGCAAATGAGTGAAATGAATATTCAGTGCTTCTTTTTGCTATAGATACAAAACAAGTTGGCGCCATCCCAGAGAGGTAATCCTTAGAATCTCTGCTTTCTCCAAGTCCTAAGATTCATATTGCAGTCAATAGTTGGGGGTTTTTTTTAAGTGAGGGCTGAATAAAAACTGTGAAAGGACACAAAGCTTTGTTGGCCCACAGTGAACTCCTTTTTTTCATGGAGAAAGTTCATTATAAGTACACGTTCACAATAGCTGAAATTGTGATTGAAATCATTTGGATTTCTACTATACCATTCATACAGTTGTATGGAGTTTATTGTATGGAGGCGCTGCAACCAAAATAGCTATTGAAACTACTGTATAAAGGACTTCAGTGGGAATTCCAAGTTTGCAAGAAAAATGAAGGATCAGGTTGAAGGTCTTCTGGTACATTTTGAATGTCTTGAGTAGTCGTGATCATTTACAAATAAATCTCCAAGTAGAATGACTCACTGTAATATATTGGAGCATTTTAGGTGAAACCTTGATCTTTAAAATCTTCACAGTGAAGGCTGCCGCTCCAGAGATGTGTGTTAATATTAGTATAGTTAAAAACAAATACAAAGCCAGTGTTTTGGTTACTGTAAAACTTGTAAAATGTGGACAGATTAGGAGAAAGCTAAGATGTGGGAAGATTACAGATTCTTAGTCTAAAAAAATGCTAAACTGTAACCAGAAGACTCTCAGAAATGTGGATAAAGAGAAATGACAACATCAGTTTTGTTCCGAAATGGATTTCTGTGACAATTAAATGGTCATTTTGTTACTACATTTGCTATTTCCACTCTACTATACAAAGCATTTACTGAAAAGAGGCAGGGCAGAAGCAGAATGGTTTGATTACTGCATTTGAAGAAACTAAAGTTCCCTTACAACATCTGTTTGCTCAGTGAAGGATTATAATAATTAAGAGCTATTAGAGCCATATTGAGAACTTTTATGCTCATGCTTGCTTATCCTGGAGTTGGCTGTGAATCTTGTATTAGTTCGTTGAATGCCCTGTGTGCTTTTCAGTGATTAAAAGATGCCACCCAAATGCTGATACCAAGCAGAGATTGTGTCACTGTGGGCTTTAGAACCAATTCATACAGAGAATTTGTCTTTGTCTTACCACGATGTTGATAGTGACTTTTATTTTTTAAAAAAACCCAAACCTACAAACCCACAAAGAAATATTTTTATTCTTTGAGGATTCTGGCAAATATTTTTGTCCGTTTGATGAAATAGTAATTCTGTGCTTAGAAAAACTCTGCAGAGTCCAGAAAACAATTTACCTCCCAAAACTAGGGTCAAAGCATAACATGAAACTGTTTTCTCTGCTTATGAACATTTATATCCCACTGTAATATGTGCTTGCATGGAGTGGAAACTCGAATAGTACTTCAAGCAGCTGTCTTGGAAACCAACAGGAAACCAGTTTTTGTCTTACTTTGAGTGGATCACATTTATTCATGATGAATAATTTATACAGCAAATGTAGGTTGTTTTTTTTTTTCCTGTTACTAATGCAGATACTAATTGTATTTGTTAAGTTAATGTGAATGTTTTCTTACTATGGGGCTGCTTATGAACTGTTTGCTTCAGCAGTTTGTGCCTGGCTCTTGAATCCCTGGTGGTGATCCCCCTTCATGGCTGGTTTGCTGACCTTTAACCTCCCGATGGATAGTGAGGAGCTTTATGCTCCTGCAGATGACGTTCAGTTGTAACTTTGGTGTACCTGCAGGAGGGGCATCCCTTCCTCAGGAGCGTGGTGCGGAGGGCAGGAAGAGGAAGGTACTACATGAACGTCGATGACACAGGAACACCAGGACTCTGAACTGACTCAGACCCAGCAGCAGTTGAGAATTCCCAGTGGCTGCTCACAGTCCCTGTTACTCATTTGCCTACTTGATCAAGTCCTGATGGTGCTTGTGAAACATTGTTTATGTGGTGACAGGGAAGGTCACGAAGGATTTTTTTTCTCCTTTTTCAGCAGGATCAGCCAGAAATTCTAGGCTTATGCTCATAGGGGCTGTTAAAATCTCTGCTTCCCCCAGAGTGCAAAGGGGGAAGATTGATTCCACAAAGTGCCATAGCAGGGAAGGTCCTTTTGTCCTTACGGGACTCCATAGTGTTTCTCAGCCCTTCCACTTGATTACTGTGATTCTGAATTGCTTCTATTAAGCAGCCGTGGGACGGACATGAACTGTTTCCCATCTTTTCTACAGCTGTGGTACTTTTGGGAGTCAGTGGTATTGTGTATGTGTGACTGCAAATTTAGGACAAAACGCATAAAAATCTGTTCTTCCTGAGCAGGCAGAGTTTCTGAACTGTTACTCCTGTTAAGTTTGTCATAAGCATGTTGTTCACTTCTAACTGTACAATAATGACAGCTGAATGCAAGTTTTACATGATAAAGGCTCTAAGAATATCTCTCATTATGCATGGGAGTAACTTGGACTTTGGGTCTCAAAGTTTCTTCATCTTCAGGTCTCTTCTTGTCAAAAACTTCTCGTAGAAGAAAGCAGATGAACTCTCGGAGACAAATCTCAGACTGATCCTCACACAACCCTACCTATACAAGAGTACACTGCAGTGTGATAGCATCATGTGCTGTTCCCCATGTTGGAAAGAAGTGGTGTTGTGTTTCATGGGTGTATAATTCGAGTAGATTTTAGAAAAACCCTGCTCAGCAGGTTGCATTCAGGGAGTTTAGGCCCCAGGCAGAAATCAAGGCAGAGCATGGCTTTGGAGGAAAGCGGCATGATGCATCATGTTACATCTCCAGCATGGTTCTGGTATAGCAGGCGTTCAGAGCTTACCTGAAGTCCTGCGCTGTGCTGGAAGCAGAAAGCTTTTTGGGAAGAGAGTTGTGACAATACTTCTTGCTTTAGAAACCTTTCCTATTTTCCCCGTTGTGAAAAGAATTTTGCTGGCAGTCTTCAGATTCAGTATTTATTTGATCCCAGCTGCTTGGCTCAGAGATTTGTAACCACAGACTCTGGGTTGTGCACAGTAGATGCACCCGTGGGTATTTCACTGGGTATTTCATCCTTAATAATTGTTTAAGCTGAAAACTAGCAATTATTTTCAATTATATACGTATATTGTACAAACATAAACACCCTGTGAAGAAGCATAGGAGCAGAAACACAAACTTAAGCCATCTTCTCATGTTTTCTGTAAATAGCTGAATTATGTATATTAACCTATAGGAGTTACAAGCTCATTTACTTTTCTTCTTGTCTGGCACTAAGCAAGTAATTTTTAACTTCTTTGGATTTCCAGGTTTGCAGCTATAAACTGTGGATAAGAATATTTCTTCCACAGGGTTGCTGTGAGAATAAAACACCCGTTGAAGCTTTTGAACACCTCAGTAGAGTGATGCTGTCTAATAGTGCTGTTTCTAAGCTATCATTTAATATTATGGCATCCTGTTTTTTAAAGTGTGTATTTAATGAAGGAGATAATACATAAATGTGGGCTTTGCATAGGAATCTGTCATTTAACAAACATCTGAAGAGTATTTGGTTTCAGAAAAATGAATGCCTCATCAGAATTAGTAGCAGGTTTTGAATGTTTTCTCTCTTTGTTTGTGGGTGTGATACTTTTCATATGGCAGTGTGAAGTCTGAAGTGAATAGGAGACCTGAATCCTGTACCCTCCTTTAAATTACACAAAAACCAGGGGAGTGTGGAATACAGTGACATGAAGAAAAAGTGCCTGCTGTAGCCTTGCTTTGTTCGGCACCGAGATGGCCCACCCTTTAATGACGTAAACTAATTTCTTCTTACTGTATCTTCCCTGTGTATTCTTGTCCGTGTAATTCTTAACTCTTAACACTTAGAGTTGATTTGAGCTCTCTGAAGTTGCTCCAAATGTAATGCCAGTCCAGGATGCTGGGTCAGAGCAGCTGGCTAGCTTCCTCTGGCCTATTTCTTAGCTCTCTGCGGCAGACAGCTGCAGTATTTTTATGAAGGAACAAACACAACTACGCTCAAAAGTTTCTAGTACCTGATGTTAGCCACCCATTGGATTGGCATGCTACGTCACATCCAGCCACACTGATTGCCCGTAACTTAATACTCCACTATTAGTGGCATGAAAAGGCTGCAGATTTATCAACATACAAAAATTCCAGCTAAACAAGCATTAATCATGCACATCACATCAAATTAACATGTTCAAAATTAATATTCTTGACCTTGCCAGTGGGCAGAATAATCAGTCTTACAGTAGGATTGTTCTCCGGTGCGAGGTACGAGCGACTTCAGCCGATGTGCGAGAGAAGTGCTGACCTCTCCACTTGGAAATAACATTTCTCTCCCATAATAGACAGTCTTGCCTCTATGAAACAGAACCTTTGACCTTTCTAACAGGAATAATGTCCCTGTCAGGGTGCTGGGTAATCAGTATTGCCATGCCCGTTTAGAGACCGTGGTGTCATTTGCCACTCTTGTAAACAGGGCAGCCACTCCTACCTCCCATTTCTGTCGCCTAATGAGGAATATGCTAACATCTCTGCCAAGTAGTGAAGTCTCAAATACAATTCCAGTAACATGTGAATTATCAGTCGGTCTCAGTATAGAAATAGCTCATGTTGTGGGTGAAATGTTTGCCTTTCTTCCTGTAAGTGGAAGGCCTGCAGAGTGGGAGTTTTCTAACAGACTAATATAACTCTTTTATATGCCTTCATTTGCATTAGGCCTTTGATTGACTCCATCCACTGAGCCGGTTTTCTCTTGCCTCTGTTCATTAATTTTGTAAGGAAGGTTCATTGGCACAGTCAAATCATCTCCGTGCTGCTGTTTCTCTGTTGGCTTTCTCCGGACTTGTGTTCAGACTGAGCCCCCTCTGAACTCCGAATGTTCCCACCGAAACTGGGGACTCTTCAAGGTTTTTCCATCAATTACTTAAATCTTAAAAACATGCTATCATTATTTCTTAGGTGACTGCTGTCTGCTTTAGAAGCGAATGGGGATGATATTTATAAAAAGGCTCTGCGCTGCCAGCAGTGACGGCTGCGGCAGGAGCAGCCCTCCCGCAGCACTGTGCTTCAGCCTGGGGAGCAGGGGGGTCAGGCTGCAGAGAAAATTTTTCTAGCCAGCGCCTACTCGCTGCTCTACTTTATGATCTGTTCTGATTCTTTTTCTTTTTGACTGGGAATATAATATTCATCCCATAAGCACTGGGAACATTCCTGCTTCCAGTCCTTGTCTGCTGTTCTCTTTTTTTTCAAGTGTGAAATGTATATGGTTTCAGGTTTTTCAAGGGTTGAGATTTTTTTTTTCAAGATGCACTCAAAATCAGACAGTTTTGGAAATGACCCTTAGTATTACATTATGATTTTGAACCATGCATAAATAAATAATAAAGCTGGTTGTAATATTTTAGTAAAGAGCTGTTCGGTTAAAACCAAAATATTTCCAGGGAACTAAATGCTTATGATAAACTTTTGTAGTTAAGCATTTTTTAATGTGAGAAGAATATTTGAATGTTTTGGTACTTTTTCAAGCAAAGAGTTTATATACTAGTTTAAATGTACCCCAGTAAGCTAATTAAAATAAAAGGAAAAAGTCTTGGCAAAAAAAACATAATTAGAACAAGACATTTCAAAAGTATTGAAGTGAAATATTTGGATAGATCCAAGACAAAATATATGGTCTCAGATGCATTTTTCAGGAAATAAGAGAAGAATTCTGCAATGAATTGGGTCTTGGAGAACAGTAAAATAGGCCTTTAATGCCTTTTATATTTTCAAACTAACTCAAGGTATGTGTCTGACCGTGGATGCTGTCACGGAGAGGATGAAAACCATGTGATGCTTTTCCTCTTTCTGCTGAAGAGGAGCTCTAGCAGTTGAGGTCCAAGCTGGTAGCTGCTGTGCTGGTGGGCATCTCAGAAGATTGTTGAGTTTGGCCCAGGACATCAGTAGAGTAACAGCTGGTTTAGCTGCAGAAACGTAGTGAACTGGTGCTGTTTATCTGCTCTTGTACAGATCTCTGGTGTCTGTGTAGAGCCAGGTATATGAGTTCATTAGTGTATATGCAATATGTAGATCATTTCGGGCAGTGATGGATCACAGTTTATTTCCACTGGCAAAGAAATGATCCATAGCTCAGTTATGAAGGTAATTCCCTCCTGTGTGGAAATTAATTGCATTATATCACAGCTTACTGTTATGTAGTGGTATCAAATGTGTTAATTTCATTATTACCTACCAGTTTAGTTAATAATTTTAACAAATTTTAATGAGGGAGCTGTCTGTTCTTGACCTCTCTGTGGCTGCACCTGCAATACGTTTCTGAATTGCTTTGATACCCTCAGCTTCTCCAGAAACTGAGGGCCACACCAGGGAACTGCTTTCCATTTTTTGTCAAGTATTATGTCGTAGTGACACCATTGCTCAACTTCGAGGCAGTTTCATGTGGGTTATGGTGCCCTGTGAGATGTAAACTAAAAACTTTTTTGAGAACTGTAATTGTTTTTCTTCTACTGCTCTGAAAAAAACAAAAACCCCAGAACCAGCTAATTCCTCTCATGTCCATTCTTCTTAACGTCTTCTGCCATTAGAATTGCCTTTATTGTTTTGGTTTTTTTCCTCAGACTTTACTGTCAAAGCATTGAACAGTTTTACAGATGCCCTGCTGTTTCAAACTACAATTTTTTTTATTTTTTTATTTTTTAATAAGAAGGATACGGCTGAGTATCAGTGGGTTCGAGACAGTGCTTCTTAAAGACAATCTCTCCACCAGGCAGTGAATCTCAGTGAAAATTTTTTTTTACCATCACCTCCTGATTTTATTCTCAGTCTCTTTGCTTTTCCTGTATGCACTTAACGAAACAAGAACTTTCTCTGCTATAGGCCTCCTTCTTTCTGTTGCAGTGAAGCTCTTACCTTCCTCTGTACTCAGAATATAGATAATTTTTCTCCCTGAGTGAAATCTGGTGGGGCAGGGAGGGATCAGAGATTCCCTTGGCCTCGGATGGACTCCTTTCCATGAGTACCTGCATTGAATCCTGTACCCTTGCTAGTATGGGACTGAACCTTGGCTTTAACCCTCTCTCCTGTCCCACACGCTGCTAACAGTTTAGTTGGGTTTTCTGAGGAGAAAACACGTCAACCACAGTAAAGCTACCTGTAGTGGTATTGCAAAACCCTTGAGTCTGCCCCGAGTTTCCCATCACACGTTGGTCCGGGACTTGTTGGGTTGACTTATATTGCCCTGAAGGCAATATAAGGATTAGGTGACCAGCCCTTGGAATAAGGAATTACAAACTACTGGCATAAACTCCAGTTTAGGATGGTGTTTTAAGTCTTAGGCTAAGAAACTTCCTTGAGCATCCTCATCTCTTGCATAAATCTTTAGTTGAGGAAGTTGGGGGTAATGTCATGTTTCATCCATCCTTTCCCTTGTGCAGGGAAAAGAGCAGGAGTTGTTCAAACTGTCAATTTATCAAAGTTGCAGATTGCCAGGTTAAATTCCATACTGTCCTTTGTGCCTCATCTCCAGCATTTCTGAGTCAAAGACTGATGTCACAGGTTGGCTTCGCAACTTGAGCTTAGGAAGGAGAACAGCTATAGAGGAGGCAGTTCCTGGTTAACACGCAAATATGCTTGATACTTGGTGAAAAGGGCAAAGAAAGCATGAAAGGTAAATAGATTTACATTTAAATGAGCCACATGCTGGAGGTTTTTCCTAATGCAAAAGTCACTCTAAAAAAACTGTGAATGTGACAATACAAGTGTTTCAGTCCAAACAAAATTCATAAGATTTCAGCAGTAAGAGAAATAAAAATGTAAAGAAAAGCACACTAATTAGGGGCTTGATTCTGTGATCCCTGTTTGTGTTGGTGAGCACTGGTCCTCAGGAGGACTTGCTGTGGTGTGCAGGGATGGAGCCCAGGCTTTGCTGTGTGATGTGGTGGGAATGCTCATGCTCACACTAGCACTCGGTGGACAAAAAGAGCAAAGGACAGGTGCACTTCTGGAGTGCTTTGGTGTGCCATCTCAGCCCACAGGTGGGAATGAGATCTTTATAATGTAGGCAGTGTGGCAATAACCTTGGATTTTCTTTACCTGATAAAAAGGAAATGATTCTTCTGTTTCACCACAGAGGCAAAGGAATGGGAGTTGTAGAAGAAAAAATGTTTCCACAAGGTGGAAAAGAAAAAGGGTACATTTTCTTCCAAATCATAGGTTTCATGCTGTCATTCCTTCCTTCCATCCTCCCTTATTCATACCACTAGGATATGGCGTGGCTGTGAGAGGAATAGTTGATAGCCAGTTGTTTACACATTATCAGTAGTTATTTAAAATTTTTCAGCTTTAGAAAGTAATTTGAGCTGCTTTGGTCTCCTTTGCTAAAGTTTTTCATAGAGTTCAGAAGTGCGGTGGAACAAATAATTAAGATGAGAAACAGTCTGTACCATCCACGGGGGAATGAAGGTATTGAATGAAATCCACCTTGGATTCTTTGTAATGGTTCTGTTGCAAGTATTTGCAGGATAGGCGCTGATCCTTAGTACAAATTGCCCACATGACTGTAATATACATAAGAAAGAATATTTTTTCAAAATATTTTGAAAAAGCATAAAATAGAGCAAACCAGCACAGCTCTGTTTCATTCGAGTACATACTTGTTAAAGTTTGACCTTTGTATCAGCATCTTTGAAGCATCTTATAATGAAGTTTTTAACATAACTCTTTCAAACAATTTTTTCCCAAATTTAAAAAATAGGACCCTTGCTGCATGAGTTTTCTGCATTGAAATTATGTGAGCTGAAATACCTAATTGCTGTTACGTTTTGCTCTTGTGCAATATATTTGTGCTCTCGGAGGTTTAACTTCTATTCTGAAGATCAGATTTTAACTTTACAAGCTTGGACGAAGTTTCGCTGCCATTCATCTATGTGAAAGAAAAGTAGTGAATATTTTGTATTACCTAACTGAACGAAGAAATACTCCATGTGAAACTAAAAGCCTGGTTTCATTGTTACTTTAACAGTTGTTTTGTCTCTCGTGGTTTTCTGATAACATTTAAGCATATTTTCCCTGAAAGGAGTTTACAAGATTCAATACTGTATATGTGATACCTACTATACTGTTGTACATTTTTCCCTCTGTTGGTTAAAGTAGGTCTTTTGGGGTGTAAATTATTAGTTCTCTGCACTATTGCCTGATAAACAAGCTATAGATTATTCAGTGTGTTTAAGATACAGATACCCACGCATTCCAGGTGTGTTGCAGAGAAGGTCAGAAGGCAAGTGTCTTCAACCATAGTCTACTAGAAATGCTTTTTTTGGGTCAAAGTTTATAATTGTATTTGTGAAAGACTGCAAGTAAATTTTAAATTCCGCTTAATACAGAACAGTCATGTTCTGGTTTTGCTTTCTTGCTTAGCTGTAAATGAATGCATTATATAGAAACAGATAATTTTGATCAGTGAATGATCCCTCTCTTAATGTTTTCAGTTTTCTTGCCTGAAGGAAAAACTTAGATAGACTTAGTATATGTAGAATATGTACACAGAAGCACTATGGAAAAAAAAAATAAAATCTTTGCTGTCAGTTCCCAACTATCCTATTCAGGAAGAGTATCTTAGATTTACATCACCAGTTGCATTACTTGAGGGGGGAAAAAGATCCCTGTTGGGTGTCCGTGTAGCTTATGCTGAGTAAATATTGACAAAGTAGTCTAAAGAGCAAACACTTTGACATTTGTAAGGTCCACTGGAAGGTCTTGTATATATTTATACAGCAAGAATGAGTACAGCATACCAATTTTCTTGAACTAGCTCCTGACATAATTCTGCATGGGCTTTCTTGTTGAGAAAGGCATGTTTAAAAGTGAATGGGTCATTTGTTACACCCATAATGAAGATCCCCAAATTGCTCATAGTGAGTTGTTTCAAGAGGTTGCGTCACCTGCTTTTTCCGTCTCCTTGTCTAAAATATGATACTACTAATAATGATAACTTTTTAAAAAAATCTCATTTTTTATTATTGTGGCTGGGGATTTTTTTTACTTTGTAGAAATTTTTGATGTTTGTACTCTATATTTATTAAAGATTGAGTCTCAAAACTGTAATGAGCAAAAAATGCTTACTTAATTTAAATTGTGAATCTGTCTGTTAAGAAATGCATTAGGGGTAGGAGAAGCATAAGACATATTAATTGACAGACAGGAACTGCTGTCTCTGAGGTTGATACAAGTAATTTATTACTTTAGAAATGAATGCCACCTCCAGAATGTGCTTCATTAATTTCAAATTTAGTTTTAATTTCAAGCTGTTGCCCCTTGAGAAGAATAAGGTGGCAAATTATGTTTGAAGAGCAGATTTTTTCTTGCTCTGAAGAAACACTAGATTTTAACTGTTTAATTTTACAAATAAGTACACTTCTTTGGCTAAAACACTTAAGCAAAAGTATGATCAGCAGAAACTAACTTATATTTTCTTTTCTTCATAATAGCCTACGTTTCAGATGAACTAAAAGCAGCAGCACTGGTAGAAGAAGATGTGGAAGCTGATGAAAATGCAGTTGATGGGGAGCCTTCAGCAAAATACACATGTCCAGAAAAAGACTTCAGTAAGAACTGCCAAAGCTACCAAAACTCTCCAGCAGCTGAATTTTCTAGCCATGAAATGGACAGCGAGTCACATATCAGTGAGACAAGTGACCGCATGGCAGACTTCGAGAGCAGCTCGATTAAAAATGAGGAAGAGAGCAAGGAGGTTTCGATACCACTGGAAGACTCTACTGTATCTGATAGTTTAGAACAAATGAAAGCTGTATATAATAACTTCCTCTCCAATTCCTACTGGTCCAATCTCAATTTGAACCTTCACCAGCCAATTTCAGAAAAAAACAACGGTAGCAGCAGCAGCAGTAGCAGCAGCAGCAGCAGTTGTGGCAGTGGCAGCTTTGACTGGCACCAGACTGCTATGGCTAAAACACTGCAGCAAGTTTCTCAGAGCAGAATTCTTCCTGAACCGAGTCTTTTTAGCACAGTTCAGTTGTACAGACAAAGCAGTAAGCTTTATGGCTCTATATTTACTGGAGCCAGTAAATTCCGCTGTAAAGACTGCAGTGCAGCCTATGATACTTTAGTAGAATTAACAGTGCACATGAATGAAACAGGACATTATCGAGATGACAACCATGAAACTGATAACAATAACCCCAAAAGATGGTCCAAACCTCGTAAACGTTCTTTGCTTGAAATGGAAGGGAAAGAAGATGCCCAGAAAGTATTAAAGTGTATGTACTGTGGTCATTCATTTGAATCTCTTCAGGATTTGAGTGTTCATATGATCAAAACAAAACACTACCAAAAAGTGCCTCTGAAGGAACCTGTTACACCTGTAGCAGCAAAAATTATTCCAGCTACTAGAAAGAAAGCATCACTGGAGCTTGAACTTCCAAGCTCTCCAGACTCCACAGGTGGGACACCAAAAGCAACAATCTCAGATACCAACGATGCGCTTCAGAAGAATTCTAATCCTTACATTACGCCAAATAATCGCTATGGTCACCAGAATGGTGCCAGCTACGCCTGGCACTTTGAGGCAAGGAAATCTCAAATTCTGAAGTGCATGGAGTGTGGAAGTTCGCATGACACTCTGCAGGAACTCACGGCTCACATGATGGTGACAGGACATTTTATTAAAGTCACTAACTCTGCCATGAAAAAAGGGAAGCCAATTATAGAAGCCCCAGCAACGCCAACAATAACGTCCTTAGTAGATGAGAAAGTCCAGTCTGTGCCGCTAGCTGCCACCACTTTTACGTCTCCTTCCAATACACCTTCTAGTGTTTCCCCTAAGTTAAGTGTTGAAATAAAAAAAGAAGTAGATAAAGAAAGAGGCATTGCTGATGACAAAATGAAAGACAAAGAAAAGTCAAGTGAAGATGAGGAGAAGTATGATATCTCCTCAAAATACCATTACTTGACTGAAAATGACCTAGAAGAAAGCCCTAAGGGGGGATTAGATATATTGAAGTCCTTAGAAAACACAGTTACATCGGCTATAAACAAAGCCCAGAATGGCACACCAAGCTGGGGTGGCTACCCCAGCATTCATGCTGCCTATCAGCTGCCTAACATGATGAAGCTGTCATTGGGTTCATCTGGGAAGAATACCCCATTAAAACCTATGTTTGGAAACAATGAATTAGTATCACCAACTAAAAACCAGCCCTTGGTGTCTCCACCAAGCAGTCAGACCTCACCTGTGCCAAAAACAAACTTTCATGCCATGGAAGAATTGGTAAAGAAAGTCACTGAGAAGGTGGCTAAAGTGGAGGAAAAAATGAAAGAGCCTGAAGGAAAACTTTCCCCAATGAAGCGTGCAACGCCTTCGCCATGCAGTAGTGAAATCAGTGAACCCCTTAAGATGGAGTCCTCCAATGATGGTGGCTTTAAAAGCCAGCAGAACAGCCCAGTCCCTCAAAGAGATAGTTGCAAGGATAGTCCAACTGTAGAACCTGTGGAAAATGGGAAGGAGCCTGTTAAGTCCATTGTAAGCTCTTTAAGTAGCAGCACAGCTATCATTACTGATCACCCTCCAGAACAGCCATTTGTGAATCCATTAAGTGCACTGCAATCTGTCATGAATATTCACCTTGGGAAGGCAGCAAAGCCATCTTTGCCTGCTTTGGATCCAATGAGCATGCTTTTTAAAATGAGTAACAGTTTGGCGGAAAAGGCTGCAGTGGCCACCCCACCTCTACAGTCCAAAAAACCAGACCACTTAGACCGTTATTTTTATCATGTCAACAATGACCAACCCATAGATTTGACGAAAGGCAAGAGTGACAAAAGCTGCTCTTTGGGTTCAGCGCTTTTGTCATCCACATCGACATCTTCTGCATCTTCTTCATCTACAGTGACAACAGCAAAGACATCTGCAGTCGTGTCATTCATGTCAAACTCGCCGCTACGCGAGAATGCCTTGTCAGATATATCTGATATGCTGAAGAACCTGACAGAAAGTCACACATCAAAATCTTCCACACCTTCCAGCATATCTGAGAAATCTGACATTGATGGTACCACAATAGAGGAACCAGAAGAGAGTACACCCGCTCAGAAAAGGAAGGGACGTCAGTCTAACTGGAACCCTCAGCACTTGCTCATATTGCAGGCCCAGTTTGCAGCTAGTTTACGGCAGACTTCAGAGGGGAAATACATCATGTCAGACTTGAGTCCTCAAGAAAGAATGCACATTTCCAGGTTTACGGGACTTTCAATGACCACAATTAGCCACTGGCTAGCCAATGTGAAATACCAGCTCCGAAGGACGGGGGGAACTAAGTTCCTTAAAAATTTGGACACTGGGCACCCAGTGTTCTTTTGTAATGACTGTGCTTCACAGATCAGAACTCCTTCAACTTATATCAGTCATCTTGAATCCCATCTGGGTTTCAGGTTAAGAGACTTGTCCAAACTGTCCAGTGAACAGATTAACAATCAGATAGCACAAGCAAAGTCACCGTCGGAAAAACTGGTGACGTCCTCTCCAGAGGAAGATATCGGAACTTCTTATCAGTGCAAACTTTGTAACAGGACTTTTGCAAGCAAGCATGCTGTTAAACTTCATCTTAGTAAAACACACGGGAAGTCACCAGAGGATCATCTTCTGTATGTTTCGGAGTTAGAGAAGCAGTAGCATTTGCTTTTGATTAAAATAACTGTAATTTGCTTTGAGGAAAACTGTCAAAGACGCCTTAAAGCTACTGTTTAGTTCTTGGCACATGTTCTTATTTTAACTCCAGAGTCGCTCTGGGCTGAACTGTTTTGTATAACTGTACAGTGTTTAAATAGAGGTGCATAATCAGCTGTTGTTACTGGTAAAATATGAAGGTTAAAATGCAGTGGTAAGTGTTTGGAACTTTGTGTAAATTGGATTTAGTTGCTGTGCATCACTCTGATGCATCAAGCTGCATGCATTAACAGACAGTTTAATTAAGCATTTATAACTAATTCTGGTGCACTTTTTTCATGTGACCTAAGTGTGCTGGTATTTCTCACCCTATAATCTTTAGCCCTCTGAGTACTTTGAAGCACTTTTGCATTAATTTGGTAAAAATGTACGGATATGGTTTTTTTAAACCCTTACCAGCTTAGTTCTGATTACTAATATGAACCTCCATTTATGCAGAGGTGTCCCACACCTTGAAATTTAAAAATATAATTTTCACATTGAAACATAGATGTATATATTGTATAGATTTCAAAATCTCTTATGGAAAATGTGATTGTGGTTAACGCCATTTTCTTTTTCTTCAGCATTTTTACCAACCGTGGGGTTTGTACCTGATAAGCTGCAGGTATAAACTGTACCTATATATAGTGTATATTTCATTTTTTAGATCTAATGTTTTTTTTCTTTTAACATCCAAACATTGTAAATTATATGATGAAAGATACCACAGATAGCATTTATAAACTATTCAGAAACATTATTCTTAAAGCAAAGTATGTTTTGTTTTGTTTTGCTATACAGTACATCTATATTAATAGAGGTTCATGTTTAAATTATACATATTTATTAGTGTTGCTATCATTTGGTTGGTTGTTTTTTTTTTTAAACCTTCTGAAGAAACAGAAGCCACGGACTGCATTCCTGGCATGCATTCTGTTTTGCACAACATGACTTTTAAAGGTATTTATTAGTAAAAAAAAAAAAAAAAAAAGAAAAAAAAAATTCAAAATAAACTCAGTGCTCAAAGGGTTAAATCTATTTGAAAAACTTGTACTGTATTTCCTAAACATTGATAAAGCCTTTAAAATGTTTGTACTGTAATACTTTGCTTAAAAAGTTATGAGGCATTCTGTGATATAACCTCTTTTACTTATTTATAAGCGCTCTTGGTTGTTATTTCCTATTGTAGAATGCCTTTTTATTTCAATTGGTAACTTTCTGTTTTGTTCTGCCTAATTATTCTCCCAAGATTCCATACTGCAGCTTTATCTTTAGGCATATGAAAGGTAACCCGTGGTTACCAGCACACTAAGTGATTCTGTTCGTCTCCATTTTTGGCAGTTAATTTGCAGAAGTAACTGACAGCTGACACCATATGAGAATCTATGTATAAAATATTGGCATGTAAACAGCACAGACACTGTAATGCACTCTGTGCCCTGTTTTGTTGTTGACAATGAAGCACCATTATATGACTCTTCATATAACCTTTTTTTCTACAGCAGCATTAAAATTGTCTTTTTGCTATAATTTTGTGTTGCGTTCACAATTATGTCTGAAATGTGCTACGACTAACGAGCACATTAAAATTAAATTGTATGCTATCTGTTTATGACTGAAGCTTGAGTAGGTTTCTTCATCTGCCAGGTGCTGGCAGTCAAAAGCTGCACATAAATCACTGGAGTTTTAGTGAACTTTAGCATTTAAAGAGCAGGGTAGCACTTATTCAAAGGCTGCATTAACAGAATTTTTTTCCCCCAGAAAAGATAAATGAGCATTATAACTCCTTTTTAAACATCAGGTAAGGCTGCCTGTGAGGACGGGGTTTATAAGCAACGCGTGGCAAAGCAAAGAGGTGTTTTGCTGTGCTGTGTGTTCAGACCCAGGCAGATAACTGCTCCTCGCACGCGTTCCCAATGAATGTACCGAGCACAGTCTGCAAGCTGCACCGGCGGGTGTTTCGCGGGTTAGAGAATCCCCTTCCATCTACCCAGCGTTTTCAAGTGGCAGGGGTAGAAGTAGGAACCTGAGACCAGTGACTTAAACTTTGTGACTTAAGCGACTCCTCTTAGGGCCCAACCTGCTGTTGTATGGCACTCACAGCAGATAGGGAGGGGAGAAGATGAATAAACACATGCCAAACAAATGCAAACAAGCGGGAGCATTTATATGATAATGACAGACTTTTACTGGTGTTGACAGGTCATCCCATCAAAACCATTGAAAACAATTTGCATCTCCGGAGCACCTGTATTACTATGCATGTAAATAATGTCTTTTGCCAGTCAGGTGAACTTAAGAGTCTGGAGATGGTTACATAGGAACCAAAACCACCATTACAGCACTTCAGAATCATGTCTCAAGTAATAACTAGCATCTGAATGTCAAATGTACAGACTTTCTTTTCCTTTTTTAAAAAAAAAAAATCCACTGTCTTCCAGTAGGCAACTTAATTAAATCTTTGGTTCTGCCTTTCCATCTTTCTTTCTCTTTCCATCGTTCTTTCTGTCTCTCTGTAATTGTAAAGGCCAGTAGCATGTCTTCAAAAATGCGTCGGGAGTGTTCTGTGCGTTCTATGGCAAGTACTGCTATGCAGACCTAGTGAAGGGGATTAATGATCAGGGCTCTGGGTTTTTTCCTCCTCTTTTGTCTCACAGTTGTATCCGATTTTAAGGTCATTTGTGTGTCAGTGTTTATGGCCTCAGCTCAAATTCCAGCAATAAAATTGCAGCATGCCATTTTACTGGTTGACTCTACCATCCCAGGAGTCCTCCTCACTTAGGAGAGGCAACCTGGCTAGCTGAAATCTTTCTCGAAGCCTCCTGGGTGGCTGTCCACGCTTTTTTTCAAATAAATGATTTCAGTCTAAATGCAGCCAAACTTTTTACCTCTACAGCAGAGAATTCCTCTGAAAATTATAACAGCTTAAATATAGTATTTGGTTGCAAATGAGAAATTCACACATAAGGAGACTGGCAGATCATTGCATATATTGTCAATCAATGTATTTTTAAGATGCACCATTGACTTATAATAGTAATGCTAAAAGCTGTGTATGCAATACTGTTATCTGGGACATGGAGGGAGTAACAGCAAGAGACTACAGAGTCCTTTGCAGTGTTTCTTCTACTTATTCTTAAAATACAGATGAGGGGTTGGTGATTGCAAACACCCAGTGCCACTACTGTGACTGCATCTAACCTGGTAAAAGTTCCTGGGCCTGACTATTTAGGTCTGAACGTGCAGTGAGGAGCTGCACCAGGTGAGCATTCAGGGAACAGCCATATCTGTCAGTGTGCACCAGAAATCACTTTTTAATACATTTTTTAAATATGCTTGAAACTTTGCAAATGAATGGCTAGTCAGGATCTGCATATCCCAAATTTATTAAAATAAAGTTCAGCTTGCATTTCAGAACCTCCAGGACTGGCATACCAATGTGATTTCACATTATAAAGAATTTAGAGAATCAGTGAACTAGAATAATGTTCCTTTCATCCATACACTGATATGTATATTGGCATGGTAACTATTAGTGCTAACCAAATCACCAACCTAGCTGTGTTAAGATAATTTTTTTCCTATTAGACAAACATGAAGGTATGGATGCAGGATTTTAAAACATGCATCCGAGTTCTGACTTTTGCTTTGCATTTGATATTTTATTTAGAAATATGCAGATCAAGTGAGAGAGAAAACAAAATGCCTCAAGAAATAGTTTTAAAATGAAATTGTGATGGGGTGGGAAGAGCTTTAAATCACAGGTGTATAAAGGTGACCCTGGTCTAACCCCACCCAAGTAGTGGCTTGTTGCAGCATACTGTATATCTTCCAGCCATCACATTTACGCAGTATCTTAAAATAACATTTGTGATAAATGTGCAATTTAACTAATTTATGGTGCTATGATGTGCTCAGGGCTACATGCAAGATGAAAATCTTAAATGGAGCTTGAACAGCTCACTTCACAACAAGAAATCAATATGCCAGATCTTAGAGAGCTGTTCACTGGAGTCAACATTTAGCAAAAAAAAAAAAAAAATCAGTTAATGTATCTTTAAGTTTTAGTGAGTAAGAAATCTATAATTAACTGAAATATGACTTTTAAGCTAGTTTAACTGTTTCTGAAACTGAAATCTAGAATCTTCATTATATTTTATTTTTCTATTAAAATCAAACGTATATTATTTTAATTATGCAGCTGCTTTTGGGGTAAAACAGTATGTGCAATTTTTTTTTCCAAACCAAGGCAGATTTGTGTTATTAATATGGGAATTCTCTGTTGCATTTTGATATGGCTATGTATCTTGCTAAATAAAACTAGACATAGATATGACTCCGCATTTTGTGACAGCAAAAAATTTGGCTATATTTTGAGGTTTAAAAAAGTACTGGCACGTATTGAAGGGAGGAACCTTCTTTAATTTTACAAGTTCTTATTTCAGCTGCAACAGAAAAAGAAGTAACTGTGGTGCAAGTGGAACAGAGATGACTAGTAATAAAGCTAAATTTAATTAATACTTTTTTTTTCTTTAAAAATACACCTTCAAAGAGCCTTATATATTTCTTAGAAAAATACCAAATTACTCCAGTTGTTTTTGACTGCTTTATTTGGGTAACTTTTTGATACAAGAATATGTTGGAGCTTTGCTGGGAAGTCTGTTGCCCATGCTGCTCCACAGAGCTGAACTGCAGGCAGTGGTCATAAAACTAGAATTTATCAAGCAAAGTAAAAAAATAAAAAAATTAAAAGTTACTCAACTTTTCAAAAGTCACTGGATTGTCCTCTTAGCAAAGGATGAAATAGCTTAATACTTGACTGGACAGTTGCCATTTTAGCAGTGGAAATACAAATATGTAACTCCCGTGGGTGTTGCTAGTAAATACATAGAATCTGCAGAAAAAAAAACAAAAACAAAACAAAAAAACCCCAGCAAATTCTCTTTTCCTGGGACTCTGTGCCAAGATTTTGACCTGCTGTAGGTAAATGAGAGAACAAGAAATAACTGCCGTACTGCCATCTCGGAGTATGAACGGAACTCTATTGTTCGGGGTGTGGTAGCAGTGAATTTTGTTGAGTTTTCAGTAATTATCCCATAATAATGAAAAGGTTGTATACGCTTAAGACTAGGACACGACAACCCTGATTGAAATGTATTTGCATAAGAAGTAGATTTTTTACCAGGGAAGGAAGAAAGAATCAGGGTCATTTACAGGTAAGCAAAATTATGTATCAACACAATATACACGTCTGAAAGTGCTGGAATAATCAGTGAGGTTACAGTCTGGTTTCTGGCCTTGGTTTGGGGCAATCATTTTAACAATGTTCAGCATGAAAAAGATGTCTAAGTTTTACTCACACGTAGCTTGTGTGCTATATTTGTTATCTAGTACATACGCAAATACAGTGGTGGTGTTACATAAATTTCTTTTTTATATGTAAAACCAATTTTACTTTATCCTTTGTATCCAGCTTCTGTGTGTTTTGTTAGTTGGTTTTTCAGCAGTATATTACAACATATAGGTGAGACACGTTAACTTCCTCAGCAGCTGTTGCTTGGTTCACTTAGCCTTATTTATAGCTTGAAATGCACTTCTGGTTAAATAATCTTTTAAGAGAATTAAAATCAGATAGACTTTTTTGGGATAGATGACTATGTCCAGACCACTCACCAAGTTCATATATATAACCTTTATTGCAATGAAAATATGCAGCTGCAAATCACACTTAAATACCAATGTGCCTATCTTTCATTTTAGGAGTGCTTAAAAAGTAAAATTAAAAATTACAACCTAAGGTAGCTAAGCCAAAAAAAAGAAATTTTTGAGTAATAATATAAGAAGACATCTTCTGTCCTGGTTTATCATGGTTTTAACATTCTTGGCCCCTTTGGAGAAATAAAAAAGGCAGTTGTAGAGCAGCAAGAAGTAGTAAAGAAGGGCAGTGCCAGTCGTGGCCCCATTTCCCAGCCGGGAGCTGGGGAGGGGCGGTGGAGCTCTTCACAGCTAATAGTGATGTCTTCCATACCTAGGCTAAAATGATTGTGTGCCCCTCCTGTCACTTGCTGGGTTTTCCTAGTGTCACATTAAGGTGAGGGTGTGCGTTTCCCCAATACACTTAAATTTGCAAGTGGCGTAGTGGACTTTGTAACCAAATAGCAAGCTAATTTCCTGATATCTTACCTCTTGATGCCTGAATTAAGGACTTTGGTCGCAAGGAAAATGACTTTCGAATGATTTGGTACTGTGGAAAAGCCTATATTAGACCTGTCAGCCCCATTCCACTCCCTGTGGAGAAGATAGTGTCCATCTTTTTTTTTTTTTTTTTTTAATATCAAAAATATAAATGGAGCGAGGGTAACTTTTAAACTTTAGTATAAATTAACAGTGAAAAATACTTCTTTATTAAGCCTCAACGTATCACGTTCGTTCTTGCACAGTAGGAAACTGGGGACATGTTTATAGCCATCGTAACTGTGAGTTAGTGACCTTTCTAGCCAAGTGAAATGAAATTACTTGAAAATGGAATTCTTTTTAATTGGTGCGTTTGTAGGTGGTGGGGAAAGGAAGGGGATTTGCTAATGCGTGTGTGTAATACAAAGCCTGTGAGTAACTGTAAGAAAAGCCTGAAGCCTATGCTCAGATGTAAACCTGTGCAGAGAGGGAGAATGAGGTAGGTGTGTCAGGAAGCGGAGTCATATTCTTGGCTTTTTTTTTCTAAACTGGAGGTACAGTCACTGCAGTTACGCCTCAATGACCATGAAACCGAGTCGGCAGAAGCTGAAGGACTCCGCTCCTGAAAGCCTCATCAGGACTTGTCATCGCTCTAATGAATATCATTTAAATTGCTTTGTATATTGGTGGAGTTTGGATGTCGATTTAATTTGTGCATGTGTTTGAGTTCTTCTGCTTGGCTAGGCTAACAGAGAGCAACAGCCTAATGAAAAGTGAGTTGGTGACAGCGTGATGAGCCCCAACCCAATCAAATGTGTTTGAAGGGCTGTTTTGACAGGGATCTTAAAAGTAGATCTAGAAAAGAGGAGTAGTGCTTCAGTTCAGTACAATTGTTTCAGGCTAAGATTACTGATTTCTATACCTCTGAATGGTTGAAAATTCTCTGTGTGCACTCTGGCTTGTGCTAAAACATGAATTCATCACAGGATTATGTTCAGAGGAGCCCAGAAGAATGGGGTCCCCCTATTCAGTGTCTCTGGAAATTACTGGACTTGAAGCATCAGTTTAAAAAAGCCATTATGGGGGTACACCAGTAACTGGGAAGCAAGAAATGGCTTAACCAGGGGTTACAGTGTGCGTCTCCATCTCTAATGCTGTGTTGCACAGGGAAAATAGGAAGAACAGCAGCAGATTAACACTGGAGGGCAGGGGCTGGCTGGTCAGGGCCAGCCGTGGACTTCTTCGCATTAATTTCCATTTACTGTGCTGGGAAGTTGAGCATGCAATGTCGCAGAGCTGCAGAGAAGGGCAGAACAGATGGAGAAATTCTGTAAAATGTATTTCGGTGCTCTCTAGGTATTGGGGATAGTTTGGAGACAAGGAAAGCTGACCGGCCGCCGTTCATAGTAGCTGGGGAGGGAGGTGGGTGGGACTGAGCAAGTCCTGAAGGCTGGAGCTCTGCAGGATGGAGAGAAGGGGATCCCTGGAGGGTGCCCTCCAGCTGATCCAAGCAGGGCTCGCTGTCAGCGTGGCAGGGAAGCCTAATCTTCAAGGTGGCCGAGACACTGCCCTCAGCACACCATAAACTTACCTGAGTTACCGTACTAGCAGCATAGACACAGTCTCACAGGGGGGATTACTAGAAGTGAGTAAAACAGCCTAATCAACCCTATAAATTATACTAATTCTTCCAATCTCTAATAAAATGTTCACTTTTTGCCTCTTACCTGTGCATTTGGAAGATGAAAGAAAAATAGGGTCTTGATTTTTATTTGCCTCTGTGAAGACAGATCAATTACCAAAACAGAGCTGCTGTCAGAAAGGGGACGTAGAGACTAGCACTTCTCCATCATCTCTGAAGACTACAGAGCAATCCAGTGTGGTAACCTGTACTTCACAGCACTTCAAAATGGACACCGGTATCCTAAGCATCAATCAAAAAAATTACAATTTTAAAATTTCATGCGAAAACCCAACAACAACAGAAGACCACGGGAGGGAAACTGGGTTACAAGAAAAATCTGCAGTCTGGATACTCTTATCTAAGAGATGATTAATACATCAGATAAATTGCTCAGCAATGGTTCATGCAAACAGACCCACTATAATTCTGCCAAAGTCAGTGAGATCAATGTGCTCTGCTGAATGATTGTGGCACCGACCACTCAAAAGAAAGCACCTAAGGGCAGCTGTAACTTATGCTGATTTCATACCCCCCATGATTTCAAAATATATGAGATTCTCCAGCTCCCTCTGAACTGAATCCATGTATAACCCTCAAGAGATGCTTGCTCCTGTTTTGGGAATGAACATGACCCTTTCCTTCTTCATTGGCCCAGGTTTTGTAAATGCCAGATGCTGCTTTTCTGTGTGGTAAGTGTTTTAATACAACCATCACCTCCAGACAGACTAGTTACCATCAGTAATTTGAATGACAGGGCTTTGGTATGGCTCATAATTTCCACATAAGATTTAGGCAAGGTGCAAGAACACCCAATAAACAACAAAAAAGGAAGTGTGTGATACAAAACATGTAAGTCTTCAGCAAGAAACTATGATTTAAAAAAAAAAGCACAAATTCAGAGCATGTATTTGAGTACTAAACGTTAAAAATGTAAATCAGGTATTGAAGAAACAGAAAGCACCCACTTGTACGTCCTTAATAGGGCTTTTATTAAAGGCACTAGAAGAGATCCCAAGGAGGGAGAGATCAAAACAACGGTCTCATCAGCTATGGTGTATTAGCAGCTTCTCGGGAAGCGCTGAACAGCAGGCAAAGCCACCGCACCCCACAGGTGCGGGCACATTATATTGTAAACAGTTCCGAGCCCAGGGAAGCACTCTGGGCACACGTAACACCCCCTTAGCCCTGTTCCTGCACTCTGAAAGCTGCTTTAACCCCTCTTCTGCAGCCTGCAGCCTGGCACACTGCCCTCTCTAAGCGGTGTGTTCTGCCATCACATCTTCCTCTGCCCTCCTCTGAAAGCCTTGCTATAGGCCACTTGCGCTTTCTTGAAAACCCATTCAGAGCTCTCTTCTAAGAGGCTGTTGTGTGGAGGAGGAGAAATGCCACAAACCTGTCAGAGACACCCAGCACCAGAGCACAGGTTTCTGACCCGCCTGTCCTCTGGACAGAAACATGCTGGGTACCCAGGCTGCCCTACAAATAACCGGTATGGTCTGTTGGCCAAGTGGGGATTTTTCTGAAGCTAGTTGGACACTGTACCTAGAAATTAAATACTCTGGAGAGTAGCTGAAGCATTTGTGCTACCACTCTCTGCTAACAGAGCCCAGATAGGTGCTGCCTGCTCTCTGCTTAGCATCCCAGCTGCAAGCCCTCTTCTGGAGCTGGAGACCACAGCATCCCAGCTTGCAGCCCAGCAGCCAGAGTTCTCCCTTCTATTCACACTTTGCCCTAGTCTAAAGAAGGTTTTCCAGTGGGCTGAGCTACACCTTGGCTCTCAGCATGTTTTCTTTCTGAACCCAGGTAAAGGGTGTCCCTAAACACTACTTGGGCCAGACCCCACCAGCCCTTGTGCCTGCTGGGGAGCTCCAGACCTCAGCCCACCACAACTCACCGGCAGGTCAGCAGCACCCAGGGAGCTTGGTGCTCCCCAGCTGGCAGAAATTTCAGTGCTTACCGAGTTAAACAGGAGTTGAGAGGTGATTTGGAGAACATTACTGAGTTCTGGGCTGTAGGTGATGAGCTAGTGTCACCAGCTGCTGCGTTTTCTTGCTGGTTGCTCTTGTAAGAAGTGCTGCTTGTTGGATTTCGTAGCCTTTAGTGAAGGATTCAGGTCTTGTGAGTTGCTATGTGTGAGAATTTTGACTTACACACCTGTCAAAGATGTCTTATGCTCATTTTAAATCATGAGATAAAGGCTTGATGTACTAGTCTCTTAATTATAAGCTGTTTTACTCACTCCCTTGTAACTTAGGCTAACATCTATTTAACAGGTAGTACACAGTTTGTTTTTTTTTTTTTCCCCACAGTTTTTTTGTTGGTCTGTTCTGTTTTCTTGAAATTCGTTTGCTTTTTTGAGATGTGGAGATGAAAAAAAAAAAAAATTAGTTTTTTAATGGAATTTTAAAGCAGCTCATCTGTGTTTTCTTGTATTTTTAAGTTGTACAGTAAGACTGTCTATGTAACAGCTCACAAAAGCAGCATCTTTTTTATTGTTTGTTGTTGCTTTGTTACTGTTAAGGCAAAGTAGTTGGTTGATGTGGCAAGCAGGTGGCATGACACTAAGTATACATGACAGTATATATGTAATACCATTTTCTTTAAGGAAGCTTGTATGCTATTTCTCATTGTTGAGCTAAAGGTCAGGGTGTCAGGTGACTTCTGCAGCAAGAAACAATTCTCCAAGCTGCAAAACTTCTGCTGAAGTTGGTGACATTAAGAAAGATGGAGGCAAATTGGAGAGAATCCAGAGCAGATCAACAAGAATGATTAGAGGTTTTGCAAACATGACCTATGAGGAAAAGTTAAAAGAATTGTATTTGTTTAGTCTAGAAACAAGAAGTCTGAGTAGGGACATGATAACAGTCTTTAGCTATGTTTTAAAAAAAGTTGTTATAAAACCGGTGCCGATCAAATGTTCTATGTGTCTACCAAGGGCAGGACAAAAGTTAATCAGTTCAGCTTGCAGCAAGGGGCATGGAGATTAGATTATCAAGGGGAACACAACTCTACCTGCGAAGTGAAGCATGGAGCAGCTTGCAGAGGAGTGCTGTCACCATCGCTGCACCTCGCAACAAACTGGTGTGGGTGTTCTTGACCCACTTGTGCTGCAGAATAACCAGATGTTGAACTCTGAGGGCTCCTGTAACGTACAATCCTTTCTGAACGTTGTAGGTGTGCATGCCTGTTGCAGAGAGTACGTTTATTTTCTGCAAAGTTGTGTCCACTTTCCTGCCATGTATTGATAATTACTATTTTCATTTTAACTGTTCTGATGGAGCTTTCATGTCGGTTCTGTCAGCAGTTCAGTTCATCAGGCTTTTCTTGTGCTGCATAGGGAGAAATAGTAGCTTTCTCTTTTTTTAGGAGAGGGATGGACGTAGGTGGCTTAGCATCATTGTTGCCTTCACTAACCATTTTTGACAGGCAGTGAATGGCCTTGCATTTTGCCGTTTTACACTGTGACTGCCTTCTGTGCTCAGGTGAGGTTGCCCTCCTGTAACGCTGGTAAGTGGAGTTACTTTAGACACAGCTTCATTTTTTTGCTGGCAGAGGCATTAAGTTTTCTACATCAATCATATGACTAAGTCGCTCGCAACTGGAAAAAAAGGACCCTTCACTCTTTTTCACTAATAGTACAAACCTTTTCAGTGTTTCAGTGCAGACTTCAGGTTTCTTAAATGAGCTCCCTCATTTACACTTGTAATACGCGCATTGTACAGATAACAGACAGCACCATTTAACCCTATAATATGTAGTACAACATACCCTGCAGGACAGCTGGAGACCTAGTTACTCCTCAGGGAAGCCTGTTATAGCAGCGCAGACCCATGTATCAGTAATAAAGTGTTTCAGAGACTCATATGAATGTTAATAACTTTGAGATAAATACAGCGTGTTAACATTTAGGTCTCATTACTAAATTTTACTTTAATTGAGTCCGCGCTGCCCTATTTTCAGCCAGGGCTCACAGTTTCATAGGGCTTCTCCAAGCACAGAAGAGAACAGAATTTAAGTGCCTAAACAACTCCTTGAGGCTGCCCCAGAAGTCCTGAGGCCTCCAGAACATCTTCAGGGAATGGACATAGGGGGCACAGGACCCTTGGGAGGTCCCTGCCCCACCAGAGAGTGGCTGGAGAGTGGCACTACCACTTCTCAGGCAGCTCGGCCAGTGGCAGGGCGTGTTGCAGATATGGCATTTCATGCCTTCGCATGCAGGGTGTCTCTAACACTATGAATTTTTGCCTTGATCCTCGGTGGATGATCTATTTTGGTTGTTACACTTGACTTCAGGCTCATTCTGTGAGGAATACCTCCATCTGCTTCTCATACAATTTTTTTAGAACGTTTAGGATGTTCTCCTTTTACCAAGTCTTGACCAGACAACTTCATAGTTTGTGGTGTGTCTAAAAATTAGGAGGACTGTCTTGGTTTTTGTGGTTTTCTTTTAATGTGTAAGGTTTTTTTAATATCTGTAAATATTTCATCTCTCTTCCTTGTTTCCTTCCCCCTTTAGTAAAGGGCCTGTATAGAACACCCTCTGCAGAGTCCCACTTTCCAGAGTGCAGAGCTTGGGCTCAAGTATGTACTCAACAGCAACAAGAAGTGGTTACATAAAGTCACCTCTTAATCACAGGTCAAGCTAGCAGCCAAAAGACCATGTAGGTGCTCTGTGAGGAAGGGAAAGACCAAGGAATGGGGAAGGAGAAAGATTTGCTTAGCAGAGTAAGTCCAAGCCAGAGAGAAGTGTGGATTGGGAGCAGCCCTATGGAGAAGGACTTAGGGGTGTTGGTTGACAAGAAGCTCAACATGACCTAGCAATGTGCATTTGCAGCCCAGAAAGCCAACCATGTCCTGGGCTGCATCGAGAGAAGCATGACCAGCAGGTCCAGGGAGCTGATTCTCTCCCTCTGCTCTGCTGTTGTGAGACCCCCCCTGCAGTGCTGTGTCCAGATCTGGGGCCCCCAATATAAGGAGATGGACCTGCTCGAGTGGGTCCAGAGGAGGCCATGAAGATGCTCAGGGGGCTGGAGCAGCTCCTCTGCGAGGACAGGCTGAGAGAGTTGGGGGTGTTCAGCCTGGAGAAGAGAAGCTCCGGGGAGACCTTAGAGCGGCCTCCCAGTACTGAAAGGGGCTGCAGGAAAGGTGGGGAGGGACTCTTGATCAGGGGGTGTAGGGGTAGGACAGGGGGTAACGGTTTTAAACTGAAAGTGGGCAGATTTAGATCTAAGGAAGAAGTTCTTCCCTATGAGGGCAGTGAGACACTGGCAGAGGTTTCCCAGAGCAGCTGTGGCTGCCCCCTCCCTGGCAGGGTTCAAGGCCAGGCTGGACGGGGCTTTGGGCAGCCTGGGCTGGTGGAAGGTGTCCCTGCCCAGGGCAGGGGGTGGGACTAGAGGATCTCTAAGATCCTTTCCAATCCAAGCCAGGCTGTGATTCTATAACAAACTGTAGGCCTGTAGAGGCTCTGGCAGAGGAGGAACAGGGTTAATAGCCATGTTGCAAGCAATGGTTTCTACCTAACGGGAAAATTGAACTATTGAAATAATAATTATTTTTTTTAAGCTGAAAAATTAAAATTACAGCTAAAAGCCAGAATTCATTATTTAAGTCACTAAACATCATACAAAGACTGGTTATTTCTCAAGGACTGATGCTACTCTATACTGTACTTGATTCTATGTATTGTAACTTTGGGTCTTGTGCTGTGCTCACAACCATCCTATCTGAGAAATTATGGCTTTGCCAGAGATAACATCTTTGAAAGGACAGGATAGAAGGGCAAAGATGAGAAAATATATTTATTTTGATGTATTTCAGTGAAAAATGGAATGAGATGCTACCTTTTTGCAAGTTATTGTTGCTAAGCTTCAGCCAAGGCTCTCCTGTGGTGTAAATTGGTCTTTCCCAGGGAAGAACCTGAGGCTTACAGAATTCCTTCAGCTGCAGATCTGCCACTATTGGGGTCCTTCCTGTTTTGCTTACCTACTTACCCACCTATGTGCATGCTAACCTGTATCTTTATACTGATCCATATCACTGGTGATACTTTTTATAAAACACAAGCAGCTCATTTTTTTCTGAAGAGATACAGTATTCTAGCATTAAAATTTGTAACACAAAATAATAGGGGTTATAGGAAATCAAATTTATTTAGTTCCATTCTCTTGGGTGTGTTACGTATCATGACCCTTCTGCCACTAACAAACCTACTGTTAAATCTATCAAAATTGATCTATGTTTAGCTATTCATTTTATGTATATTAACTTGAACAGAACATTTATTTGGCTTAAATTTTATTTTCAGTGGTGGAATGTATGTTCCAAATGCAAGCACAGATGATTTGCTAGGATTTAGTTAGGAGGAATGTGGAATGTTAGTTTACAAAGATAATAACCGAGCTATTAAAGCCAACAACCCCTTTTAAAGCAAACATACCATTAAAATATAGGAACAGTTTATAGTGTAAATAAAATTGAGGATATGGATTATTTAAAGATAAAAATTTTAGGGGTAGCTATGAGAAAGTTGAATAAAAATGTATTTAATTGCACCACTCTTTTTTTCTGAAGTGAACTTCAAAAATGCAAATAAAGGATGATAGTTTATGGGTGGGGGGAGACAGCTACACGGAGAGTGATGTTAGAAATCCATTTTACTTATGGAGATGTATAATAGTGATTTGACTTTTATTTTCTAATCTGAATCAGATTTCAGGGGGAAAAAAAAAAAAGTGCCTAAACTCGTAAGTGGCAGAATTTATCTTGTTTGCGAATCCATACAGTGGAAAGGGAAGCAAGACATTTGCTTCTAGATCATTCTCCTTGTCTGAATGACAGATACAATAATTCCCTCTATTAGCCAGATCCATTGTCTTTATTTTGCACAGAAGTACTGTATTGCTGAGGTAGACTTCCACTGCTATGCATATTTTAAGGGTTATTTGGCAACACAAGTAAAGCTAAAAGTAGCCTCTTAATCTAATTAATTGACATTTCTGAATCTTGCTTTCACAACAACACATGGTTTCATGTTCTGGGTTTTAGCACTTGTCAAGCTTTTTTGGAGAATGTTTTGGTCAGAATGACAAGATAATTTGTGACTGAGGCTCCAAGCTAGAGAAGTGTTTAAGGCTATAATGATTTATTATCATCACAGAATAACAAAATTTACAAAGCGTTTCATCAGAATTTTTGAAATAAGTTTGCCACCATGGTAGAAGTATGCAGGGAGGGGGGTGTCTTCCTACACAAGTGCCAGTGTGACTTATTTGTAATAATTACAATGTTAAATTTATTTTGGAGCTCTTCTTGACAGACTTGCAGCATGGTTAGAAAGACAAGAGGTGAGAGAATTGTAACAACCAAGAAGGTAAAACTCTGCCTTTTTTTAAACAAATACTCTGTGATCAAAATAAAAATGATTAATATGGGCTTCATGCGATAAATAATACATACATAGCCACATTAAACTATCAACATTAACGTCTTGGCAGGAGTGACTGGAAATAGTCACAGTGTAAAAAGTTTAAAAGGGTGGATGTCTGTGCTTTTGATGTTCAAAAAGGCTTACAAAACTATTTTCTTAAAGGACAAAATAGGTGACGTTACTGAGTGACAGCGTATTAAGGGGCTGGCGTTTGTGGACTTTCAGGCAACTGCTATAAAAAGAAATAATGTAGCAACGCTAATTTTGACTTCATCTTGATTCTCTGCAAACTGAGCTAGGGATGCCAGACTTTCTGAGACAAAATGTCTGACTGAATGTGAGGCATTTACACTTATTCTGTGTTTCTATAATTTACTTACAATGTAATTAAATACCTTGAAACCCAGGGCATCGGTTCGTTTAGACAAAGTTGTGACAGTTATTTGACTTCAGAGGCAGGGAATAGACGCCACTTCTCCAATGCCCTAAAGTGATTTGGAGGCTGTTTTGTTTGACTATCAAATGTATACCTTTCCAGAGCAATCTTTTTTTAAAGATGCAGTCATGCCTCATCGAGGGATGAGGTGAGGAGTTAGCGCACGTGGCAGCACTAGGGTATGCAGCACTGTTTAGTAATAAGAAAGGTAATATCATACATCCACGGCGAGTCTTTTGTCTCAAAGCATCACAAAGTTGTTTCTTGTAGAAATTAGCTTTAATTATTGTCTGTATTTATAAGGCAGTAGCACTGCAGTATGTATGTGCCCTTTTCAACAGCTAGTATGCCATGAAGTAGTGGTAGGCAACTTTTGAGCCGGCACAGGGAGTGACCCCTTGTGTTCCAAGCTTTCTTTTTTTTCTCCTTTTTTCACAGAACTGGCCAGGCACTTGCATTTAGTGAGTTGGAATGTAAAAAAAGATGTGTCTCACATCTCAGAGCTTGCCAGATTCAGCCTCTGATGGATTTCTGGCAAGAGTCAGTTCCGGAGTTGAGGACCCACCACGGAGAATATCTATTTATTTAAGCTATTTATAGCATTTCTAAAGAACTCCTCACTGTATTATCTCAGCACGTCACAGAAATTAAAGGTACACCATGAATTAAAGGTGTATCTCCAGCATCCGGCGTTGCCTGCCCAAAGGCCCAGCAGGGCTTCCGGAGGGAGCCCACACCAGCAGCAGAGCGTGGTGGTCGTGGCTGGGGACAGGCAACGGCACGGTGTCTGACTGTACGTGGACCCGCCGCAGTCCCATGAGGCACTCAGCACAAGTGTAGGAGGCAGATGGGTCACTTCTCCACCAGCCAAAGTCTCTGTGGGGTTCAACAGTCAGCTCAAATCGGAGCTCATTGTCATAGCAGAGCCTATCAGTTACACATCTGTTAAACACTGAATTGAATTCTAAATAGATGATGAATGAGTACAGTCTTCGAGTGGGTGGCTGGGGATGAAATACCTAAGCTGGCAACCTTGCAGCAGGTAGCAGGAAAAAATACTGTAGCCAGTGCTATAGGGAACTGCCCTGTAACTTGGGCTGTGTGCTCCCTGTGGCTGCTGAGTGGTAGTTTCTTGCTTAGGTAGGGGAGACCTTATTTCCACCTAACCTCGAGTTTTACCACAAACGGAGAAAATAACATGCCTGCATTCAGGCTCGACAAGAGGCAGGTAGGTGATTGAGAACCCTCCACCTTGCAGTCCGTAGGTGTTGCAGTCATCCTGTATACATCTCAAGGAGGACTCCTGCAGGTATTAAAGAAACACTGGTGAGCATGGGGTTTGTGGCACTTCTCAAGTGGGAAACCTTCTACAGACACAACAACATCACTATTAAGTTATTTAGCAGTAGCCTCTTAAAAAGCAGTCTCCTACTTTTTTCTGTTACTGTTAAAGTCAGCAGTATATTCTGACTGAGATGTGAAAGCCGTTGCTCGGTCTGAGAATCAGCAAGCTTGTTTAGATTCTGTTCATTGTCGCAGGGAGGCAATCGCACCTCGCCCCTTCCCCTCTGCACCCCAAATCAGTTAATGCAAGGACCAGAAGTGAAGCTGGGGCTCTCTGTATCGGAGCAGTAATGTAATTGCTCGAGTTGGCATTGAACTACCTTCCCAATGATTTTTCCCAGAAAGGAAGTTCAGAGACTAGGTCATAATTGGTAGACTCATTAGTATTAAATTATGTGGGTTTTATTAGGGGCCAGACATTCACTTGTTTAAATGTAGCTGGCATTTTAATGCCTCTCTGAGGGAATGTAATACGTACTGCGTAGGCAATACATACTGACTTTTATTGGTACAGACCAAATTCACAGGTGATTGGGGCACCTGCTTGTGTCGATGTTTAAGGCTTTTGCAGTGGGATAGTTCTGGCAGTTAAGAAACCCTTTTTTTTTTTTTTTTTTTTTCCTTCCTTGTTTTTGTCTGCAAAAGATTAAAGGCCTCTTGCAGGAAGCAATGCTCTTTGTGTGTGTCTTCCCAGGTAAGGAGAACAATAACAATAATAACAACTATTTATAGGAGATACACTATGATCTTATAAAAGTCAGGTGGCATTTCAGATTGACCATGTCCTTTGGGGTGTTGACCATGTCCTTTGGGGTACAGCTGCTTCATATCCCCATGAAACTGAGTTGCAGCAAGGTAGAGCACTGTGGCTATCTGTCAACGCTGCATGAAGCTTACAACAGAAACAAAGAAATATGCATTTAATGGAACTTGGCGGCACTGTAACATCTCAAACAATTACACATTTTAATATAAGCATATGCTTCCCATACCAATAAAACCCTTTTGCACCCCACATCCTTTGCAAAATGTACATGTTCTCAATATATACTAAATATTATAAATTATCCAGTGGCACCTGTTGGTTTTATTAACATACAGTGATTATGAATAAATAAAACTTTTGTCAATGACTGATCTGTTTTTCTTTCCAAGGTTTTATTGGTACTTTTTCTGAGACTTTCTGCATATCCATTTGGCTTAACATTGGGTATTTTATGATTAATTTAAATTTGTCTTTCTCTAAGCAACTTATTTATCTATGTTCAAAATCTGGGAGCATTTGACAGTGCATATTTAAATTCAAGATGAAAAAAAAAAAAAACAAAGGTGGAAAGAAACAGACTGCTCCATAGGGGGTTCCCGGGAACTGAAAGAGATGTTGTGCACCTTAGACTGATCCAATCACACTTGGATTAGCTGGAGAATTGCTGTGTGGTTAGCTAACTTGCACAGTGATATGGCAAAGCAGTCTCTCGGAGTGTAATTAAATGATAAGTTCACATTCAAGGGACAATTGCGAGTTACTGAGACTGTCATATACCATGCCAAATCTAGGCCTTCTCATGATGAACTGCACTGCTCTGTGTTGATAGTGTATGGCTGGGGAATTCAACGGGACTTGGTCCTGTTTGTTAAAGATCTCCCGATAGACTTTATACGAGATTCATATAGAAGATGACTACATCTGAAAAGCAAACAGACTACATACTTTTAGCCGATGCTGGTGTGATTGTTAATAATGTGTTAATAGTCAAATCTGATGTGGATTCACACCTTTATTTGATGCAATAAAAACTGTTAACACACTACAACGACAAGAACTTTGTTACTACCAGGAGAAGGTGTCTGAGAATAGTCTGTGTTCGTTACAAACCTCTTTTAAGGAGTGGTTTGGCAGCTTTGAAAGATGACACCTTCACCATTTTGAAGTTTTGTTGTGGGAACTGTTGGTGGGGATTATTTGTCTTTCAAGTTTGTAATACACCTGTTAACTGTTCTAACTTTTCCTCTGGTTTTATGCTCTGTCAATAAAGATACCAGTCAGCCCTTCCAGTCACTGTGAGAAGAAATGAGCCTTCCAGCAGGACCCGGAGGTGTTCAGTGAATCAAGGATGAGGGAAAGGAGTGCCCCCGCTCAGGCTCAGGGAGGGTGAGCTGGTCCCTTGGACAGCACAAGCTGTTTGTGCCCAAGATGTGAAGCTCAAAGTTCCTTGATAATCAGCCCCAAAGCAAAACCTTTCTACACTGTGATCATGGCAAGAGGTTCCAAGCAATAAATTAGCTGTGGTGCAGTGCACCAGCTTCCAGTTTCCAGGTAGATTTACACTGACTGTATTTCAGCCTTGTTTGTTTAAATAATCAGAACCCTATCTGTTCAAATAAATCAATTTGATCAGACTTTCGGAGTGTTCTAAATGGTGCTAACTTTGAAGTTAATGTTGCAGCAGGGTCTTGGGTGAAGTCTACAGGAGCAGCTGAAAATCTTGATTTGGATGCTTCTGTGGTGTTTGGACCAACCACAGTGATTTAGTACTGAAATAACTTCTGTGTCCTTTTCTTTCCAAATATTTAATATACTGTGCAGTGGGCATTCAGGCCCACTATGGGGAGGGCTGAGGGCTGCCAGTGACTTGATGCTGTAAAAGGCTTCACACCTGCCAGCGCTTTTTTTTTTTTCCCTTCCCAAAAACCTGAATGCATGTTGTTCTTGTTCCTTAGGTAGGTTTCTTTTCCTGCCACACAGCTACAGATGGGTGCTGCAAGTCATGGATGAATGGAGAGGGACTGCGTGACCTTCCCCAGGTACCGGGGAAGCCAAGGAGCATGTTCTGTGTCGGAGGCCAGGCAGTGGCTCTGGGCTGGTGGGAGGCAGGGCTGATCAGCCCCACGTTGCCTCAGCACTAAGGAGCCCTGCTGGCGTCGAGAGGGCCCCGAGGAGTCCCCGCTGCAGCACAAGGGCCTCCTCGAAGGTCGGCTGGTGGCCAGCTGCCTGCGGGCACATCTGCCAGCTTCAGCACAACTCCCACTGCTTCGTTTTAGGCACATGCATTGCGCTTCTCAAGTCCAAGATATAAGACAGAGCTTTAAATTAGCTTTCCTTTTAATAAATATGAGAGCATGTATTCACTTGTGCTGAATGTGCATCTCCTGTGTGGAGTGGAGCTGCTGGAGTGTCCTAAGCTTGCTTGTTTGTATTTAACATCCAGGAAGGAGTGTGTGAGGCTGAGGCTGAGCAGCTGGCACTGCTACAGGTTTCCTTCGTTCCTGATATGTGGAATTTTATTGTTTCTTAGGCTTAAAAAAAGCTCTAAGTGAGTCTCTTGAATTCCGCAGGTTGCAGTATCCCTGGCAGACACCTCCGTGTGCCATGGCTGAGGGCTGTAAGGGGTGCTGAGGGGTGGCACTGGTGACTGTGTGTTCAGATCCGTGTCCTCTGTGCTGAGAGCCTTCATATGGTGGATGGCAGCACAGTGTGTGACTATGCTGCATGCCTCAGTGGGAACGCCCTCGAGACATGTGCCTGCCCCATAGCAGTGAGCTTTCATTATAGAGCAGCTCCCGTGCTGGAGGAGAAGGGCTTTTTGCCCTGCTTCACCTCTCTGAGCTTTTTGAAATGGTGGCCCCAGACCTTTGGGCTTGTGCTAAGGAGATGGACAGGTATCAACAAGCAGAAATAGGAGGGATGGGAAGAAACAGTTTATTTTTCTGGTAGATGGAGTGTAGCACGCCCTATGGGGGGGGGAAGCACATCTATACAGCTTTCTGCTCCACAGAGCCCCTTTAACTGGTGCCCAGATCCAGTGTATGTGTTGCTGGTGCCTGAGGTACAGAGTGCCATTGCACTGTGCTTCCAGTCCAGAGGGTCTGAGCTGCGCAGAGTGGAGCAGCTCAGCAGTAATTTAGTTAAAAGACAGCGATAATATGCGGAACAGGCTGTAGGAATGTTAATAGTTTTGTCTGCATGGTTTATTAAAATTTGCATCGTTTTCCATCTTATCTGAAAAATAGTACTACCAGCTGCACAAATACCGTGGCATTCACTCGGTGCTGACTCACTCAAGGAATAGTACGGACCCTGCAGAATCAGCAACAACATCTTTTTGCAGCAATATAAAGCTTTGGTTCTGTAAACTGCTGCCCATGGACCCTTCCTGGAACAACTTCTGGGATGGGAGGGAGTGGAAAGTTTCTCAGATTTAAAGATCTCTACTCACACTCTAATTCTACCTACTGCAGGACTTTTCCCTTACAAAGTGCCTCTGCTGGGGATTATAGCATGACATGCCAGTGGCTCAGGTTGGGTATAAGGAGGATAACTATATTTACTTTCTTGTTGAGTCTGGATCAAGCTGATGATATTCCAGGGCTACAAAATCCATAGCTAGGAGAATTTCTGACTCCAAGACTTGCATCTTCATTTAACCTATTAATAAAGGAATTGCATAGAGTTTGGACTACTGCATCAGGAGTTAAATCACTGTATTTCTCACTGTCAAATAGCTGGAAAAAAGGGGGGGGGGTGTTGGCAGTTATTAGCTGAAAATCTCAAAACTTCCTAGGAGATTTGGGCATCCTAATTACACTGAATTTTGACTAAAATATGAGTTAGGTTGCTGTATGTGGAATGAACCTGATTTTGCACTTCTCATAAAATATATGAAAGCATGAGGAGAGAGGGTGTAAAAATGTTTGTGCAAAAAAATGCTTTTGGTGTGATTTATATGATATAAGTTCAAGGTGCTAGTGTATTTTTTAATTTTGTATTTCGAGGTCACGCGTGTCTCACCTGATAGATGAAGATATTCTACAAGTTCTTCTTTTTGGAACAATGTACCGCAATACAATTAGCTGCATTACTAGAGGTAAGGAGTTGCCATACTTGGGAAAATTGAGAGCAGTTGGTTTGAAAAACATACACAAAGAAGTTTGCTTTTCTACAGGCTTTCTATTTTGAGCATGCTTAGTGACAATAAATTTGTATTGCCATCTTTTCCATGCATGTAAGTTTTGCAGGCCAGCAGGAAGTTATTAATCTATCGCTGACTATTAAGGTGACAGTGATGTTTAGATCCAGAACTCAAGTAGAATGTGCATTACAATTGGATGCTGCCGGATAACAGTCCCAGAAGCTTCTTTATGATATGTGATGGATCTAGAAGACAGTTGTTTCAGGGCACTTGTGTATATTGTTAATATGATGCATAATGACGTGACCAATTATAGTAAGCTGATGTTCAAACAGCGTGTCACAACCTGTGTATCAATGTATTAGGTCTCTTCTCTCAACAAACAAGTGAAACTGCACAAGATGAGATGAAGAGTCATTGACCTCATAAAAGGTCAAAATCCTTTTATACTGACCTCCCTACAACAACATGATTATTAGAACGTTATTTAAATCTGAGGAGGAGAGTTAGTTTAATCTTGAAATGTGTGATTTGGTTTATCAGAAGAAAGCTTGTCATAAATTTCCAGAGGTGGAAAAATTAATCCATGGTAGAGGTTGTGGTACGAGAAGTGTTTCCAAATTCCAGTATGCAGCCAGCTGTGCTTCCAAAATGGGTGGTTGGGCTCAAGTGAGGAGCAGCCACAGCATTGCTCCTCTCACTAAACTAGGAAAACTGGCAACATAAATTCTGCCTTGGGTTGTGGGTGTGGAACCTTCCCTCGTTTCTGGGGTGGAGTCGGGTATGAGCAGCTGTCCTTCCTGTTGCCTGGGATGTGTTTGAGGGGCACCAAACCCAGAATGGGTTTGTCAGCATCTCTCAGCATCAAGCTGTATGTTTTGAGCTGGAGGAACAGGCCCTTCTGATCTTCGTTGGCTGGATACCGTGAACAATGACTTCTCTTCCTATAAACGCTATCCTTGCCGCACTTACCTGGACATGGAAAATCATCTTGCTTGTTTGGCTTTTACATTCATGCTGTGGAAGATGGAATTTGTAATCTGCTTCCAAAGTAAATATTCGTATACGGAACCAAACTGCTTTGAAGTGACTTACTATGCATCTATTTCTGCAGAGAGTCAAATACAGTGTGCAGGACCAGCATTTCAGCAGTACGTGACTGCAATAAGATGATCTTTCTACTTTAGAATACTTTTGGGTCAGTGTGGTCATTCTGGGTACTTTTATGGAGGATTTGTGAACGTACAGTTCTGTTGTGTGAGCAGAAACTGTTATGAGGTAACATAAGTTGAGAGGTAACCTTTCAGCAGAATGGTTTGAGTTAAAATAAAGGAATTGAAAAAGAGTACAATGACCAAAAAAATCTATAAAAATGCAATTGCGCTAATATAATTTTATCACTTATTTAAAAATTTAGTCGACCCAAAAGACTACCAAGTGTGAAATTAAGGAACAGCTCCTCTACTTTTATGGAAATCACTCTTCTTCACTTGTCTAATAGCCTGATTTTGTCAGATCATTTATTTCCATGGTTTTAAAATGAGCTTGACAGACAGAATTTTATAACACCACTTTACTGCAAATAAGAACATCATTTTCGCTTATTAAAACTGAAGCTTAGAGAAAGCATTAAAATTAACAGTTCACTCTGCTTTAACCTTTTGAATACTACTGTGACTTTACGCTCCAGACTATGTGTAAGGAAAGGCTCAGTGACTGCTGGGTACGTAACTCTAGCAGAGCTCCAAAAGGACAGCCGAGCGAGGAGCTGCTCTGGCCCTACCGACAATCTGCTCACACTTGCCTTGCTAACTCAGTCTATGCAAACATTTGAAACACCACTGACAGAAATGAATACTTGCTCCAGTCAAGGTGACTTCAGGCATCAGAACCGTGTAGTGAAGAGGGGCGGTGAGTCTGTATGTTATAGCAAACGTGGTCTGAGATTACAGGCATGTTGCTGCATACAGCAAACACCGTCAAATGCAGCTTATTCTCCTAACAGATGTCTTACTTTCTGTATGATTTTCCTTTCTGAGCTATGAAAACTTTGACTGATCTTGGACGTCACTGGCAGATGTTGAATTCTCTACTCCATAGCTGGCAGTAACTCAAATATCATGGCAATGGTGGTGGGATGCATCCTCCTCCAGTTTGGCTCGTCTCCAGGGAGGAATGTCATCTTCACAGCTACAGCTGGACCTTATCCGCACTGGGGAGGTGTTCAGTAATGGCAGTTTAGATCAGGTTTTCCCATGCGTGTTTGGGCAGCCTTGTTCTGCTCTCAGTTGCATGCCTGCAGTTACTCATTGCCATCAGTTCTTGTCCTAGCGTTATGTTCTTTTTTTAAAGCTAATTCAGTGAAGGAGTAGGAGTCCCAGGCCAGGCAGTGTTGCTGTGTCTCAGGCTGCTCCCTCTTAGCCAAGCCATTCTTCTGCTAATACTGGTCGTTCCTTGAGTTGATGATGATTATAAAAATAGATTTCCTTTTTACGTTGTTGTCAACATTTTAGTAGATAACAAGGACAGATCCCTTCCAGGATCTTTACTGGAAAAACTGATTCAGGCTGTGGCAAGACATTTGCTTGCTTTCTCTGTCACCCCATACAACCTAAAAAAATTAAGGCAATAAAGAGTGAAGTGTGTCTGCCAAATGAGATGAACTTGTATCTCCCTTCAAAGGCTTCTGTACCTTGGCCCTTAACTAACCTCTGCAGGTTACAAGAGGACATCCATCTTTTCTTCAGCCCCAGGGAGGTTTCCTAAAGTTTCACAACACCCAGGATGGAGGGGGAAAGGCTCAGAGTCTCTGTTTAAATAAAAAAAGGGGAATGAATAGCAGAGTTTTTGCTTCTGGTTTTGACAATGGAGTTCATCCATCTTTAATCCAACCCTTCTTTTCTTCTCGCTGGTGTCTTAACCTATGACTCTGGTATACTTCATTTCAGGCCCTCAAATGTTCCGCAGTGATGACAGTTGTTTCTGTGCAGAGCCTTGTTGCTGCTTTTCCCTGGGTTTCATTTCAATAGTTAAAAGATTCCTACACAAGCTATAATGGTGCATTTGAACCACTCTAGATGAAAGAACTGTATAATGGAACCGTGTTATCGACATTGCATTTCCATTGTCACAGCCTCTTGGTCTTGTTACAGCTCATAACAGTGAGAGAACATGCTAGATGGAGAACACATAGCTCACAAATTTCTCCACTAGCATTTGCTGCAAGTCCAGATTTAGTTTGAGTTCTAATTGCTGTATCCTTTTGGTGTGATTAAACCATCATTCCTTGCCTTTAAGGATCAATCCTCTGGACTGGAAGTCGAGAATCAAATTGCTTCCGTGCCCTGAAGTCTGAGAATCAAATGAAGAAGCTTACTGCATGGAGACTTCAAATTTTAGTTGAACTAAGTCTAAAAAACGACCGGAGAACTTTTTACTGTGATAGGGAATTAATCTCCCATTCCTACAAGAAGTGTTGTACAGGAGAGGCTACACAGAATGGAGCAAGGTATGGTTGTATTACTGGAAAAGGTACAGCCTTGTATCATCTTCATAAATGAAAAAAGCCCCTCGGCAGCCCAGACTGAAATTAAAGTTGATGGTACAGGAATATCTAGCAGTCTGAGTTTATAGTTCATCTACAAATTTGATATGAGATAAGGAAAACAAATTTATATCAGGAATCCTTTGGCAGCAAGTATGGAAATGAATAAACTTTTAAATTACAATTTCCCATCATTGGGCATCTAAAAAGGACCGTTAAGATAAGGTAAAGATATGTTGTGGACCACAGCTGTAATAGCCAACTAGCCATCCAGTCAGTTAGTGTGCCAGGGAGGTACCATCAGTTCTGAATTAATACATGTTACAGGTTCTCCAATGTACCAAAAGAAATAGAGCAACTGGAGTAACAAGTGAAGATGAGGAGGTGTTGGAATAGCTTGCAGTGCTGGGAAATTTTTCTTTATATGACACTGTCATGCAAAAAAGCTTAGGAGCAGGAATCATGAATAGGAAAACTCCACATTTCGTCTTGGATTTGGAGTAAGAACTGGAAATCTGTGTATTTTTAATCTCAAAACCAGGGCTCTCCGATTTCTGGCCTCCCTAGAAAACATTAAAGCTGGGATTTTAAATGTAGTCACAAGAACTTGAAGGGCTCTTCAGAGGCATCAAGGCCATCCTCTTGCCCCAGGGTGGTGTGACTGATGACTCCTGTGTCATTCCTGGCAGATGCTTGTCTTGTTTTTGTTTAAAGACATCATTTTGGGAAACTGCACGATATGTCCAGGAAGTATCTTCCTGTGCTTCGCTGTTTTTGCCATAGAACAGTTCTCTCAATATCCAATCTGACTCTTCCTTCCTGTAATTTAAACCTGTTATTTCTTACTCTATTCATTGTGGCTTAGGGCAGCTTTGAATCCATTCTTCTTCTCTGCAGCCTTTAATGTGACTGCGAATTGTTATCAGGTTAACATGTAACATACCTCTTTCCTTCGCTGGCTTAATAATACCGGTTAATTAACCTGCTAGGTTATGGCTGCTTGATTTATCATTGCATCTAGATTTTCTCTGCTTGGATTACAGCCTTGTTGAAGAAAGGTGCCTCAAACTGGTATCACCCGGGGTCTTCCCAATACGTAGAGCAGAATTACTTAATTTCTTCATTCATATAGTGTAGTATATGTGTGTTGTTATGCGTTGGCGTACGGCATTAAACATTCCTGGTAGCCCCCAAATGTTTTCAGATCTTTTCTTAATTTGTCTGTCTCTTCCTATAGCTCGGCATACTTGCAGTACATTCTGGTTTGATCTGTTCAATGAGTTATATAAGCCTAATCTTTTATTTTATCATTCAGGTCACTAATGAGTGTGCCGAAGAGTACCTGATCTACACCCCTTGTTTTCTTCTTTGTCATTTTGATAGTGAACCATTGATGATTGCTCTTAGATATGGTTTTCAAACAGTTTTGTACCCACTGCATTGTATTTTCACCAGCATTATGTGGGACATTGCATTGGAAATCAGGAGCAAGTGTTAGCTATTTAGATGTGCTTCAGAATTCAGTAAGTATAGATGTATTAATATGCGTTTGGATTTTTTGACTGTTCAGTGAATGGATGCACATTTTTACTGGTGCAGCTGGTGCTTTTAAAAAGTGATGCATAGGAATTCACTTGCTAATGAAAATTGCTAAGATATCATAAAGTAAAGAAATGGGTTACTGGGTTCAGAAAACCAAAAATGACACTGAATCTAATTGCCAAAGAGAAAGGTGTGCTGCCATGAATTTGATTGAGATTTTATGTAAATCCCATCCAGCTAGTCTACTCCAGCATTTGATTTACAAGTCTAATGGACAATAAGGATGTGCATACTGCAGATTATGGGTAAGCAGCAAAGCAGCCGCTCTGGTCAGCTACTAACTAAAGTGAATGATAGACATCTTACCATTTCTGCTGTGGGTTTTGTCTACAATATTTGGTGTTGAGGATGATCAGAATACAGTAACTCAGAGCTTTAGATTAATGGCAGTAATTTTTGTGTAGGAATTGGAGTTCTGAATCCTACAGGCATGTCCTACTTAATAGCACCAGTTGTCAAAAAAACCCACAACAACTATCATAAAAATAGGAGTAATAGTTGATGTGCACCACTCACTCATCTTTAAGCACTCAGTAGTTTCCCAGGCTTTAAAGTAGCCAGTGGACTGTTTCAGAACTGTTTATGAATTTAACATCTCTGCAGTCTATATATAGTTCATTCTGGAGTTGAAGCTGTATCGGGTGGAAGTGACATGGGGGGTTGTGTATTTGAACTAATCCAGCAGACGGCACAACGACCTGTTTTACTTTCCATATTATTCTTTCTGTGGCTCCCAAAGCAAAGAATTCCAGAGGTTTTGTATTCTTCAGTGAAATGTCTTGAATTAAGGGAATAATCTCACCTGTAACATTAGATTATTGGGTTTTGATCAGAGCTCTTAACAGTCCTAGTTCTGAGTCTGCCTTTGCAATTTAAATACCTCGTGGCAAACTCCTTGAACTACAGCACTAAGAAAAGAAGCTGGCTCTTACAGTAGGAAATGTGTACTTACTAAAAGAAAGGCTTAATGTAAGGGATGTAACTATAATTTGTGCCATAAGTTCTCCACATGTTTTTATGCACCACTAGAAACCTCACTGGCTTTTGCAAGCCTTCTTCCATTTCAGTATTAGCAGAATAAATTTCAGCTCAGTGTCCTATCTCTGCTCAGAGTCAGTTTAAACTGGCATAATTTTATGTACAAAAGAACAAGCCTCTGAAGGTGACATTTGACTCTATATTCTCTGTAACATGCTTTATAATGTTGTCTAATATAAGTTAACTTGGAAATTGTAAAAAAACTTGAAAAAACATGAGATTTGCTCAAAGCTTCAGAGACGGGTCAGGGCACAGTCTCCTGGGTTTTGATCTGCTGAAACTCCCCTGGCTTCAGTGGATACTGCTGATCTAGATCATGCAGGTGGCTGGTCTTAGATTGCACTGGTGGTGTTAAGGCATATTTAGGCAAACCCTTTATTCATCAGTTCTGTGATGAGCACTTCATGCATAGCATCTTCTTTATCATTCCTCCCCATAATTCCATGTTAACATTTTCCCTTTCCTTGGTCTTTAAGATGTAAATAATCATCTGATTAAATATCTCTTGAGAAGATTATGCTATGGATAGAGGACTGTCACTGCACCCCTCACAATCAATGTTTCACTTGTTTATGTGATATATGTACACCTGTGAGTAGTTGCCATTACCCTTGATTGCAGCGTGGGAGACTCCTAGCTTGAAACACAACCATGCAAAAATATGTCTTTTTTAAATAGTGTCTTTCTGCAAATGCAAAAGCGAGGAAATGCACTAGATAAAGCAGCATTAACGTTGAGAAAAAAAATACTGTAAGAAGAGTGTAGCAGTCACTGAAACAGCTTTGGTCCACGCATTGCTGTTATGAGCACTGTGGCTTGTACAGAATATTTCTTAGCAGAAAAAGCTTGATTTCTTCCTAGAAATAAAATTCCCATAATATCTAATGCTAGGTATGCACTGGGTTTTAGTGAGGCATCAGATACCTTTGCTTACAAAGTTTTACCTGAGAAATTAATTCACATTGGCTTCTAGAAATGCTGCATGTGCATCGAACATTTAGCTAGAGAGCTGCACAGAGTGGAACAATAAAAGGCAATGTATCAAGGGTAGGGAAGTTTTCTACTAATGTAATGCATGGAATAGTGTTAGGTCCAGTGTTATTTAACATCCTCGTCAGTGATCTGAAAGAGGAGAGTAAACAGCCGGTTAATGAAATTCACAGATGATACTAAATTGGAGACATTATAAATATCAGTGAGGCCAGCAAAATAATAGAAAGGGAACTGAGATCAGAAACATGCCAAAGAAATAAGGAAAGGAATGTCAGCTGGGACAAATGTAAGGTAATGCCCTGGAGGAAAACAGATACAGCTCTGCTGTCTGGGAGGGGAAGGCGACAAGCAGTATCAGAGGCAGATTTCAAAGGCACCCCAGTTCTGCAGCGTAGCCTGGCATGGACACAACTCCAGCAAGACACAGCAGTTTTGCACTACAAATGCAGAACAGCATCAGCAGCCAGCTCCTCCGCACCGCCGAGCGGGGAAAAGGCTGGGGTTTAACTGGTAGGATGCCTCCACCAGAGCTGAGGATTCCCCTCCTCTGGGAAACCCTCTGCTGGCTGTTAAACTGGCTTTTAGGCTGCTTTGTGTTGGCACTGAGAGACAAAACAGAAACAGCTTTAACGTGCTGAGAACTGGACCTAAAGAATGAAGATGGATTATTTAAGGTAGAACAAAGAAAGAAAGAGCATGAAGAGATCAGCAGGGGTATGAAAATAAAATGTTATTAAAAATGGAAATTTCAGCCTGGACGTCAGGGGAAAAGCTCCTGATGTAAGATGTAATTAATCTGCAGAATAGTCTTCTGAGGGGAGTAGTGGAAGCCCTGTCACTTAGGAGTTTTAAACACTGAATGGAAGAAACACTGGAAAACACATGATAGGAAACAATCTGGAGTAGGCAGGGTGTGGGCTACATGTGTGTTCAGCTGGTCAGCTTGGTCTTGTCAAACCAAGATAAAAATCTCCAGTAGGCTTCAGTACCACAGAGTGCTCCACACAAAAGTGGTGAGTCTGCAGAATTTCTGCACATCTCGGCCACAGAAGCATTTTCACTAAAATACCTTTGCTGTACCATATTGAGATTTATTCAGTAAATTTACAACCTTTGTTTCTTATCTGTGTCTGAATGGATGTCAGTCACACTGAAGACTGAAAAGGAAGAACAGCATTAAAACTCTCCTTTGCTCTGTATAGCGCTTTTTTTTTTTTTTTTTTTTTT